>NC_084634.1:23028478-23068478 GCF_033978795.1 Nerophis ophidion
AGCCACAAAAACACAGCCGGTGTTTCCTTGTTTAAAATTCCCGAAGATGAAGCTTTACTATGGAGCAGAGTGGTCAAGTAAACATGGATCCCGACCACATGTCAACCGTCTGTTTTCGGTGAGAAAATTGTGGTAATAAATCGCCTCTTACCAGAGACATCAGCGGAGCTTTCGTCCTACTGCAGCTACCCTCAGAGATTCTGGCGTCAACACAGCCGTGGCCACACCCCACCGACTTTCAGGTACTATTTAATCTCACTAAAACACTAGCAACACAATAGGCAGATATGGGATTTAATAACATAATGTCTAATAACATCTGAATCGCTCCCACTACAATAGACTTTTTTTTCCTTTTACTTTTTTTTCTTCTTCTAGTCCCTCACTCTTAATTTTCTCATCCACGAATCTTTCATCCTTGCTCAAATTAATGGGGAAATTGTCGCTTCCTCGGTCCGAATAGCTCTAGCTGCTGCTGCCTATGATTATAAACAATGTGAGGATGTGAGGAGCCCTACAACCCGTGATGTCACGCGCACATTGTCTGCTACTTCCGGTAAAGGCAAGGCTTTTTTATTAGCGACCAAAAGTTGCAAACTTTATCGTCGATGTTCTCTACTAAATCCTTTCAGCAAAAAGATGGCAATATCGCAAAATGATCATGTCGGACACATGGAATGGACCCGTTTAAATAAGAAAATCTCATTTCAGTAGGCCTTTAATGGGTACATCGCTCTGTTGACACAGTCACCTTTAGAGGACTTCTGACGATATGGGGACAAAAAAATAGGTCCCCAAAGGGCAAATCTTTTTAAATGATAGTCAGATCCATTCTGAAGATCCATCCATCCATTTTCTACCGCTTATTCCCTTTTGGGGTCGCGGGGGGCGCTGGCGCCTGTCTCAGCTACAATCGGGCAGAAGGCGGGGTACACCCTGGACAAGTCGCCACCTCATCGCAGGGCCAACACAGATAGACAGACAATATTCACACTCACATTCACACATTAAGGCCAATTTAGTGTTGCCAATCAACCTATCCCCAGGTGCATGTCTTTGGAAGTGGGAGGAAGCCGGAGTACCCGGAGGGAACCCACGCATTCACGGGGAGAACATGCAAACTCCACACTGAAAGATCCCGAGCCTGGATTTGAACCCAAGACTGCAGGACCTTCGTATTGTGAGGCAGGCGCACTAACCCCTCTGCCACCGTGAAGCCATTCTGAAGATGCCTAACATATTTTTTAATATATTTAATATCTTTAATTTGAACTTTTTTTTTCCTCTCAATGGTCCTCAGTAGTCACGTACAAATGTGTATTTGGTCCCCATGTACCATATTATCTTGTTTTCCCTAGGGTCCCCAGTAAGCATGATCAGCACATTACTTCATCAATCCAGAGATTTAAAGATGTCCATCCATCCATCATCCATCCATCATCTTCCGCTTATCCGAGGCCGGGTCGCGGGGGCAACAGCCTAAGCAGGGAAACCCAGACTTCCCTCTCCCCAGCCACTTCGTCTAGCTCTTCCCGGGGGATCCCGAGGAGTTCCCAGGCCAGCCGGGAGACATAGTCTTCCCAACGTGTCCTGGGTCTTCCCCGTGGCCTCCTACCGGTTGGACGTGCCCTAAACACCTCCCTAGGGAGGCGTTCGGGTGGCATCCTGACCAGATGCCCGAACCACCTCATCTGGCTCCTCTCGATGTGAAGGAGCAGCGGCTTTACTTTGAGTTCCTCCCGGATGGCAGAGCTTCTCACCCTATCTCTAAGGGAGAGCCCCGCCACACGGCGGAGGAAACTAATTTCGGCCGCTTGTACCCGTGATCTTATCCTTTCGGTCATGACCCAAAGCTCATGACCATAGGTGAGGATGGGAACGTAGATCGACCGGTAAATTGAGAGCTTTGCCTTCCGGCTCAGCTCCTTTTTCACCACAACGGATCGGTACAACGTCCGCATTACTGAAGACGCCGCACCGATCCGCCTGTCGATCTCACGATCCACTCTTCCCTCACTCGTGAACAAGACTCCTAGGTACTTGAACTCCTCCACTTGGGGCAGGGTCTCCTCCCCAACCCGGAGATGGCATTCCACCCTTTTCCGGGCGAGAACCATGGACTCGGACTTGGAGGTGCTGATTCTCATTCCGGTCGCTTCACACTCGGCTGCGAACCGATCCAGCGAGAGCTGAAGATCCCGGTCAGATGAAGCCATCAGGACCACATCATCTGCAAAAAGCAGAGACCTAATCCTGCGGTTACCAAACCGGAACCCCTCAACGCCTTGACTGCGCCTAGAAATTCTGTCCATAAAAGTTATGAACCGAATCGGTGACAAAGGACAGCCTTGGCGGAGTCCAACCCTCACTGGAAATGTGTTCGACTTACTGCCGGCAATGCGGACCAAGCTCTGGCACTGATCGTACAGGGAACGGACCGCCACAATAAGACAGTCCAATACCCCATACTCTCTGAGCACTCCCCACAGGACTTCCCGAGGGACACGGTCGAATGCCTTCTCCAAATCCACAAAGCACATGTAGACTGGTTGGGCAAACTCCCATGCACCCTCAAGAACCCTGCCGAGAGTATAGAGCTGGTCCACAGTTCCACGACCAGGACGAAAACCACACTGTTCCTCCTGAATCCGAGGTTCGACTATCCGACGTAGCCTCCTCTCCAGTACACCTGAATAAACCTTACCGGGAAGGCTAAGGAGTGTGATCCCACGATAGTTGGAACACACCCTCCGGTCCCCCTTCTTAAAGAGAGGAACCACCACCCCGGTCTGCCAATCCAGAGGTACCGCCCCCGATGTCCACGCGATGCTGCAAAGTCTTGTCAACCAAGACAGCCCCACAGCATCCAGAGCCTTAAGGAACTCCGGGCGGATCTCGTCCACCCCTGGGGCCTTGCCACCGAGGAGCTTTTTAACTACCTCAGCCCCAGAAATAGGAGAGTCCACCACAGATTCCCCAGGCACTGCTTCCTCATAGGAAGACGTGTTGGTGGGATTGAGGAGGTCTTCGAAGTATTCCTTCCACCTATCCACAACATCCGCAGTCGAGGTCAGCAGAACACCATCCGCACCATACACGGTGTTGATAGTGCACTGCTTGACCTTCCTGAGGCGGCGGACGGTGGTCCAGAATCGCTTCGAAGCCGTCCGGAAGTCGTTTTCCATGGCTTCCCCGAACTCTTCCCATGTCAGAGTTTTTGCCTCCGCGACCGCTGAAGCTGCACACCGCTTGGCCTGTCGGTACCTGTCCACTGCCTCCGGAGTCCTATGAGCCAAAAGGACCCGATAGGACTCCTTCTGTGTGAATTATGCAAAATTATTTAAATTTGGTCCCCATGAACCATATTATCTCTTTTTCCCCAGGGTAATAATGATCAGCACATTACTTCATCAATCCAGAGATTTAGAGATGTCTATGACCTAACTGGGCACTGGCCATTTTACGTCTTTTTTTTTTTTATGCCTCCCCAACTTGTAGAAAGGGGGTCCCCACAAGTCCTGATCAACAACTTGGACCCCATTCCAAATGATAACCAGTGTGTGTGTGTGTGTGTGTGTGTCGATGCATTGTAAGTGCGTGTCGATGCATTGTAGGTGCATGCATGTGTGATTCCTCCCTGCATGTAGAGCATCCCTCCGTTCCCACGGCGACCCTAGCGAGCCATCTGCCCATCAATCACTGGTGCTGCTGAGGAGAGTAAGCGATACCCGTAGAGACATTGACCCCGCCCCGAGACCCGAGGCATTTGCAAACTGGCTCGGAGGCGGAGAAAGGGGGGCGAGAACGCGGACTACACACGTAAACACATTTTGGAGGGAAACCAGCGAGCCTGTGGAGAAATATTCTCCAACACACGTCTCTTATGTCAGTGGTTCAAGGCTTTTGTGTGCGAGGGGGGCCCTGCTACAGTGAAGGCTTTGTGCCTGCCATGAATACGTAGGCGGGTGTGTGTGTGTGTGTGTGTGTGTGTGTGTGTGTGTGTGTGCGTGTGTGTGTGTGTGCGTGTGTGTGTGTGTGTGTATGTGTGTATGTGTGTGTGTGTGTGTGTGTGTGTGTGTGTGTAATAGTTGTGAGTCCGGAGGAGGGGCAGGTCTAATGCAAGGGAAAGCCCTTGGCCTCAGCTGTTGTCGTACATGTTTCTCTGACTGACTTCTACTTTCTCTGCCGAGTGAAGCCTTCGGGTCACTGAAAGAGCAAAGAATGCAAAAGTAGATTTTTTTTTCGTTTTTCTTTTCTTTTCTGTCTTTCTCCATGTTGTTGGGGGAGGGTGTCTGTACAGTGTGCATGTGATCCGGCTGCAGAGTCGAGAGAGCAGGGAAGTATGCGGCGTCCCACCCTGCCATGCAACATTGACTTTATATTTAAGAGGCCCTAATTACAGGAATGTTGGAGATATGCCTCACATCTCTGCAGCCATTAAAGCTCTCCTTCATGACACGGGTAATAATGGCACAATCGGTAAAAACTACATCAAAACACTTCTTGGAAACCTCTGAGCACACGGCTCCATTTTGAGCAAAAGGTCGTCTTTTTCACAGTTCTTACAATTGCAATGGATGGCGGAGTAAATGTTCAGTTCTTCTTGGAAGAAGCAGAAGTAGATAAGAAACAGTTTGTGAACAAAGTGGTTACACAGCAGAGGGGAGAAAAAAAGAACCATTTTCTGCTGACTGCACCATATTCCAGACACATTTGTGCTGTCTTAATGTACTTTTGGAATTATGACACACTTAAAGATGACTTAAGTTCATGGTTGAGGTGACTGTGTTTTTACACACTTATACAGTTGGCACATAAATAGTAAATAAAAACAGAATACAATGATTTGCAAATCCTTTTCAACCTATATTCAATTGAATGGACTGCAAAGACAAGATACATAACGTTCGAACTGGAAAAACTTTATTTTATACAAATATTAGCTCATTTGGAATTTAATGCCTGCGACATGTATCAAAAAGCTGGCACAAGTGGCAAAACTGACTGAAAAAGTTGAGCAATGCTCATCAAACACTTATTTGGAACATCCCACACGTTAACAGGGTAATTGGGAACAGGTGGGGGCCATGATTGAGTATAAAAGCAGCTTCCATGAAATGCATTCACAAACAAAGATAGGGCGAGGGTCACCACTTTGTGAACAAATGCATGAGCAAATTGTCTGACAGTTTAAGAACAACATTTCTCAACCAGCTATTGCAAGGAATTAAGGGATTTGACAATCTACGGTCCGTAATATCGTCAAAAGGGTCAAAGAATTTGGAGAAATCACTGCATGTAAGCAATGATATTACGTACCTTCGATCCCTCAGGCGGTACTGCATCAAAAAGCGACATCAGTGTGTAAAGGATCTCTTCAGAAAACCACTGTCAGTAACTACAGTTTGTCGCTACATCTGTAAGTGCAAGTTAAAACTCTACTGTGCAAAGCAAAAGCCATTTATCAACAACACCCACAAACGGCGCCAACTTCGCTGGACCCGAGCTCATCAGCAATGGACTGATGCAAAGTGGAAAAGTGTTCTGTGGTCTGACGAGTCCACATTTCAAATTGTTTTTGGAAACTGTGGACGTCGTTTCCTCCAGAACAAAGAGGAAAATAACCATCCAAACTGTTTTAAGCGCAAAGTTCAAAAGCCAGCATCTGTGATGGAATGGGGGTGTATTAGTGCCCAAGGCATGGGTAGCTTACACATCTGTGAAGGCACCATTAATGCTGAAAGGTACATACAGGTTTTGGAGCAACATATGTTGCCATCATAGCAACGTTATAATGGACGCCCCTGCTTATTTCAGTAAGACAATGCCAAGCCACGTGTTACAACAGTGTGGCTTCATAGTAAAAGAAGGTGGTAACTTGTTTGGCCTGCCTGTAGTCCAGACCTGTCTCCCATTGAAAATGTGTGGCGCATCTGGGAAGCCTAAAATACCACAATGGAGACCCCGGACTGTTGAACAACTTAAGTTGTACATCAAGCAAGAATGGGAAAGAAATCCACCTGAAAAGCTTTAAAAATTGGTCTCCTCAGTTCCCAAATGTTTACTGAGTGTTGTTAAAAGGAAAGGCCATGTAACACAGTGGTGAACATGCACCTGTGCCAACTTATTTTCCAATGTCTTGCTGCCAATAAATTGTAAGTTAATGATTATTTGCAAAAAAATATAAGTTTCTCAGTTGAAACATTAAATATCTTGTCTTTGCAGTCTATTCAATGAATTATAAGTTGAAAAGGATTTGCAAATTATTGTATTCTGTTTTTATTTACCATTTACACAACGTGCCGACTTCACTGGTTTTGTAGTTAGGTCCTGATGGGTCGTAGTTAGGGCCTTGCATGGCAGCTCCTGCCATCAGTGTTTGAATGTGTGTGTGAACAGGTGAATGTGGAAATAGTATCAAAGCGCTTTGAGTTCCTTGAAGGTAGAAAAACTTTATACAAATATAACCCATTTACATTTACCATTTAGCTAGAGGCTAGTATATCCTTCTACGTTGTGTAGTGCAGCGTGTTTAGCTATTTTTCGTCCTCCAGTGATAATGGTACATGTATGAAACAGTATTGCTGACTTAGAAGTGGCTTTGCACTGTGGAGGGACGTTAGCCGCTAGCAAGAATGCTACATCACGCTTGTCACTGTCAAATTTGCGGGACTCAGCTGGAATTTGTCTGATACCACATTATCACAATATGATAGTATTCAAAGCTGTATCGTCAGATAACGTTGTATCATTTACATCGTCTACATCGCTACAGCAAATGTATTTGTGGCGGTCTGAGCTGTGTCGCCACAGATAAGTCGAAGTATTGACATGGCATTGGTGACCACCTGGTGTGATGTGACAAGGATCTAAAAGGTTAAGGTGTTCAAAGGTGTCGCAAACATTTGACATTTAAAATGATCCCCTCACGCATCCGCTCACGTCTTCTGTGCAGCACTTCTCTGGCAGACGGGCAAAAATACAAAGGAACAAAACCGATTTCCGTTCGGTTTTGATTGTAGGCTGTTCCGACTTGTCAGATGTCGCCGCCGAAAAACCGCCGGCAGGAAGCTGACGAGGGTTTCTGACGCACTTTTGTGGTGAGACACGCGCACGGTGGCAGAAATAACACCAGTGCTCTGTAACAAGTGTACCAGTTCTAACGTGGAAGATAGTCTTTTGTCAGAGTGTTCAATAGGAATCCGTCAGGAATCCATTTTCCTATGAGCACTTCAGTCAATACTGTATGTGCATTATTAATGGCGCTCCATCACCTCCCATTGGCTACAAGGAGCTGTGCATGTGTGCGACTTTTAACGTGTGACAGATCGTAGTGGACCACCGGTTCCCTTGAGGACAGTCGGACCTCGGTAACCACTTTTGCAGTGACATCACCATGCGGTGGAAAAGCTTTTAGTCTGATAATGTAGTCTACTGTGGATTTGCATGTGCCTGTGAACAACATCCACCTAGTCCTGACATGTGCATTGACATATAAGCACACACAGGATAGAAATAGGCATACATGCCAACCTTGAGACCTCCGATTTCGGGAGGTGGGGGGCGGGTGTTGGGGGTGGCGAGGTCGGGGCTGGGGCGGAGGCGTGGTTAAGAGGGGAGGAGTATATTTACATCTATAATTCACCAACTCGTATATTTCATATATATATATATATATATATATATATATATATATATATATGTATGTGTATGTATGTATGTATGTATATATGTATATATATGTATGTATGTATATATAATTATGTATGAATGTATATATGTATGTATGTATATATATATATGTATGTATATATGTATATATATGTGTGTATGTATGTATGTATGTATATATGTATGTATGTATGTATGTATATATGTATATATGTATGTATGTATATGTATATATGTATGTATATGTATGTATATATGTGTATGTATATATGTATGTATGTATGTATATATATGTATATATATATGTATATAAGTATATATATCCATCCATCCATTTTCTACCGCTTATTCCCTGTCGGGGTCGCGGGGGGCGCTGGCACCTATCTCATCCTCTTCTACTTCCGGTACAGGCAAGGCTTTTTTATTAGCGACCAAAAGTTGCCAACTTTATCGTCGATGTTCTCTACTAAATCCTTTCAGAAAAAATATGGCAATATCGCAAAATGATCAGGTATGACGCATAGAATGGACCTGCTATCCCCGTTTAAATAAGAAAATCTCATTTCAGTAGGCCTTTAAACTGTACTGAACCCATTCTGAATATGGTAATGAATACAGTGGAGTACAAACAGACATAGTTATGCTCATAATGTGCTCGTGCTTCCCAATATTAGAAGACTTGGAGAATACGTTCCAACAGGAACTTTGTGGGCTTGTGTTGATTAATCCCTGCCCCCTCGCGGCCCACATTATCACATTCAGCGTCCCTGTAATCCATCATTTCCACAGCCTCAGCTCAGTTGTGGGATCTGCGTAAGCCTCCGACTCTGTAAATATTGTAAATATGGGTTAGTGTGCCTCGTCTACACTGCACCCTTCCGTCCCCCTCCTCTTCCTCCTCGCTCGTTCTACTTCCCTGTGCTTTTCTTGGCGTTCGTATTGTTTTGCTTCTTTTTTTTTTCGTCCTCCTACTTCCTTTAGCTTTTTTTATTTTTTTGCCAGCTCAGCAAAACCTGCCTTCAGTCAAGCGAAGAGTGTTTATACTTTTTTATGTGAAGGCATTAGTTCGGGATATAATCATGTGTACACCATGTTATGTAAGGGCTTAAGAGGTAATTGGCTGCAGATGCAACGTTCGCCAAGTGCCAGGCACGCTCTCATCCTATGTCGAGAACCGGGCCAAATCAAGCCCCTGGGATGACAACATACCGGCCCCAGTGTTCAGTTCAGAACATTCTGGCAGCAAATTCACTAAACACTCAAATGCTCTTGTTGTACAGAGCAGGAGTCCCCAAACTTGGGGGGCCGCATTGGGTTAAAACAATATATATATATATATATATATATATATATATATATATATAATTGTTTCATCTGACATCACATGGACAAAGATAAGACCTTCTGGAGGAAAGTCCTGTGGTCAGATGAAACAAAAATTGAGCCAGCAATATTTTTGGAAGACAAAATGTGAGGCCTTTAATCCCAGGAACACCATATCTACCGTCAAGCATGGTGGTGGTTAGTATTATGCTCTGGGCCTGTTTTGCTGCCAATGGAGTTGGGGCTTTAAATGGGACAATGAAAAAGGAGGATTACCTCCAAATTCTTCAGGACAGCCTAAAATCATCAGCCCAGAGGTTGGGTCTTGGGCGCAGTTGGGTGTTCCAACAGGACAATGACCCCAAACACACATCAAAAGTGGTAAAGGAATGGCTAAATCAGGCTTGTATTAAGGTTTTAGAATGGCCTTCCCAAAGTCCTGGCTTTAATGTGTGGACAATGCTGAGGAAACAAGTCCATGTCTGAAAAACAACACATTTAGCTGAACTGCACCAATTTTGCCAAGAGGAGTGGTCAAAAACTAAACCAGAAGCTTGTGGATTGCTACCAAAAATGCCTTATGGGAAACATACCAAGGGACATGTAACCAAATATTGACATTGCTGTATGTTTACTTTTGACCCAGCAGATTTGGTCACATTTTCAGTAGACCCATAATAAACTTGATAAAATAACTAAACTTCATGAGTGTTATTTTGACCAACAATTAGTGCTCCAATCACTTTATCACAAAAAAGAGTTGTAGAAATTATTGGAAACTCAAGACAGCCATGACATTATGTTCTTTACAAGGGTATGTAAACTTTTGATCGCGACTGTACATGACATGATATCACATATGATTTACCTGAGTGGCTACGAGACACCGAGAGTAGCAAGCGGTAGAAAATGGATTAGAAAGGATGTATTAAAAATATATATATATATTTATAAATACATATTTACATTTTATTTATTTTTTTTGGGTGAGGGACTTTCTGCAGGCCAGATTTTGGACGCTGGCAGGACGGATCCGGATCCATAGATTGGGGACCCCTGATATAGAGGAACTTGGACCACTGTAAACACTTTGCCGGATCCATGCATTGACATTTTAACCTTGCTATCGAACAAAGAACACTGGAGTCCTAACTTGCGATTTACATAACTGAGGCGTTCCTCAAGGCACCACTTTAAGTCCTCTTCTTTTTGGCAGTTATTTATCATAATGTGATTTATGTAACTAATGTGTAGTTTGTGTATTTCACATGCAGTCAGTAGTCGTTTGGTAAACTTCTTTAGTGATTCTAGTGGTGTTCCTCAAGGTTCCATCTTAGGTCCTCTCATTTGAGATGATCATTGATTAGACTTAGACTTATAAAAAGACAAACTTTATTGATCCACAAGGGAAATTGTTCCACACAGTAGCTCAGTTACAAAGGATTGAAAGGGTAAGGAGGGAGAGGATAATGCAGGTATAAAGTAGACTAAAAAGGTTCCATAGTAGCAATATAAAATATTTACATATTATATTTACAGTATAAAATATATACTGATAAATTAATATTTAATATAATATTGTTATATACTATATACAATATATAACAAATACCAGTGACCATGTACAATATTACAGTACATGTAACAGCTGCAGCAAAATAAAAAAATAACAAAAAGTGCAGCATAAAATATATAGTTGGTCCAGCAGAAAATGTACATTATAAACAAAGCTTTTTGCAAAAAGTCCTTTAAAAAAAAAGGGACTCTTGTCACACAAAATAGACAAAAATGAAATGTTTACTGTCGAGGATGCCGGTTCTCCAGAATATATAACATACAACTGGGGCGGTATAGCTCGTTGGTAAAGTGGCCGTGCCAGCAACTTGAGGGTTGCAGGTTCGATCCCCGCTTCCGCCATCCTAGTTACTGCCGTTGTGTGCTTGGGCAAGACACTTTACCCACCTGCTCCCAGTGCCAACCACACTGGTTTAAATGTAACTTATATATTGGGTTTCACTATGTAAAGCGCTTTGAGTCACGTGAGAAAAAGCGCTAAATAAATTTAATTCACTTCACTTCAACTAAGAGTGAAGGGATACATTTCCCCCTTGGTCCTTAGCTTTGTAAAAAAAAAAATGTTGACAATCCCTGCTCCCATAAAGTAGGAGTGGAATTCTTATGGAACCATTTGTCGCGGTTTACCTGACACATGAAACGTGACGAATTTGGGGGGCGTGCACTTCCCACTTTTTCTGCTAAATGACAGAGTGTTGGATATCTTTAATAAGGGACGGCGTGGTGCAGTGGCAGGGTGGCCGTGCGCAACCCGAGGGTCCCTGGTTCAATCCCCACCTAGTACTAACTTCGTCACGTCCGTTGTGTCCTGAGCTAGACACTTCACCCTTGCTCCTGATGGGTGCTGGTTAGCGCCTTGCATGGCAGCTCCCTCCATCAGTGCGTGAATGTGTGTGTGAATGGGTAAATGTGGAAGTAGTGTCAAAGCGCTTTGAGAACCTTGAAGGTAGAAAAGCGCGATACAAGTACAACCCGTTTGTTTATTTAAAAAGTGGTTTGTGGCACTTCTAACTTTGACGCTTTCCGTAATTTTCTGTAGACTGCATTGCACCCCTCTCTTCCTCGCTTCCCTTCTGCAGGTAGGGAACTTTGCGTAAAAGCCACACGTTGCCAAATATGAGACGTCAGTCCTCTCTTGAGCGTCGTGCCGCATCTGTCAACAGTCATTACGCCATAAGAGGAGCAGACCAGCAGAAGGTCTATATTTGTCTGTCTGAGCCTCCTTCGGCCTCCATGTCTGCCTGTCTCTCCCTTCTGCTCATTCGCCGCGACTCTTCTCTCGGGCCCCCCCGTATAATTACTGAAAACTGTACGGAGACAGCGCCGCGGATCCGCAGCGAGCGCGCCGCCGCCATTGGCCGCCCGGCGCTCCACCTCCGCTCGCGATTGGCCACCGGCCTGGATGTGGGATTCAATCAGCTGGGTGGAAGTGTATGTAGGTCAGTGTGTAGCGATGCGAGCCCCCCCCAACACCCCCCCCCCCCCTCCCCCAACATCTCGGCGCTCTTGTGTTAATTGGCCGCGCTCCAAGTTTGAAACCCAAGAGACGCTCGAGGGCGAGGACGGAGAGGAGGGATGGAGGTTAAAAGAGGAAGGGAAGTTGGCGAGCGGAGAAGGGAGGGGACGAGAGGGGGGTTAACATGGGGGGCCCTGTTGCACTCCGCAGTGCAATAGTAGAGTGTGCTAGGGGCCGGTATGGGTTGAAAAAGGGTGAAAATGCAAACTATTGTCAAAGTGTACTTAAATACATACACTAGACCAGGGTTGTCAAAGTAGTTTTAGCTCAGGGGCCGCATGGAGGAGAATCTATTCCCGAGTGTGCCGGAATGGTAAAATTATGGCATGATAACTTTAAAATAAAGACAACTCCAGGTAACACTTTAGTATGGGGAACACATACAGTGGGGCAATATGATGTCATCGTATAATTTGTATACAGTAGGGCAAAAAAGTATTTAGTCAGCCACAGATTGTGCAAGTTCTCCCACTTAAAATGATGACAGAGGTCTGTAATTTTCATCATAGGTACACTTCAACTCTGAGAGAGAGAATGTGAAAAAAAAATCCAGGAATTCACATTGTAGGAATTTTATAGAATTTATTTGTAAATTGTGGTGGAAAATAAGTATTTGGTCAACCATTTAAAGCTCTCACTGATGGAAGGAGGTTTTGGCTCAAAATCTCACGATACATGGCCCCATTCATTCTTTCCTTAACACGGATCAATCGTCCTGTCTCCTTAGCAGAAAAACAGCCCCAAAGCATGATGTTTCCACCCCCATGCTTCACAGTAGGCTTGGTGTTCTTGGGATGCAACTCAGTATTCTTCTTCCTCCAAACACGACGAGTTGAGTTTATACCAAAATGGATACATGGATGATACAGCAGAGGATTGGGAGAATGTCATGTGGTCAGATGAAACCAAAATAAAACTTTTGGTTCTATTTTCACCACACTTAAGCTTCAATGCCTAGGTGTAGGGAAATTTGTCCTCTGCATTTGACCCATCCCCTTGTTCACCCCCTGGGAAGTGAGGAGAGCAGTGGGCAGCAGCGGTGGCCACGCCCGGGAATCCTTTTTGGTGATTTAACCCCCAGATCCAACCCTTGATGATGAGTGCCAACCTGTTGTCAAAACTTTAAAGACCGACTGCACAGTTCCTGTCTTCACCATAAAAGACCTGCTTCATCCTGCCTGTGCTAACAAAATAAGAGTCTCAGAAAGCTAGCGTGCACAAGCTAGCAAGCTACAGAGTTTGATGCCAATGTATTTCTCCCCCGCCCTCAGCGACCGCTCCCTCTCCTCGCTCGCCCACACACTCACTGACGTCACTCACCTGCTGTCAACACATTAAAGGGCCACACACACATATGCTACTCTCATAACAAAGTGTTTAAAAACGAATATGCAAGTTGGACAAATGAGATACCAAATCCAACCACTTTCATGTGGTATTGGACAGAAAGGAGGAGTTTTTTTCTCCTCCATTTGAAAATGCGGACGTTATCAGCACCACTGTCTGATTCCAAACAATGCAAGTCATCAGAATCAGGTAATACACCAACTTATATTCTTGTCTTCATGAAAGAAAGGAAAGTATATGTGTTAAACATGCTTGTATTATCATTAAACACCATTAACTTGTTAACAAAATAGTCTCTTTCATAAATGAATAAATATAAATTAAAAATAAATGAGGTAGATCTCCTCGACTTGATCAATTGAAAAGTAGCTCGCCTGCAGAAAAAGTGTGAGCACCCCTGCTCTCTAACCACTGGACCACCGAGTAGGTAATCGAATATAGTGCCTAAATCGTATTCGCAACCTCAAATTATCGTTGAAACAAAACGTTACACACCTTGTTTATAACGTTAAACGTAAAAAAACCCCCGCAGCATCAAATCGTTTTTATTTCCGCTGTGAGAACAGAGGAGCGAGGATGGACGACAAGAAGCAGCGCCTCAGTGGTTTATTTAATCTGGATTGTGACTTTTGCCCACACAGGAGCGCGCTTTAATGCAGATTGCATGTTGCCGGTGAATAATTCACGCTAACCTAAATTCTCCCCGCGGTCCCTGGGCGCTGCCCCGAGTAGTCCGACCTAGACAGGCAGCAGACGGTGAAAAATTCCAAACAAGTAAATAGACTTTACTTTGGAGGACGATCTGCATCCTTCACATTAAAAGCACCCCTCTAGCAGTCAACATCCCTTCCTGACTATCTTTTCTTCGAGATGTCCTGCTAAACTGCATCACTCCTCGTCTGGCTTGCCCAATTTCCTTTTTTTTCCTCTCGCTGTGCCCTAGCTTTGAACTCATTATAATGGACACACACACACACACACACACGCACACGCACACGCACAAATGCACGCTGAGTGACTTTTTAGCCCAACTTGGGCCTTCTCTTGTGCCAGCCACTGACCCACTTAGTGTGGAATAGAGCACCAGACGGATGGCAGACTTTCTACTGCAGGGCATTCTGGGAAAAACTGAGCAGAAATAACAACAAAAGATGCATACGCGCACACACACACACACACACACACACACACACACACACACACACACACACACACACACACACACACACACACACACACACAGTTAATCAAGTGGTCCCCACAAGGCCATCACTACCTGTAACACACTTTCCTCTATTGAATATATTGTAGTGTCTCAATGTGTGACATTGTGCTCTGTTTTTCAAACTTTTTTTTAAGCCAAGGCACATTTTTGGCATTGAAAAAATCCAGAGGAACACCACCAGCAGAAATTATTAAAAAAAAACAAAAAAACTCAGTTCACAGTAAAAAGTCGTCGCAATTGTTTGATATGCCTTTTAACCATAACCAAGCATGCATCACTATAGCTCTTGTCTCAAAGTAGGTGTACTGTCACCACCTGTCACACCACGCCCCGACTTATCTTGAGTTGTTTGCTGTCTTCCTGTGTGTTTTAGTTCTTGTCCTGCGCTCCTATTTTGGTCGCTTTTTCTTTTTTTTTGGTATTTTCCTGTTGTAGTTTCATGTCTTCCTTTGAGCGATATTTCCCGCATCTACTTTGTTTTAGCAGTCAAACATTTTTTCAGTTTTTTTTATCCTTCTTTGTGGGGACATTGTTGATTGTCATGTTCGGATGTACATTGTGGACGCCGTCTTTGCTCCACAGTAAGTCTTTGCTGTCGTCCAGCAATCTGTTTTTGTTTACTTTGTAGCCGGTTCAGTTTTAGTGTTGTTCTGCATAGCCTTCCCTAAGCTTCAATGCCTTTTCTTAGGGGCACTCACCTTTTGTTTATTTTTGGTTTAAGCATTAGACACCTTTTTACCTGCTGGGTGCCTCCCGCTGTTTCCGACATCTAAATGATAAATGGGTTGTACTTGTATAGCGCTTTTCTACCTTCAAGGTACTCAAAGCGCTTTGACATTACTTCCACATTTACCCATTCACACACACATTCACACACTGATGGAGGGAGCTGCCATGCAAGGCGCCAAACAGCACCCATCAGGAGCAAGGGTGAAGTGTCTTGCTCAGGACGAAGTGACGAAGTTGGTACAAGGTGGAAATTAAACCAGGGACCCTCAGGTGGCGCACGGCCACTCTCCCACTGCGCCACGCCATCTACAAAGCTATTAGCTACCGGCTGCCACCTACTGATATGGAAGAGTATTACACGGTTACTCTGCCGCGTTCTAGACCAGTTGTTCTTAACCTGGGTTCGGTGAGCCGGCCCCAGGGGTTCGGTGGAGGTCAAGAAACACCTGACTCATCGTGTAAAAAAAAAAACTTCTCCCTATCGGCGTATTATGTATACGGCAACAGCAGAAGTCACACTGATTTTCAGGTGTGTAATTTGTTGTGAGTTCATGCACTGTGTTGCTTTTGTTCTTTGAACAAGGTGATGTTTATGCATGGATCATTTTGTGCACCAGTAGAAAAAATATACAATTTTGTCTTGAATTTGAAAATGAATAGTTTTTTTTTTTTCTCCAAAGAAGGGTTTGGTGAATGTGCACATGAATTTGGTGGGGTTCAGTACCTCCAACAAGGTTAAGAACCACTGTTCTAGACTGTACAGACACTCAACAATGACACATCATTGCAGACTATAATTACTGGTTTGCAAAAAATATTTTTAACCCGCATAGGTGAAACTATATAATCTCCCACGGCACAACAGACTGTATCTCACGGCACACTAGTGTGCCGCGGCACAGTTGTTGAAAAACAGTGCTTTAAACCATAAACAAGCATGCATCATTATAGCTCTTGTCTCAAAGTCACGTCACGCCCTTACTTATTTTGAGTTGTTTGCTTCCAAAGACATGCACCTGGGGATAGGTTGATTGGCAACACTAAATTGGCCCTAGTGTGTGAATGTGAGTGTGAATGTTGTCTGTCTATCTGTGTTGGCCCTGCGATGAGGTGGCGACTTGTCCAGGGTGTACCCCGCCTTCCGCCCGATTGTAGCTGAGATAGGCGCCAGCGCCCCCCGCGACCCCGAAAGGGAATAAGCGGTAGAAAATGGATGGATGGATGGATGCTGTCTTCCTGTGCGTAGTGTTTTATTTCTTGTCTTGCGCTCTTATTTTGGTGGCTTTTTCTCTTTTTTTAGTATTTTCCTGCAGCACTTTCACGTCTTCCTTTGAGCGATATTTCCCGCATCTACTTTGTTTTAGCATTCAAGAATATTTCAGTTGTTTATATCCTTCATTGTGGGGACATTGTTGATTGTCATGTCATGTTCGGATGTACATTGTGGACGCCGTCTTTGCTCCACAGTAAGTCTTTGCTGTCGTCCAGCATTGTGTTTTTGTTTACTTTGTAGCCAGTTCAGTTTTAGTGTTGTTCTGCATAGCCATCCCTAAGCTCCAATGCCTTTTAGCGGCACTCACTTTTTCTTTATTTTTGGTTTAAGCATTACACACCTTTTTACCTGCACGCCGCCTCCCACTGTTTCCGACATCTACAAAGCAATTAGCTACCGGCTGCCACCTACTGATATGGAAGAGTATTACACGGTTACTCTGCTGAGCTCGAGACAGCACCGACGCTCCACAACAACACATCATTTGCAGGCTATAATAACTGGTTTGCAAAAAATATTTTTAACCCAAATAGGTGAAATTAGATAATCTCCCACGGCACACCAGACATGATCTCACGGCACACTAGTGTGCTGCGGCACAGTGGTTGAAAAACACTGACATAGTGGGACCACACCTTGAACACACTTCAATCACTGATAATTTAAAGGGGACAGATGTACACCATATGCAATTAAATGAGTGTATGTCTCTCTCTCTCACACACAGACACACACACACACACACACGCACACACACACACACACACACACACACACACACACACACACACACACACACACACACACACACACACACACACACACACACACGTCCAGACGGGAGTCGTGTTCAAGTTGCGACACGGCGACTCGTTCATCGCGTGACCAGACGCAGGGAGCAACACTTCGACTAACGTAACGCCGCCACTTCCCCTTATTTTATTTTTTATTTTTAGCAGACGCCTGGAGGCCAGTGACTGCTGACTGAACGTGACGTCTCATTGTACTTGTGGTTAACATCGTCTCACAAGGGCTTTGGAGGAAATGGTGTGAAACGTTCAGCGCTGTATTACACGCACATGGATTTTTCACCGTGCTCTAATGGTTAACATGAATAACTTAAGGATGCTCACCACCACGTTTGATGTATTCATAGCTGCCCATCTACAGCATAAATCAGAAATTTATCACTGAAGTGTATCCATTACTCACAAAAAAAAAATACCCAAAATATATGTATATATATATATATATATATATATATATATATATATATATCCTCCTCATTTGCATGGAAACACAGACTAAATAAGTAAAAATCCATATATATATTTTTTTTCTTTGAAGATTTTTGTCTTTTAAATTTCATTATTGGATTCGTCTGGTTGAGAAAGCCCTAATAAACAAAGAAAATATTTTTTAGAAGCAATATTTATTTATATTTGTTTTTTTAATTACAAATATTTATTTACCGTATTTTTCGTACTATAAGGCGCATTTAAAATCCTTTAATTTTCTCAAAAATCGACAGTGCGCCTTATAACCCGGTGCGTCGAATGTATGGAATAGTTCTGGTTGTGCTTACAGACCTCGAAGCTATTTTTTTTGGTACATGATGTAATGATAAGTGTGACCAGTCGATGGTAGTCACACATAAGAGATACATGTAGATTGCAATAAGACGCCAGTAAACAACACCAAAACTTTAAATGTTCAATTGAAAATATAAAACACTCAAAAATCTGTCAAAATGTTTTAGTATGACTTTGAAGCTGCACTGCTTGATGGATTGTCGGGCCATTAAGGCTACCGTAGTCAGAGATACAAGTATTACTATGGTGTGTGTATAAGGACCGCAAAATGGCACCTAATAGTAGACATATTATCTGGCGTTTTGCTTCACAATATTATGCAAAAGCAGATGTTCTTACCTTCTTGTACCTGCTGATGTGTATTTTGGGATCTGCATAAGAGCCTTTGTAGTCCATGATGACACCGTAGTCCATAAGCCTCTTCTTTTTTCCATCTTCTTGTTTTGTAACATTCATCCTCCCCTGTTGCCATTTCTAATATGAAGTAGTGTAAAGTTCTTACTTATATATGTCAGTAAACTCGCCATGAAGGCGCTAAAACATACCGGTGTAGTGAGTTTACATTATTCACCCAAGGAACTAGTGTTGTATCGGTACCAAAATGTATTTCGATACTTTTCGTTACTTTTCTGAATAAATGGGACCACCAAAAATTGCATTATTGGCTTTATTTTAACAAAAATGTACGCTACATGAGGGAACTCTCCTGAAGGAATCAATAAATTACGATCTATCTATATATTTTTGTCCTTAAATAAAATAGTGAACATACCTTAACATAATTCAAAAAGTACATTCAGTACAGGCCAAAAGTTTGGACACACCTTCTCATTTGAATGTGTTTTCTTTATATTCATGACTATTTACTACATTGTAGATTGTCATTGAAGGCACCTGTGAAGTGAAAACCATTTCAGGTGACCACCTGAAATTGTGGTCACCACTCTTGGCATTCTCATCGAGAGAATGCCAAGAGTGGGCAAAGCCATAATGAGAGCGTGAGGGTGGCTATTTTGAAGGAACTCATATAAAACATGTTTTCAGTTATTTCACTCTTTTTTGTTAAGTACATAACTCTACATGTGTTCATTCATAGTTTTGATGCCTTAAGTGACAATCTACAATGTAAATAGTCATGAAAATAAAGAAAACGCATTGAATGGGGAGAAGGCGTGTCCAAAATGTTGGCCAGTACTGTATTTTTTTAAAGACATCTTACAAATGCTAGCTGATAAAAGCCCTTAAAAACAACAAAATATCTACTTAATTTGACAGAGAAAATGTTTTTGTGCAAGGGTTTGCATGATAAATAATTGAAAGATGAATTAATTGATAGAAAGACTAGCGTGCTACTTGGCTGCTCGCAGTGAGGTGCTGCCTAAAGAAGCCCAGCATCAGCAATGGAGAACATTTTAATGGTGATTGTCCCATTTTATTCCCTATAGATGATTGTGGGAACATTTTATTTTCCTTCTGCAAGGTCAGTGTAGTGTGTGACACCGCACTGCTTGATCTTTCTTTCCGGTCGTCAGCCAGAGGAAGTATAGGTGGTGCACTTTCGACTATCAGCATGAGGCCCACCCTACTGAAAAGCCTGTCAGTGCATCTCTTTCATTCTTCACTTTTCTCTCCGTCGCTCTCTACCTCTCCGCTTTCCAAGGACTTGGCGCACAATCTGCAGGGGATTACCAGAAATACTCTTTTTGGAGGCGCTGGGCCCTTCAGTCACCTCACAGCATACGTGCGATTGTGTGCGTGCGCGCCACCTACTTCGAGAAAGTGGGTGAAAAGTGAAAAAGAGAGGCGGTGAGAGAGTGAGAGGGGCAGGGGGGCGCGGTTGCTAAGATTGAGCGATTGCTCCTCGCAGCGAAAAGAGTTCTGGCCTGCAGCCAACCGATGCAACCATGTTTGTTTGTGTGCCCGTTTGACTTCCATGGGAGCCAAAAATCAAGTTGCATCTGTGGCGCCCCCTGTAGGTTCGACTGAAAATGTATTTTTTAACATGCAAGCATACACGAAATACAAATATATCGTAATTTCCAGGCTATTGTGTATATTTAGGCCGCACCCACCACATTATATTTTTACATAATCGATATTGCCAAAAGTGTTTGGCAACCTGCCTTGACTCACATATGAACTTGAAGTGCCATCCCATTCCTCACCCATAGGGTTCAATATGATGTCTGTCCACCTTTGGCAGCTATTACAGCTTCAACTCTTCTAGGAAGGCTGTCCACAAGGTTGCAGAGTGTGTTTGTAGGAATTTTCCACCATTCTACCAAATGTGCATTGGTGAGGTCACACTGATGTGGGTCGAGAAGGCCTGGCTCTCAGTCTAAGTTTTAATTCATCCCAAAGGTGTTCTGTTAGGGTTCAGGTCAGGACTCTGTGCAGGCCAGTCAAGTTCATCCACACTAGACTCTGTCATCCATTTCTTTAGAATAGAATAACATAAAATGCCTTTTATTGTCACTATACACAGGTACACTGAGATTAAAAGCAACTCCAGTATAAGTACGACAGTCTACAGATATGCAAAACATAGGAAGGAAAGAAAAGAAAAATAGTGCAAAAAGAGGTAAGGAGCAGATTTCAGTCCTGAGAAAGAATGTTCTGAATGTGTTGTTTAAATACTATATACATATAAAGAGAAGCATTCAGACTGTGGGTGGAAAGTGTAAATTGCACACAGCGAGGTGCTAAACTATAATATCAGTGCTTAAGTAGTTCACTGTTGTTATGGCTTTCGGGAAAAAACTGTTCTGTCAATCAAATCAAATCTTTTGGACCTGTTGGAAGAGGAAGGGCCCGCTCCAAACTGTTCCCCCAAGGTTGGGAGCATGGAATTGTCCAAAACGTATCTTGGAGCATTCAATATTAAAGGGGAACATTATCACCAGACCTATGTAAGCGTCAATATATATCTTTTTGTTGCAAAAAAAAGACCATATATTTTTCTAACTGATTTCCGAACTCTAAATGGGTGAATTTTGGCGAATTAAACGCCTTTCTATTATTTGCTCTTGGAGCGATGACGTTACAGCGTGACGTCACCTAGGTAGTCAATCGGCCATTTTCTCAAACACATTATACACATCGAGTCAAATCAGCTCTGTTATTTTCCATTTTTTCGACTGTTTTCCGTACCTCGGAGACATCATGCCTCGTCGGTGTGTTGTCGGAGGGTGTAACAACACGATCAGGGACGGATTCAAGTTGACTTACGTAGAATGTGCATCAATTAGCACGGCATGCTAATCGATGCTAACATGCTAATTACCGGCGATGCTGAGGCAGACATGGCACAGAGATGTATGGATATCCTGCAGATGCATTTCCAACGATAAAGTCAACGAAATCACAAAGGTGAGTTTTGTTGATGTTATTGACTTATGTGCTAATCAGACATATTTGGTCGCGCCATGACTGCCAGCTAATCGATGCTAACATGCTATTTAGGCTAGCTGTATGTAGATTTGTAGATGTATTTGCATCCAGCGTTTCACTCCACCCACATTTAATGCCGAACAAACACTTACCAATCGACAGATTTAAGTTGCTCCAGTATCAATGCGAAAGTCCCGATCGGTTGGTCTGCACATTTTACCGGCGATGCTAAGGCAGACATGGCCGAATAGTGTCAATAGCTATTCGCTCAATAGCTTCAGTTTCTTCTTCAATTTCGATTTCGCTATCTGCCTCCATAATCCAACCATCCGTTTCAATACATGCGTAATCTGTTGAATCGCTTAAGCCTTTTTTCGGGATATTGCGTGATCGGTAAAATTTTGAAAAAAACTTCGAAAAATAAAAAAAGGCACTGGGAACTGATTTTTATTGGTTTTCACCCTTCTGAAATTGTGATAATATTCCCCTTTAATTTCACTGCAACTAAGGAGCCAATCTCAACTCCTAGAAAAACAACCCCACACCATAATTCCTCCTCCACCAAGTTTCACACTCAGCACAATGCAGTCCGAAATGTAAATGGTAAATGGTAAATGGGTTGTACTTGTATACCGTTCTCCTGATTCTGATCGTTTGGATGGGTGGCCAAATGCTTTTGGCAATATAGTGTATGGGCTTCTACATCAACAATATGATTTGGCCGAGTGGCTGGAGAAGACAAAAAAACATTTTTTTGTATTTGTCCTTTACCATTGATTAAGAATTGTTATAAATAAAAACCGTGATTCAATCAAAAACATTTAAATCATTTTCACACCCTTAACATACCATGATGGACCTGAATTGTACCACGACCGTGTAACTCAGGGGTGTCGTATCAGTCTGATCAGGCCTGCAAACAGGTGTTATCCAGCCCGCGGGATGAGTTTGCCAAGTATAAAATTCAGTCAAAATTTTGGAATGAAAGAAACAGCTGTTCTGAATGTGTCCAATAGATGTTGCAAAAACAATTCTTTGTAGAGTATGCTAAAAATGTAAAGCAATAAATAAACCACATGATGTCAGTGCACCAGTCGAGTAAAATGAGAAAACTACATCAATAACATCCTGTAATTTGATTTTGATATTATTTTTTTTATCTTGATAGATTGGAAATTAACACCAATGAGTTGACATTATCACATCATTTATTTAGAAAATAGAAATAACGACACTTAAAGGTAGAATAATATTAACCGCAACATGTAAGTGTAAAAAAAAAACAACAACAGTATGGTTTGTAAAGTTAAAGTACCAATGATTGTCACACACACACTAGGTGTGGTGAAATGTCTCCTCTGCATTTGACCTTTCCCCTTGTTCACCCCCTGGAAGGTGAGAGGAGCAGTGGGCAGCAGCGAATATTTTTTGGTGATTTAACCCCCAATTTCAACCCTTGATGCTGAGTGCCAAGCAGCGAGGTAATGGTTCCCATTTTTATAGTCTTTGGTATGATTCGGCCGGGGTTTGAACTCGGCAACCTACCGATCTCAGCGTGGACACTCTAACCACTGTCATGTCTTTGTGATCATGTTCTCTTTAGTTAGGTTCTGTTTTGTTTTTCACTCCATTAGTTCCTGTTTTTGCGCACCTTGGTTTGCTTTTGTTTACATGACTAACAATCAGTTCACCTGTTCTCACGACTCACGCACCTGATTCACTTGGACTCATGCACCTGTTGTCAATCACCACATCACCATTTAAGCCTGCTGTAAGCCTGGCGACATCACCCTCTATCACAGTGGTTTTTAACCTGGGTTCGATTGAACCTTAGGGATTCGGTGAGTTGGTCTCAAGGGTTCGGCGGAGCCTCCGCCGCGGAGGTCAGGACACACCCGACTCATCGTGTGTATAGAATGTTCTCCCTATCTGTGTATTATGTATACGGCAACCGCAAAAGTCCCACTAATTTTGTCAGAACGGGGGCTATGATGTGGTTTGTTTTCCTGGAATACGAAGGAAGGTGATGGGACGTGGCGTGAAGGTAAAGACATATTTGAATTTATCTATAAAAAAAAAAGTGCGAACTAAAGGCGGACATCAAACTTGGCTAAAAAAAAACAAACACAAAGGCAAAACTGTGGGTATGAAACAAAAGACTCGCTAAACGTGACATGAATAAACAAAACTTATTTGGAAGGAAATGAGCAGAGCGATACATAACCAGAGTGAACAGAGCATGGAGCAGCAACAATGACGCCAGCCTGACTGCCTGGCAATTACAAGCTTAAATAATAGTGACATGATTAAGACAGGTGCGTGAGTCCTAAACATATCAGGTGCGTGAGTCCAAAGTCCAAATGAGTACAGGTGAACTAATCGATTACCATGGTAACAAAACAATGGAGCGTAAACAGGAACTAAAAAGAGTCTTAAACCAACAGAACATAACTAAACAAAACGTGACCACAAAACATGACAAATTTGCAGGTGTGTAATTTGTTGTGAGTTCATGCTCTGTGTTGGTTTTGTTCTTTGAACAAGGTGATGTTCATGCACAGTTCACTTTGTGCACCGGTAAAAACAACATATAACTTTGTCTTGAATCTGAAAAAAAAAACATTTAAATTTTAACTAAAGAAGGGTTCGTTGAATGCGCATTTGAAACTGGTGGGACTCGGTACCTCCAACAAGGTTAAGAACCACTGCTCTATCACCTTCTACTCACCCTCAACACAACCTCGTTATCCATGCCGATGATCCCTGTTCCTTTCTCGTTCCAAGTAAGTTTGACTTTATTCATGCCATAGTGAAAGTTTTTGTTTTACGACCATAGTTTTGCCTTAGTGCAAGTTTTGTATTCATAGCCAAGTTTTTGTACCCTCTCTGTGAGCGCTTTTCGTTGGTTCCTTTTTTGAGTTATTAATTAAAAGATGTCCTTACCTTCATGCCGTGTCCGTTCCAACAAACCCCACCAAAGTCATGAAAACCACTAGGGGCGGCATAGCGTAGTGGGTGGAGCCGCCGTGCCAAAAACCTGAGGGTTGCAGGTTCGCTTCCCACCTATTGACATCCAATTTGCTGCCGTTGTGTCCTTGGGCAGGACACTTCACCCTTGCCCCCGGTGCTGCTCACACTGGTAAATGAATGATGAATGAATGATTGGTGGTGGTCGGAGGGGCCGTAGGCGCAAACTGGCAGCCACGCTTCCGTCAGTCTACCCCAGGCCAGCTGTGGCTACAAATGTAACTTACCACCACCAGGTGTGAATGAATGATGGGTTCCCACTTCTCTGTGAGCGCTTTGAGCATATAACAATAGAAAAGCGCGATATAAATCCAATCCATTATTATCATTAGGCCAGTGGTTCTCAAATGGGGGTACGCGTACCGGTGGGGGTACTTGAAGGTATGCCAAGGGGTACGTGAGATTTTATATTTATAAATATATTTATTGAATAATACTTCAACAAAATATGAATGTAAGTTTATGAACTATGAAAATAAATGCAATATTCAGTGTTGACAGCTAGATTTTTTGTGGACACGTTCCATAAATATTGATGTTAAAGATTTCTTTTTTGTGAAGAAATTTTTAGAATTCAGTTCATGAATCCAGATGGATCTCTATTACAATCCCCAAAGAGGGCACTTTAAGTTGATGATTACTTCTATGTGTAGAAATCTTTATTTATAATTCAATCACTTGTTTATTTTTCAACAAGTTTTTAGTTATTTTTATATATTTTTTTCCAAATAGTTCAAGACCGACAAACGAGCAATATTTTACACTGTTATACAATTTAATAAATCGGAAACTGATGACATAGTGCTGTATTTTACTTCTTTATCTCTTTTTTTCAACCAAAAATGCTTTGCTCTGATTCGGGGGTACTTGAATTAAAAAAATGTTCACAGGGGGTACATCACTGAAAAAAGGTTGAGAACCACTGCGCTAGGCCACTGAGTAGGTCAGTGTACATTTTCCGGATATGCCTGTTCTATTTTTAAACAAATAAAACAATCTGAACTTGTCTTTATTTTTAAGTTATCGTGCCGTGATTTTACCAGTCCGGCCCACTTGGGAGTAGATTTTTCTCCACGTGGCCTCCACATCTAAAATGAGTTTGACACCCCTGCTGTAATTAATCGCTCAGCCCTACGAAAACACCGTCATCCTCCATACGGCACAGGACCTTCTTTGTAAATGTTCACGTTAGAATCAAGGAAATGGAATCAAATGGAAATTCTGTCAGGCCCTTTCCAATACAGTTGTTTTGATATCGCAATAATGTTGTGGTTGGCGTGTGATTTCTTCTCCCTGGTTGAAAGTAGATCATATAAGGACTCCGCTCCAGTCTGGGCAGGAGATTAAAGCGCATCAAGCTGGCGCAGCTGCAACCCCTCCGCCCTTTCAATCCTCCGCCCAATTCCCTCCATCCTCCTCCCAACAGGCCGTAATGGCGTGTCTTGCACTTCCACATGCTCGCCGTTTTAGGTCAGCGCATCGAAAAGTCACGACGAGTGCAGCGTGCGTGAAATGATACAACACGCACTGCGGGCCGCCGTGGATCTAAGAATAGAAGTGTAAGCGCCGCCCGTGGCTGAGGTGACGCGAGTCCACCCGAGGAAATATCAGCCCCGAACGTTTGTTGTCATGCGTGAAACTGAGCGCCTGAGAGGGTTCGGACAAAGAGAAGGCTGCAAAAGAGGGCCTCTCGCGTCCCCGCTGAACCCGCCGAGATGCCCCTGACTTGCGGGGAGGGTTATTTAAGTACACGCTGCCCCTCGGGACTAAAATAAATACCTGATAACAATATACAGTCTGCCCGGGCTGCTAATGAAATTCCACTCGAGTTGCCATGGCGTTGAAGTTCAACTCAAGCTGCGAGGGTCCAGAGGAGGCGCCTGATGCATATTTAAAGAGCTGGCAGTTGGAAAATAACACAGTCCTGTCGGCACTGGATGTGATCATTGTAGACCGGTCGGGATGAAAGTACACTCGTCGTTTTGTGACCAATAATGTTCTGTCACGCCCCCCCACACCAAGGATGCTATTACGTTATCGCCTTTCTCATTGCCGGCCCCAAAATGTAAGAAGCACTGCATAAAAGGGGCTGTTTGCAACTTGCTCAGTTACTTTTTTTAGGGGGCATTTCTTTTTTCACCAACAGCAAAGCTGTATACAAGAAGGGCATGAGCAGACTCTTTTTCCTGAGGAAGCTTAGGTCCTTTTAATGTGTGCAGCAAGCTGTTTGAGATCTTCTTTCAGTCTGTTGTGGCCAGTGCCCTGTACTTTGCAGTGGTTTGTTGGGGGAGCAGCACCAGCAAAAGGGACTTAAAGGCCTACTGAAACCCACTACTACCCACCACGCAGTCTGATAGTTTATATATCAATGATGAAATATTAACATTGCAACACATGCCTATACGGCCTTTTGAGTTTACAAAATTACAATTTTAGATTTCCCGGGAGTTTCGTCTTGGGAACGTCGTGTAATGATGACGTGTACACAAGACGTCACGGGTTTTTAGGAAGTATGAGCGCTGCTTACACACAAAGCTAAAAGTCGTCTGCTTTAACGGCAAAATTACACAGTGTTTTGGACATCTGTGTTGCTGAATCTTTTGCAATTGGTTCAATTAATATTGGAGAAGTCAAAGTAGAAAGACGGAGTTGGGAAGCTTTAGCCTTTAGCCTTACAAACACACAGGGATTCCTTGTTTAAAATTCACAGAGGTGAAACTTTCCTTTGGATCAGAGCAGACATGGATCCCGACTACATGTCAACCAGCAGGTTTCAGTGAGAAAATTGTGGTTAAAAAGTCGCCACTTACCGGATATCAGCTGAGCTTCTGCCTCCCGTACAGCTGCCGTCGACTCCCCCGAGACACTGCGCGTGGACGTACACTTCCGACTATCAGGTACTGTTAAACTTACTAAAACACTAGCTACACAATAGAAAGATAAGGGATTTCCCAGAATTATCCTAGTAAATGTCTCTAAAAACATGTGAATCCGTCTCAATGAAACGCGATTGCAATCGCGTATTTATTTATTTTTTTTCTAGTCCATCGCTATCAATATCCTCAAACATGAATCTTTTATCCTCGCTCAAATTAATGGGAAAATTGTCGTTTTCTCGGTCGGAATAGCTGTTTTTGTTGGAGGCTCCCATTAAAATCAATGTGAATATATGAGGAGCCATCAACATGTGACGTCATCGTCTGCGACTTCCGGTAGAGGCAGGGCTTTTCTCCAGTTGCGAACTTTATCGTGGGTGTTCTCTACTAAATCTTTTCAGCAAAAATATGGCAACATCGCGAAATGATCAAGTATGACACATAGAATGGACCTGCTATCCCCGTTTAAATAAGAAAATCTCATTTCAGTAGGCCTTTAAAGGGGAACTTTATCACAATAAAAATCAGTTCCTAGTGGCTTATTTCAGTTTTCAAAGTTTTTTTCAAAATTTTACCCATCATGGAATATCCCGAAAAAAGGATTTAAAGTGCCTGATTTTCGCTATCTGTAAATCCACCCGTCCAGTATCCTGTGACGTCACTGCGTGACGCCAATACAAACAAACATGGCGGAGAGAACAGCAAGATATAGCGACATTAGCTCGGATTCAGACTCGGATTTCAGCGGTTTAAGCGATTCAACAGATGACGCATGTATTGAAACGGATGGTTGGAGTGTAGAGGCAGATAGCGAAAACGAAATTGAAGAAGAAACTGAAGCTATTGAGCGAATAGCTATTGAAGTTATTATGCGATCGCCCTCTAACCAACGATTGCATCTTTTGACCACTGGAGCAACTTAAATCCGTCGATTGGTAAGTGTTTGTTTGGCATTAAATGTGGGTGGAGGGAAAGGCTGCATGCAAATATAGCTACAAATGTACATACAGCGAGCCTAAATAGCATGTTAGCATCGATCAGCTGGCAGTCATGCCGTGACCAAATATGTCTGATTAGCACATAAGTCAATAACATCAACAAAACTCACCTTTGTGATTTCGATGACTTTATCGTTGGAAATGCATCTGCTTCGAGTGTCGCGCAGGATATCCACACATCTCTGTCGTAGCATCGCTATCGTCGGTAAAATGTGCAGAACAAACGATGGACTTTTGCATCTTTTGACACTGGTGCAACTTGAATCCGTCGATTGGTATGTGTTTGTTTGGCATTAAATGTGGGTGGAGGGAAAGGCTGGATGTTAATATAGCTACAAATGAGGCATAACGATGCAATATGTACATACAGCTAGCCTAAATTAGCATGCCGTGCTAATCGATGCACACCCCACGTAAGTCAACTTGAATCCATCTCTGTTGGTGTTGTTACACCCTCCGACAACACACCGACGAGGCATGATGTCTCCAAGGTACGGGAAACAGTCGAAAAAACGGAAAATAACAGAGCTGATTTGACTTGTGTGTGTAATGTGTTTGAGAAAATGGCGGATTGCGTCCCGTTGTAACGTCACGGGTGAAAGGTCATCGCTCCGACAGCGAACAATTGAAAGGCGTTTCAATCGCCAAATTCACCCTTTTAGAGTTCGGAAATCGGTTAAAAAAACATATGGTCTTTTTTCTGCAACATCAAGGTATATATTGACGCTTACATAGGTCTGGTGATAATGTTCCCCTTTAAACAGGATTGTTAGGGTTGTACGGTATATCGGTACTGGTATAGTATCGCAGTACTAATGAATCATAAACACTACTTTACTCTGTTTGAAAAGTACCGTTTCCTGGGCATGACATTGCTGTTTTAACGAGCAGAGGAGCATGTTCGGCAGCGCACAATCCCGGAGTACTTACAAGCAGACACAATGTGTAGACAGAAAAAGGAAAACAGACACGTTTTGGCTTAAAAACTAAAGTTAAAGGTGAAGTTGTAACACTGAAACGCCCTCAGGAAGAGGTGCTTTAAAGACATAGCTAGGTAGCTAATGGCGAATTTCCATTCGCAGTCGGCAGTGTTTTAGTTGCTTCTAAATTATGGCGACAAATAAAGTTCTTGCAAGTATCATCGCTGCAGGACGAGGAATAGCTAAACATGCTTCACTACACACCGTAGGAGGATACAATAGCTAACCGCTAACAGCAACCTTGCACGTATTGAGTGCATCTACACCTGACATCCACTGTAATGATACCAAGTACAGGAGCGTATCTAGTCAATACTACTATGATTACATCAATATTTTTTAGCATCACAAAATCTTCTTTCGTTTTTTTAACATTTATATTACGTTTATAAACTCAGGAAATATGTCCCTGGACACATGAGGACTTTGAATATTATTAATGTATGATCCTGTAACGACTTGATATCAGATCTATACCCAAAACGGGTGGTATCATCCAAAACTAATGTAAAGCATCCAAACAAGAGAATAATAAGTGATTATTACATTTTAACAGAAGTGTATATAGAACATGTTAAAAGAGGAAGTAAGCAGATATTAACAGTAAATTAACAAGTAGATTAATAATTCATTTTCTACCACTTGTCCTTAATGTTTACAAAATAATAGAATGATAAACGACACAATATGTTACTGCATACGTCAGCAGACTAATTAGGAGTCTATCTTTGTTTACTTACTACTAAAAGACAATTTGTCTAGTAAGTTCACTGTTTTATTTAAGGACAAACTTGCAATAAGAAACATATTTTTAATCTACCCTAAGATTTTTTGTTAAAACAAAGCCAATAATGCCTTTTTTTGTGGTCCCCTTTATTTAGAAAGTACCGTAGCGGTATCGGGACAACACAAGTGTGTACTGAGATTTGTGCTGATATCGGATTAATATCAGTAACCGGCCAACACTCAAGGATCCAATGTAGAAAACTATTACAATTATGAAATAATCACATTGTTTAATTAGATTGAAAGAATAAAAAAAATATATATTTGTTTTATTATATATTATTAATTAAATGTGTTAGTGTGTGTTTCTAAAGCAAATCTACAAAATAAAACACATTATCTGTTTGTGCACATGCCAATATTGTTTTGATTAAATCCCAGCATGCTACATGTGGTGTAGGTCCCATGTTAAATGCATGCTGGGATAGTTTTCGACCTGTCAATTATCTGATGACTCCTTATACATATTTACATTGCCACCTGCTGAGGCAGGGCCATTCAACTTTGACCCCCTTTGCCCTGAACTGTTATTTTATTTGCATAGTCGAAGGTGCAGCCCCCCTTATGCAGAAAGAGCCTTGTAATAAAAATATGAGTAAAAGTTATTACTGACCAACCTTTTTGAAGCTAAGAGCTACTTCTTGGGTACTGATTAATGCGAAGGGCTACCAGTTTGATACACACTTAAATAAATTGCCAGAAATAGCCAATTTTCTCAATTCACCTTTAATAAATAAATCTATATTTATAAAAAAAAAAAAAGGGTATTTTTGTCTTTCATTCCGTCGTACATTTTTTTTCCTTTTACGGAAGGTTTTTCTGTAGAAAATAAATGATGAAAAAACACTTAATTGAAGGGTTTACACGAAAAAAATGAAAATAAATTTTTGAAACATAGTTCATCTTCAACTTTGACTCTTTAAAATTCAAAATTCAACCGAAAAACAAGAAGAGAAAACTAGCTAATTTGAAACTTTAATTAAAAAAAAAAAAAAAAAAATTATGGAACATCATTAGTAATTTTTCCTGATTAAGATTAATTTTAGAATTTTGATGACATGTTTAAATAGGTTAAAATCTAATCTGAGCTTTGTTAGAATATATAACAAATTGGACCAAGCTATATTTTTAACAAAGACAAATCATTATCTTATAGATTTTCCAGAACAAAAATTTTACAAGAAATTCAAAAGACTTTGAAACAAGATTTAAATTTGATTCTACATATTTTCTAGATTTGCCAGAATATTTTTTTTTTATTTTAATCAGAAATTTGAAGAAATGTTTCTCAAATATTCTTCGTCGAAAAAACAGAAGCTAAAATGAAAAATTAAATTTAAATGTATTTATTATTCTTTACAATAAAAAAAATAAATTTACTTGAACATTGATTTAAATTGTCGGGAAAGAAGAGGAAGGAATTTAAAAGGTAAAAAGGTATATGTGTTTAAAAATCCTAAAATCATTTTTAAGGTTGTATTTTTCGTCTAAAATTGTCTTTCTGAAAGTTATAAGAAGCAAAGTAAAAAAATAAATGAATTTATTTAAACAAGTGAAGACCAAGTCTTTGATAATATTTTCTTGGATTTTCAAATTCTATTTGAGTTTTGTCTATTTTAGAATTAAAAATGTCGAGGAAAGCGAGACCAGCTTGCTAGTAAATAAATAAAATCTAAAAAATAGAGGCAGCTCACTAGTAAGTGCTGCTATTTGAGCTATTTTTAGAACAGGCCAGCGGGCTACTCATCTGGTCCTTACGGGCTACCTGGTGCGCGCGGGCACCGCGTTGGTGACCCCTGCTGTAGTGGAACAACAACAGTGAGTATAAAGTGGACGATCGGAGGGAGACGTGCAGTACCATGAATTGATTAACGTGGACCCCGACTTAAACAAGTTGAAAAACTTATTCGGGTGTTACCATTTAGTGGTCAATTGTACGGAATATGTACTGAACTGTGCAATCTACTAATAAAAGTATCAATCAATCAAAGTATTAAGCGTTGTTATCATCTTGGCACTCACAGTATGAAGCAGATTAGCCAGTCATGCATGTCTCATGCCAACTTTGCATATTCATTTCACTCAGTTCTTAAGTGTTAAAAAAAAAAAAAAAAACACGCTAGGAAAAGGAAGATAAGCCGAGACGCAATTCCTCCTTTTCTCCAAACAGGAAGTCATGTGGGTCCTCAGAAGGATTGGGGGCGGAGCCGAAATAAAATAACGCTTGCTGTTGCTGGGAGAAAAAGCAGGCAAGGTGTCCCTTTGTGTGTGTGTGTGTGTGTGTGTGTGTGTGTGTGAGTGTGTGTGTCCTGATTACACCCTCTATATGCTTATTTATACACACTGTGTTAGTGTGTACGTTTTGGTAAGAAAAAAAAAAACAAACTCCCAGACCGCCATTTTTTTAATTTTTTTTTTAAGTTTCTCCTTGCTGCTCAGCTGGTGTGTAGGAGGAAGAGAGCTGGCAGGCCTGGAAGTGCTGACATCGGCAAACACAAACATTCCCCTTCCTCCAGTTGCTGACCTGTTTGGGGTGACTGGGTCAGGCAGGTTTAAACAATCAACACCGTGCCAAAGGGAGGTCAAGAAATACGCATATTTAGATGATACATTTACCAATTTAGGCAATGGGAAAGTTTGTATTTTAAAAGAAAAATTCCAAATATGAAACAATTCGAGATGTCTGATAATATCGGACTACCGATATTATCGGCCGATAAATGTTTTAAAGGCCTACTGAAATGAGATTTTCTTATTTAAACGGGGATAGGAGGTCCATTCTATGTGTCATACTTGATCATTTCACGATATTGCCATATTTTTGCTGAAAGGATTTAGTAGAGAACATCAAAAATAAAGTTTGCTACTTTTGGTGCTGATAAAAAAAGCCTCGCCTTTACCGGAAGTAGCAGACGATGACGTCACAAGAGTGAGGGCTCCTCACGTCCTCACATTGTTTTTAATGGGAGCCTCCAGCAGCAAGAGATATTCGGACCGAGAAAATAACAAATTTCCCATTAATTTGAGCAAGGATGAAAGATTCGTGGATGATGATATTGATAGTGAAGGACTAGAAAAGTAAAATAAAATAAATTAAAATAAAATGCGACGGCTCCAGGCTGCGGCAGTGTGAGCGTTTCAGATGTATTCAGACACATTACTAGGATAATTCTGGAAGATCCCTTATCTGCTTATTGTTTTAGTAATGTTTCAGTGAGATTATAAAGACATACCCCGAGGTCGGATGGCTGCGGTGAACACGCAGTGTCTCAGAGAGAAGCCAAGGAGCCAAGCTCACAGCTGCCTTTTAAACAGCTACTGCAGGAGGACGAATATTCCAATGATGTCTCCGGTAAGATATATATCACAATTTTCCCATCCAAAAACATGCTGGTTAACGTAGAGAAACATGTTCGTTTGACCGCTCTGTGTTAAAAACAAAGAAACACCGGCTGTGTCTCGGTGCTAAAGACAGCTGCAATACACCAACAGCATTGTTCTTTATAGTCTCCATTATTAATTAAACAAATTGCAAAAGATTCAGCAACACAGATGTCCAAAATACTGTGTAATTACGCATTTAAAGCAGACGACTTTTAGCCGTGAGTGGTGCTGCGCTAATATTTCCTGACAGTCCGTTACGTCACGCGTACACGTCATCATTCCGCGACGTTTTCAACAAGAAACTCCACGGGAAATTTCAAATTGCAATTTAGTAAACTAAACCGGCCATATTGCCATGTGTTGCAATGTTAAGATATCATTGATATATAAACTATCAGACTGTGTGGTCGGTAGTAGTGGGTTTTCAGTAGGCCTTTAAAATGTAATATCACAAATTATCGGTATCGGTTTCAAAAAGTAAAATTTATGACTTTTTAAAACGCCGCTGGACGGAGTGCTACATGGACGGAGGGAGAAGTACAGAGCGCCAATAAACCTTACAGGCACTGCTTTTGCATGCCGGCCCAATCACATGATATGAACGGGTTTTCACACACACAAGTGAATGCAAGACAAACTTGGTCAACAGCCATGCAGGTCACACTGAGCGTGGCCATATAACCAACTTTAACACTGTTACAAATTTGCGCCCCACTGTGAACCCACACCGAACAAGAATGACAAACACATTTCGGGAGAACATCCGCACCATAACACAACATAAACACAACAGAACAAATACCCAGAAACCCTTGCAGCACTAACACTTCCGGGACGCCATGCAAAGCGCTCAACAGGACCCATCAGGAGCAAGGGTGAAGTGTCTTGCCCAAGGACACAACAGAGGTGACTAGGATGGTAGAAGGTGGGGATTGAACCAGTAACCCTCAGATTGCTGGCACAGCCACTCTACCAACTCCGCCACGCCGTCCCCTGATAGCACATCAGTTGGCATCTAGCAGATTGCGCGCCAGATGGCAACTAGAAGATAGTGCCTATGTTGGCGGCTAGCATTTACCACAAAAGCTCTCTCACCTAGCGATTGGTTTTCAAGTCGGCAGGTAGTGTTTAGCGCGTCGGTTGGCAGTTAGCGTTTAGCAGGCTATTTTACAACCGGCGAGTAGCACGCCAGCTGGCAGCTAGAGATTAACGCGTCAGCTGGCAGATAGTGCTTGAGTTGGCAGCTAGCAGATTTCGCATATGTTGTGAATCAGAATTTAATGCGTCAGCTGGTGGCTAGCGGATAGCGCATCAGTTGGCCGCTAGCGTACTGTGCGGCAGTTGGCGGCTAAAAATTACTACGCAAGCTCTCAGCTAGGGACTGGTGTTCAGGTTAGCAGCTAGCGTTTAGCAGGCCATTTTGCAACTAGTGAGTAGCACGCCAGTTGGCAGCTTGCCATTAGCGTCCCAGTTGGCAGCTAGCGATTAACGCATCAGCTGGCGGATAGCATATCATTTGGTCGCTCGTGTATACTGCATCATTTGGCAGCTAGCAGATAATGTGCCAGTTGAAAGCTAGCATTAGCGCGCCAGTTGTTAGCTGTTAGTGGCGCCATACTGTGTTATTTGAATATCTTAGTATTGCACAATACTACGGTACCTTCAGGACTGTCATGATCCGTGGTTTGGATCATGTTTAGTTTAGTTATTTTCTGTTAGTTTGGACTCCCTTTGTTGTTTGTGCACCTTGTGAGTTAGTTTGGTCACCATGGTAACGTATTAATTTCACCTGCTGCGGGTTCCAGATGCACACCTGTTTTTGTTAATTACTTTCCTATTTAAGCCTGCTTTGTCCCGTCAGTCGGTCTTGGTCCCGTGTTTGCGGTAAGCAACAATCACGTATGCTATTCTTGTTTCCTGAACCTGTGCTAGTGTTAGCATTAGCTTCCGTGCGTTCGGCACGCGTTTCTTTTGTGTATTTCGTCAGTTTTTGTTCCAGTGTTTTTGTTATTAAATTATCTTACCTTTACGTTGTTGTCCGGAGTGTCCATGTTTGCACTGGAGGAACGATCCCGCAGTAAAATGCGACCCACACGTGACAAGGACCAGTTTAATTTCGAACCTGATTAATTTTATTTCTCTTTTCCAGTTTGGGTGTCTTTGGCCTGGAAAACATTGAATACTTTTTCAGGTTTCTGATTGGCCCTGGAATGCTAGCTGTTGCTGTGGTACTGTGGACATGGTCTTGGTGTCTTTGTTAAAGGGGAACATTATCACCAGACCTATGTAAGCGTCAATATATACCTTGATGTTGCAGAAAAAAGACCATGTGTTTTTTTAACTGATTTCCGAACTCTAAAAGGGTGAATTTGGCGATTTAAACGCCTTTCAATTGTTCGCCTTTCGGAGCAATGACCTTTCCCCCGTGACGTCACTTCGTGAAGCGACCCGCCATTTTCTCAAACACATTACAAGCACCAAGTCAAATCAGCTCTGTTATTTTCCGTTTTTTCGACTGTTTTCCGGTACCTTGGAGACATCATGCCTCGTCGGTGTTTTGTCAGAGGGTGTAACAACACGAACAGAGACGGATTCAAGTTGCAACAGTGGTCAAAAGATGCGAAAGTTCCTCGTTTGTTCTGCACACTTTACCGACAACAGCTATGCTACGACAGAAATGGCACAGAGATGGCAAGATTGTGTGGATATCCTGCGACACTGAAAGCAGATGCATTTCCAACGATAAAGTCAACGAAATCACAAAGGTGAGTTTTGTTGATGTTATTGACTTTTGTGGAGTGTGCTAATCAGACATATTTGGTGACGGCATGACTGCAAGCTAATCGATGCTAACATGCTATTTAGGCTAGCCGTATGTACATATTGCATCGTTATGCCTCATTTGTAGCTATATTTGCATCCAGCCTTTCCCTCCACCCACATTTAAAGCCAAACAAACACATACCAATCGTTGATAAGAAGGTGATCGCCAAATTTGTCCGCGCTTCCTCCCGTGCCGCTGTTTGTCGTTATATGGCTAAAAAGCTTCTGTTTCTTCTTTAATTTCGATTTCGGTACCTGCCTCCACACTCCAACCATCCGTTTCCATACATGCATAATCTGTTGAATCGCTTACGGCGCTGAAATCCGAGTCTGAATTCGAGCTACTATGCTATACCTTTCTGTGTTATCCGCCATGTTTGTTTCTGGTGGCTTCACGCAGTGACGTCACAGGACAATAGACGGGTGGATAAAGCGATGGTGTAAATCGGGCACTTTGAAGCCGTTTTTTGGGATATTGCGTGATGGGTAAAATTTTAAGAAAAACTTCGAAAAATAAAATAAGCCACTGGGAACTGATTTTTATTGATTTTAACCATTCAGAAGTTGTGATAATGTTCCCCTTTAAGTAAGAAACTTTGGTGACTGTGGTTCTGTCGTCATTGTGGGTAACAATAAACGGAGCAGCTGATTTCAATCCTAAACCTCAGCCTTGCTGCAGTGACCAAGAAGCATGCAGATAAGGTGAGGTTAAGTCCGCACGTCAAGGCAAGATGATGTTGTCTCTGAGCGAGATGCGCCCCAAGTGGTGGACTAGAAGAAACCGAGGGGAGGGATTTCGGAGCCCATCTGGCTTTGGAATGCCTGTGGGGTCCCCGAGAGGAGCTGGAGTGCTTTGCTGGGGAGAAGGTCATCAGGTTACTCCACTCGGCCCGACCCAGCCACCTGGTTCTGGATCGGCCTTGGAACATTCACAGACGTACGAGCAGGATTGTCAAAGACATCCTGGAAATATATTGGATTGAATTTGACAGTTAAAATCCCATTTGACAATCATACTTTGCTCACTCAGATCCTTCACATATGCACACATCCACTCATCCACACTCGCATGCACACTTGAGGAGAGAGGTGCACTTGGGCTTTAACAACTCTAGGTTTACAGTATAGACATTATGACAAAAAATACCCAGATATTGTATACATTTGTCCATCCTGTACTGGCTCAGGACCAGCAGACGATCCAGACAATAGCAAGATGGATGAATATTCCTCGGCATCAAGGATCCTCAGGAAAAGATCACTAGTGTTCCGTGAGATATTGTTTGCTGTGCCGTGGGAGATTATGTAGTTTCACTTAATTGGGTTAAAAATATTTTTTAGTAATTGTTAAAGTTAAAGTTCCAATGATTGTCACACACACACTGGGTGTGAAGAAATGATTCTCTGCATTTGACCCATCACCCTTGATCACCCCCTAGGATGTGGGGGAGCAGTGAGCTGCAGCGGTGGCCGCGCCCAGGAATCATTTTTGTTGATTTAACCCCCAATTCCAACCCCTTGATGCTGAGTGTCAAGCAGGGAGGTAATGGGTCCCATTTTTATAGTCTTTGGTATTGTCACGTGGGGGGTCGCAGCTGACTGCAGGGTCGTTCTCCCGGGATACGGAACGGACAACTCCAGACAAAGCGTGAAGTTAGCAGTATGACTTATTGTCATAAATCATAGCTTAAACCAAAAACAGGAAACAAGCAAATGGAACGCATGCCATTCGCACGAGAAGCTAAAGAAACACAATTTAGCACTGGAATCATAAACTAGGAAACTTACTATCCGTGGCATGAACAAACAAGACTTACGTGGACCAGGCAAGAAGCGAATGATGACGCCAGACTGACTGATTGGCAAAGGCAAACTTAAATAATGCCTCTGATTAGTGCTCGGGAAGCAGGTGAGCACTAATCAGAGACAGGTGAACCCAATGAGTGAACATGGCAACCAAAACAAACTCACAGGTGCACAAACAAGAACTGAAGGAGTCCAAAACTTCATGAGTATATCCGTTCGGCCACCGTGTTCAACAGAGAGGTCTGATCTACAAAATTTGCAGGTAGCATACCCCTTCCCCGTCCAGCTGTCCTGGATAAACTGAAATTATTTTTTCCAATCATTTTGGAACTTGCAAGCGTACTTCTTCTTCTTACTCGTCGTCCCCATGACTGTCTCTTCTTCGTTCTTCTGCTTCGTCTCTGTTGTTTTTCGACATTACTACTTGCCGTAGTTTTGAAGCAATGCATGATGGGAATCCGGATGTTGTGTGTCAGTGTATTAAAGTGCCGACTGGAATAAACACACATTGAGAAATAGCTCCGTCTCTGCATACTTTATGGGTTATAGATAAACCTATGGATAACGGGGACATATATAATAATCTCCTTTTCAGGTGAGAGAGTACGCTAAAGGCAGTGCCTTTAAAGCACACCCTCAATATTTTTGTCCGGGTGGAAATCGGGAGAATGGTTGCCCCGAGAGATTTTCGGGAGGGGCACTGAAATTTGGGAGTCTCCCTGGAAAATCGGGAGGGTTGGCAAGTATACTCACAACCTCCAGATCTCATGGCGGACCCTCTAACCGCAATGCCATAATCCCCAAATTTGCTGTTGTTGAGTGTCTGTGCTGTCTAGAGCTTGTCAGAGTAACCATGTAATACTCTTCCATATCAGTAGGTGGCAGTGGGTAGCAGGTTGCTTTGTAGATGTCGGGAACGACGAACGATGGTTTGCGGGTAAAAAGGTATCTAACGCTTATATCAAATATAAACAAAAGGCGAGCGCCGCTAAGAAAAGGCATTAAAGCTTTGGGAAGGCTATGCAAAACAAAACTCAAGCTGAACTGGCTACAAATTAAACAAAAACAGAATGCTGGACGACAGCAAAGACTTACTGTGGAGCAAAGACGGCGTCCACAAAATACATCCGTACATGACATGACAATCAACAATGTCCCCACAAAGAAGGATAAAAACAACTGATATAGTCTTGATTGCTAAAACAAAGTAGATGTGGGAAATATCGCTCAAAGGAAAATACCCCCAAAAAAAGAAAAAGACAAAAAAATAGGAGCACAAGACAAACTAAAACACTACACACAGGAAAACAGCAAAAAACTCAAAATAAGTCAGGGTGTGATGTGACAGGTGGTGACAGTACACCTACTTTGAGACAAGAACTCTGCTTGCTTGGTTATGGTTTAAAGTCATATCCAACAATTGCGATGACGACTTTTTACTGTCAACTGCGTTTCGTTTTTTAATGATTTCTGCTGGTGGTGTGCCAACGCAAAAAATGTGCCTTGGCTCAAAAAAGGTTGAAAAACACTGCACGAGATCACCTCCCGAGGACCTCTCCACCGTTCACACTTAAAAAAGAAGTAGAAAGTCACATTTTCCTGGCTTGATCAGATGCAAAAAAAGTAATTAAAGAAATAAAAAAGTCACACAAGAAAGCAAGTAAACCGTGACAAACCCA
>NC_084634.1:23073478-23083478 GCF_033978795.1 Nerophis ophidion
ATATATATATATATATGAAATACTTGACTTTCAGTGAATTCTAGCTATATATATTTATTTTATTACATATATAAATAAAATAAATAGTTGAATTTCAGACGGCACCTATCAAATACACAGTAATAAAAACACAGTTGTTTTACTAACTGTACTGTGCTTGCTGGTTACTAAAAAAAAAACACTTACCTTTCACTATTTGAGCAACCTTTGTTCTGCCATTTGCGTACTGGCGAGAGTCACTTGCCGTCAGGTGCGTAACACCACATAAATCGTTGGCGAATCAAAAAGCAACCCCATAACGCTATAGCCAACAATCACCAGGAGATGGCAACAGACAACATAGAATCACTCTATTACAGACGGCGACGCCATGGCTGTAAATTCCTCATTCTTCTGCTTCATCTCCTTGTGTGCAGTTTTTTATTAAAATCCGTAGATGTTGTAACGTGATTGGGCAGGCAAGCTGTTTATATAGTGGGAAAGCGGACGTGAAAACAGGCTGTCCCCACTCAGGTCCGCATGGAGCTGGAGGGGGCATGTCCTCCAGCTCCGCTGAATTTTGGGACATTTTCGCAAGAAAAATTCTTCCGGGAGGTTTTCGGGAGAGGCGCTGAATTTCGGGAGTCTCCCGGAAAGTCTGGGAGGGTTGGCAAGTATGAATTACTCTGCATTAAAACAAAAAACAAGTATGCTAACTCTGTACTTCTTTACCTGCTTAGTGGCCAAGTGGTTAGAGTGTTCGCCCTGATATAGGAAGGTTGTTAGTTCAAACCCTGGCCGAGTCATACCAAAGACTATAAAAATGGGACCCATTACCTTCCTGCTTGGCACTTAGCATCAAGGCTTGGAATTGGGGGTTAAATCACCAAAAATGATTCCCAGGCGCAGCTGCCGCTGCTGCCCACTGCTCCCCTCGTCTCCCTGGGTGTGATCAAGGGTGATGGGTCAAATGCAGAGAATAATTTCGCCACACCTAGTGTGTGTGTGACTATAATTGGTACTTTAACTTAAGTTCAAATACTCTATATTAAAACAAAAAACAAATATGCTAACTGTATAAATGTAGCTCCTGCGGCGTAGCCAGCATATGTAAAACAATCATATCCACTTTTGACTGCATACATCTATTGGCCTTGGTGTTGTAGTACTTTTCAGAAACACTTTAAGTCAAAATACTCTTTATTAACACAAAAAACAAGTAAGCCAACTGTTTAAATGCAGCTTCTGCGGCGTAGCTAGCGTGTGGAAATCAATCATATCCACTTTTGACCGCACAATCTCTATGGCTGTTGTGTTGTAGAACTGTTGAAAAAACACTCTTAAAGTCCAAATACTCTTAATTAAAACAAAATTCAAGTATGCTAACTGTATAAATGTAGCTTCTGCGGCGTAGCTAGCGTACGTAAAACAATCATCTCCACTTTTGACTGCATACCCCTATTGACTGTGGTGTCGTAGAATTGTTAAAAAACACTCTTTAAGTCAAAATACTCTATATTAAAACAAAAAACAAGTATGCTAACTCTTTCAGTCAGAATACTCAATACTATATTGAAACACAAAAACTAAACTGCTAAATACAAATGTAGCGTCTGCGGCTTAGCTAGTTCGTAGCAGTCAGTAATATCCACTTTTGACTGCGCTGGTGTTGTATAACTGTCAAGAACACTCTTTCAGCCATAATGCATTAAAACAAAAAAGGATATGCTAAAAGTAAAAATGTAAAAAAACACTCTTTCTGTCAAAATACTCTAAAAAACAAACATGCGAACAGTTCAAATGTTGTATCTGTGGTTTAGCTAGTATCTTGCGATCACTCATACCCACTTTTGACTGCACAAACTTTGCTGTGGTGTTGTAGAACTGTTGAGAAAAACACTCTTTCAATCAAAATACTCTATATTGAAACACAAAAAAGATGTTAAATGTAAAAATGTAGCATTTGTGGTTTAGCTAGCCCATAGCAATCACTCATATCCACTTTTGACAGCACAATCTTCTTGGTGCTGGTGTTGTAGAACTATCAAAGAGAACACTTTGAGTCGAAATACTCTATTTTGGAACAAAAAACAAAGATGCCAAATGTACAAATGTAGCATCTGTGGTTTAGCTTGCACGTGGTAGTCAATCAAATCCACTTTTGATAGCTAGCACGCAGTAATCAATCAAATCCACTTTTGATAGCTAGCACGTAGTAATCAATCAAATCCACTTTTGACTGCGTAAACTTCTTTGCTGCGGTGTTGTAGAACTGTTGAGAAAAACACTCTTTCAGTCAAAATACTCTGTATTGAAACACAAAAAAAGATGTTAAACGTAAAAATGTAGCATTTGTGGTTTAGCTAGCCCATAGCAATCACGCATATCCACTTTTGACTGCACAATCTTCTTGGTGCTGGTGTTGTAGAACTATCAAAGAGAACATTTTCAGTCAAAATATTTTATATTGAAACAAAAAACAAAGATGCCAAATGTATAAATGTAGCATCAGCGGTTTAGCTAGCACGTAGTACTCAATCAAATCCACTTTTGACTGCGCAAACTTCTTTGCTGTGATGTTGTACATTGGCAGGGTAAAAAAAATACTCTATATTGGAACAAATGAAAGATGCTGAATGTACAAATGATCTTTTGACTGCACAGACTTTTTTGCTGTGGTGTTGTAAAGAGGGAGTCATCATTCTAAAAACAAAACAGAGATGCTAACAGTACATTTAGCATCTACGGACGTCTTGTATTAAAAGTCTCCATTTCAGAAATTATTAAAAAAATACATTTATTTGAATGTCCTGTTACTGTGGAATTGTCAAGGACAACGGTTAGAAATAACTTTAGAGCTTAAACAAAGATGCTAAAGTGCAAATTTAGTATCTGCAGCTGAGCTAGCAACTTGTAATACATACTGTATATCAGGGGTCACCAACCTTTTTGAAACCAAGAGCTACTTCTTGGGTACTGATTGATGCAAAGGGCTTCCAATTTGATACACACTTAAATAAATGGCCAGAAATAGCCAATTTGCTCAATTTACCTTTAATAAAAAAAAAAAATAATAATAAAAAAAAAAAATATATATATATATATATATATATATATATATATATATATATATATATATATATATATATATATATATATATGAATGGTATTTCATTCCGTCGTACATTTTTTTTCCTTTTACGGAAGGTTTTTTATAGAGAATAAATGATGAAAAAAACACTTAATTGAACGGTTTCAAAGAGGAGAAAACACGAAAAAAAATGAAAATAAAATTTTGAAACATTGTTTATCTTCAATTTCGACTCTTTAAAATTCAAGAAGAGAGAAAAACTAGCTAATTCGAATCTTTTTGGAAAAAAAAATATATATATATTTTATGGAATATCATTAGTAATTTTTCCTGATTAAGATTAATTTTAGAATTTTGATGACATGTTTTAAATAAGTTAAAATCCAATCTGGAGTTTGTTAGAATATATAACAAATTTGACCAAGCTATATTTCTAACAAAGACAAATCCTTATTTCTTCTAGATTTTCCAGAACAAAAATTTTAAAAGAAATTCAAAAGACTTTGAAATAAGGCTCTAATTTAATTCTAAAGTTTTCTAGATTTGCCAGGATAATTTTTTTGAGTTTTAATCATAAGTTTGAAGAAATATTCAACAAATATTCTTTGTCGAAAAAACAGAAGCTAAAATGAAGAATTAAATTGAAATGTATTTATTATTCTTTACAATAAAAAAAAAAATTACTTGAACATTGATTTAAATTGTCAGGAAAGAAAAGGAAGGAATTTAAAAGGTAAAAATGTATATGTGTTTAAAAACCCTAAAATCATTTTTAAGGTTGTATATTTTCTCTAAAATTGTCTTTCTGAAAGTTATAAGAAGCAAACTATAAAATAAAAGATTTTTTTTTAAACAAGTGAAGACCAAGTCTTTAAAATATTTTCTTGGATTTTCAAATTCTATTTGAGTTTTGTCTCTCTTAGAATTAAAAAGGTCGAGCAAAGCGAGACCAGCTTGCTAGTAAATAAAAAAAAATTAAAACTAGAGGCAGCTCACTGGTAAGTGCTGCTATTTGAGCTATTTTCAAAACAGGCCAGCGAGCTACTCAACTGGTCCTTACGGGCTACCTGGTGCCCGCGGGCACCGCTTTGGTGACCCCTGCTGTATATCAATGGTTCAGATGTTAAACACCCAAACTTATTTGCTGTAGTGTTATAGAGCTGTAACTTTTTCCGTCAAAATGTTCTTTAGTGACGCAAAACGAAAATGCTAACGGTATACAATTTTTTACATCTCACTTTTACTTAAGGATTTAAATGAATGCTAAAAATGACGTTGGAGTCGGGCAGGGCTTTCGGTTTCCAGTCAGTTATGTGTGGCTAAGATAACAAATGAGCTCATGACTGTATGGTAGCGATTTTCTTATCTGACCGTGAGCAATAAAGCTGTGGTACAGTCATAAAGTGTCCCTTTAACCTGGATATTCCCCTGCTAAAACTGCACTATTGACTCTATAGTCTTTGCAGGTTTTCACTGAAATTGTCCGCAAATAAGTCTTTGCTCCTCCATTTCTTTTGCTATGAGGTGTGGATAGGAATCTCATTTTCCCTACATGTAGCTCAGCATGTCTCAGCAACATTCTCCTTATGGATAACTACGAATCATTAGACACCCTTCATCCTCCCACCCCCCGATGCTGCAAATATCACGTTAAAATCACATTCATCATGTAGACGCCAGTCCTCTTTTTGTTCTAAAACAGGGGTGTCAAACTCCTTTTAGCTCAGGGGCCACATGGAGGAAAATCTGTGCACACGAGGGCCGGACTATTAAAATCACGGCATTAAAACTAAAAAAATAAAAACAATTTTTTTTTTGTCTTACTTTGGCCAAAAATAGAAAAAGCATATACTGAAAATATTACAGTTAGTATATAGAAAAAAGTAACATTTAGATCAGTGTTTCTTAAAGTGGAACATTATCACCAGACCTATGTAAGCGTCAAAATATACCTTGATGTTGCAGAAAAAAGACCATATGTTTTTTTTAACCGATTTCCGAACTTGGCGTTTTAAACGCCTTTCAATTGTTCGCTGTCGGAGCGATGACCTTTCACCCGTGACGTTACAACGGGAAGCAATCCGCCATTTTCTCACACACATTACACACACCAAGTCAAATCAGCTCTGTTATTTTCCGTTTTTTCGTCTGTTTTCCGTACCTTGGTGACATCATGCCTCGTCGGTGTGTTGTCAGAGGGTGTAACAACACAATCAGGGGCGGATTCAAGTTGATTTACGTGGAGTGTGCATTGATTAGCACGCCATGCTAATCGATGCTAACATGCTATTTAGGCTAGCTGTATGTACATATTGCATCGTTATGCCTCATTTGTAGCTATATTTGCATCCAGCCTTTCCCTCCACCCACATTTAATGCCAAACAAACACTTACCAATTGACGGATTTAAGTTGCTCCAGTGGTCAAAAGATGCAATCGTTGGTTAGAAGGCGATCGCCTATTTTCGTCCTCGTTGCCTTTGTCCGTCGTGATATGGCTCAATAGCTTCAGTTTCTTCTTCAATTTCGTTTTCGCTATCTGCCTCCACACTCCAACCATCCGTTTCAATTCATGCGTAATCTGTTGAATCGCTTAAGCTGCTGAAATCCAAGTCTGAATCCGAGCTAATGTCGCTATATCTTTCTGTTCTATCTGCCATGTTTGTTTGTATTGGTGTCACGCAGTGACGTCAAAGGAAAATGGACCGGTGGATTTACAGATAGCGAAAATCAGGCACTTTAAAGCCTTTTTTCGGGATATTCCATTATGGGTAAAATTTAAAAAAAAACTTCGAAAAATAAAATAAGCCACTGGGAAATGATTTTTATTGGTTTTAACCCTTCTGAAATTGTGATAATGTTCCCCTTTAACCTGGGTTCGATCGAACCCTAAGGGTTCGGTGAGTCGGCCTCAGGGGTTCAGCGGAGGTCAAAACACACCCGACTCATCGTGTAAATACAAACTTCTCCCTATCAGCTGACTGATTTGCGGGTGTGTAATTTGTTGTCAGTTCATACACTGTGTTGGTTTTGTTTTTTGAACAAGGTGATGTTCATGCACGGTTCATTTTTTGCACCAGTAAAAAAAACCATGGTAACACTTTAGTATGTGGAACATATTCACCATTAATTAGTTTCTTATTAACATGCAAATTAATAACATATTGGCTCCTAATTAGTCATTATTAAGTACGAATTAATGCCTTATTCGGCATGGCCTTATAATAACCCTAACCGTCTAACTCTGACCCTAACCAAATAACTCTAAATTAAGTCTTTGTTACTTCGGATATGTTCCCCATACTAAAGTGTTACCAAAAACATACTACTTTGTCTTGAATTTGAAAAAAAAAACATTTTATTTTTCACTAAAGAAGGGTTCAGTGAATGCGTATATGAAATTGGTGGGGTTCGGTACTGCCAACAAGGTTAAGAACCACTAGTTTAGATCCATGAAGGAAAGAAGAAAGTGAATGAATGTTTATGACTGAATACATTTACTTATGCATACAAATTTATTTTCTTTTGTAATATTTTTTTAATTAATTAAATAACGTTTGTGACAACCTTTTTCCAAAACACAATATAGAATGTGAGATTAAGCAGGATAATGCATACATTTATCATTTGTTTTCAAAACGCTTACAAAAAAGTGTGACCCCAAAAATGTACTGTGGGACCCTACACACAATGGTTAATAAGAAGCGATAATCAAGACGATGCCCCTCAAACTCACAAAACCCCACATTGGCAAGCATTTTGGCGATGGAGCCAAGTACAAATATAATAGTTACATACACGATATTGCCAAAAGTATATAGCCACCTGCCTTGACTCACCTATGAACTTGAAGTGCCATCCCATTCCTAACCCATCGAGTTCAATATGATGTCGGTCCACCTTTCTCAGCTATTACAGCTTCAACTTTTCTGGTAAGGCTGTCCACAAGGTTGCGGAGTGTGTTTATTGGAATTTTCCACCATTCTTCCAAAAGTGCATTTGGTTAGGTTGCACATTAATGTTGGTGAAGAAGGCCTGGCTCTAAGTCTCGGTTCTAATTCATCCCAAAGGTGTTTTATCGGGTTCAGGTTAGGACTCTGTGCAGGCCAGTCAAGCTCATCCACACCAGACTCTGTCATCCATGTCTTTATGGACCTTGCTTTGTGCATTGGTGCACAGTCATGTTGGAAGAGGAAGGGGCCCGCTTCAAACTGTTCCCACAAGGTTGGGAGCATGGAATTGTCCAAAATGTTTTGGTATCCTGGAGTTTTCAAAGTTCCTTTCACTGGAACTAAGGAGCTAAGCCCAACTCCTGGAAAAACAACCCCACACCATAATTCCTCCTCCACCAAATTTCACAACCGGCACAATGCAGTCCAAAATGTAACGTTCTCCTGGCAACCTCCAAACCCAGACTCGTCCATCAGATGGCCAGATGGAAAAGCGTGATTAATCACTCCATAGAAGGAGTCTCCACTACTCTAGAGTCCAGACGTGCTTTACACCACTGCATGCGACGCTTAGCATTGGACTTGGTGATGAATGCCTTAAATGCAGCTGCTTGGCCATGGAAACCCATTCCATGAAGCTCTCTGCGTACTGTACATGGGCTAATTGGAAGATCAGATGAAGTTTGGTGCTCTGGAGCAACTGACTGTGCAGAAAGCCGGCGACCTCTTTGCACTACGCTCTTCAGCATCCGCTGACCGTCGGTTTACGTGGACTACCACTTGGTGGCTGAGTTACTGTTGTTCCCAAACTCTTCCATTTCCTTATAATAAAGCCGACAGTTGACTTTGGAATATTTATTTATTTATATATCTATTTATATTTATGTAATACGATCATTTGGATGGGTGGCCAAATACTTTTGGTAATATAGTGTATATTTCTATTGACTGGTTGAATTGTTGACAGCAGTAAGTTCCAAGAAATCCGATAAAGATACCAAACACTGAAACATTGACAGTTTTGTTGTGGTGTCTCAACAAACTAGGTCAGCTATAAAGATATATTTGGCAACACCTGGAAAATGATGGACTGCCTCTTCTGTCAAGTTGGACTCTTCTGTTCCTCGTGACAAGCAGGATCAGCTGCTCTCACTCCCGATTCTGCAAGTCCAGGCTTGCTCTGTCGGGAAACGTCTTTGGGAAGTTTCTGTTATCGGTTTCCCTCTCTCGCTCTGTGCGTGCGTGTGTGTGTGCGCGTGTGCGCGCGTGTGTGTGTGTGTGTGTGTGTGTGCGTGTGCGTGTGCGTGTGTGTGCGTGCGTGCGTGTGTGTGTGTGTGTGTTTCTACCCTTCTTGAGACATCAACAGGGAAAAGTACCGTCCATATGAGAACCGGTAAACAAGTTAGGACATAAATAATGGTCCCAATACAGAAAACCATTAGAGAATGTCTCATTTGCACCCCTGGTGGTGAAATCTATCAAAATGAGGGTGGTCCCAAAAAGGAGGGATTTTTCAAATCAATTCTGTGGCGCTTTTAAAAGATTTCCCCCCTCTGGCCAACATATGAAATAACAAGTGTGTGTAAGAAATTGAAATGCGCCCCCTATGGCCAAAAATAATTAAAACAAATTATAAATATGTTTGCATATAGAGACATACTGTAATAACTTTAGGTAAATATTGAAGATTAAGTACCAATTACAAACAAAAAATCCTCCCAAAAAGATATGAACTAAAAGCAGTCTTTTTCTCTCAAGACGATGCCCCTCAAACTCACAAAACCCCACATTGGCAAGCACTTCGGTGATGGAGGCAAGTACAAATATAATATTTACATAAACTATATTGGCAAAAGTATTTAGCCACCTGCCTTGACTCACCTATGAACTTGAAGTGCCATCCCATTCCTAACCCATAGAGTTCAATATGATGTTGGTTCACTTTTTGCAGCTATTACAGCTTCAACTCTTCTGGTAAGGCTGTCCACAAGGTTGGGGAGTGTGTCTATAGGAATTTTCCACCATTCTTCCAAAAGTGCATTTGGTTAGGTCGCACACTGATGTTGGTGGAGAAGGCCTGGCTCTCAGTCTCCGTTCTAATTCATCCCAAAGGTGTTTTATCGGGTTCAGGTCAGGACTCTTTGCAGGCCAGTCAAGTTCATCCACACCAGACTCTGTCATCCATGTCTTTATGGACCTTGCTTTGTGCATTGGTCCCAAAAAGGAGGGATTTTTCAAATCAATTCTGTGGCGCTTTTAAAAGTACTCCCCCTCTGGCCAACATATGAAATAACAAGTGTGTGTAAGACATTGAAATGCGCCCCCTATGACCAAAAATAATAAAAAATAATAATAAATATGTTTGCATATAGAGACATACTGTAATAACTTAAGGTAAATATTGAAGATTAAGTACCAATTACAAACAAAAAATCCCCCCAAAAAGATATGAACTAAAAGCAGTATTTTTCTCACAATGTGTCGACTTTTACTTATAAGATTGGGAACAACTTCTGTTATTCTTTCTGTTTCTGTAATATTGCAATATTTTCTCATAAAATTATTACTTTTTTGTGTAAAATCTTTTTTTTAATGCAAAATGGTGACGTTTGTCATAAAAAATTCTGACTTTTATCACAATATTGCCAATTGTGAAATAGTGACATTTTTTGAGTGAGATTGTGACTTTTTTCCATAATTTTACCGAGTAGATTTTCGATGATTATTATTATCTTGCCAACATTTTAAAGTTTTCTTCTAAAATTGTGACTTTTGTGCAAAAAAATATAAGCTTTTCTTGTAAAATTGCGACTGTTATTGAGTAAAATTCCAACTTGTATTATAATATGGCACAAATGTTCAGTTTTGGTTATAAAATTTTGATTTGTGTTGAGGAAAATTACGACTTTGATTATATTACTGCCAAAATTCTTAAGTTTTTCTTGTGAAATTGAGACCTTTTTCTTTTCTCATTTTTCACA
>NC_084634.1:23088478-23168478 GCF_033978795.1 Nerophis ophidion
GAGACCCAGGTCAGCGAAGGTCCGATCAGAGCAGAACTTCCTCCTAAGCCAACATGTTCTACCACTTTTGGTGCTCCCATCCAAGTTGAGATATGTCGCTGTTGCTGGCTGATGAAATCCACTCGCAACACCGTCTACAGACCCTCCCTTTTTTTTTTTTATCCCCCTGCTAGCGCCTGGCTAGAAAATCCAATTTCACTCGGCCAATCAGCACCGCCGGAGCTTGCACAGCTACATCCAATTAGAAATGACTGTCAAAGCCTCCTCAGCCAATCGGAGCAAGCCTTCATTATGATCCATTTACGAGGCTGTGCAGCGAGAAATAGGAGCTGATGTAATGCTTTCTTCACGGAGACAACACTCTTCACATGCGAGACCGACGCCAATGTGATTTGCCACCTACGCATCTTCAAAAAAAAAAAAAAAAAAATGACAAAGTGAAGGGAATTTAGCGTGAGCACTGACAGTGATTAATTGTTCCCACATGTCGTTAAATGGACAATAGGGTGTCTGTTTCTCCGCTTTTCACTGTGCAGTTGCTGTGCACATACAGTGGGGCAAAAAGGTATTTAGTCAGCCACCGATTGTGCAAGTTCTCCCACTTAAAATGATGACAGAGCTGTAATTTTCATCATAGGTACACTTCAACTGTGAGAGGCAGAATGTGAAAAAAAAATCCAGGAATTCACATTGTAGGAATTTTAAAGAATGTATTTGTAAATTATGGTGGAAAATAATTATTTGGTCAACCATTCAAAGCTCTCACTGATGGAAGGAGGTTTTGGCTCAAAAACTCAAGATACATGGCCCCATTCATTCTTTCCTTAACACGGATCAATCGTCCTGTCCCCTTAGCAGAAAAACAACCCCAAAGCATGATGTTTCCACCCCCATGCTTCACAGTAGGTATGGTGTTCTTGGGATTCAACTCAGTATTCTTCTTCCTCCAAACACGACGTGTTGAGTTTATACCAAAATGGATACATGGATGATACAGCAGATGATTGGGAGAATGTCATGTGGTCAGATGAAACCAAAATAGAACTTTTTGGTAAAAACTCAACTTGTCGTGTTTGGAGGAAGAAGAATACTGAGTTGCATCCCAAGAACACCATACCTACTGTGAAGCATGGGGGTGGAAACATCATGCTTTGGGGCTGTTTTTCTGCTAAGGGGACAGGACGATTGATCCGTGTTAAGGAAAGAATGAATGGGGCCATGTATCGTGAGATTTTGAGCCAAAACCTCCTTCCATCAGTGACAGCTTTGAATGGTTGACCAAATACTTATTTTCCACCATAATTTACAAATAAATTATTTAAAATTCCTCCAATATAAATTCCTGGATTTTGTTCTTTTTCACATTCTGTCTCTCACAGTTGAAGTGTACCTATGATGAAAATAACAGACCTATGTCATCATTTTAAGTAAGAGAACCTGCACAATCGGTGGCTGACTAAATACTCTTTTGCCCCACTGTATTGTGTCATTTTTCATTCTATTATTGTGTCAAAATTATTAAGGACAAGAGGTAGAAAATGAATTATTAATTTCTTTGTTCATTGATATCTGTTTACTTTCTCTTTCAACATGTTCTATCTACACTTAATGCGGTTATTATTTTGTGATTAACCACATAAAGTAACTAGTTAGTAAATATATAGTTAATGTCTATCAAACTTGGGTGTTTTTAACGGATTAATTACGTCTTACGGGGGAAAATTCCTTCCGATTTTGTACAATTGGGTTTTAGTCTGAGCTTTAGAAACAGAGTACGAAGAACAAGTCAGGTATCTTTGTACTGCAAACACGGTACATGTTTCCCTCAAGCAGGTTTAACTACAGCATGCTTGAAAATGACAGCACTTGTGAACCTGACTGACCGGCCTCAGGAATGACATAATTGACCAACAAGTGTGCCTCGAACAATGGCGCTCAGATAGCACACAATTCGTCAGAGGGAGAAAACACTCCTTAAGATAAATGACTGCATCGACAAAAATGTACAAAATAAACTAGAAAAAAGCTGATTTGTGTGGTAGGGAATAAAATAGAGGTATATTTAAAACCCCTGACTAGGCAATAGTGTCGGTAGGCCATGTAAGGTTGGTTGCTTGTGTGTGTGTGTGTGTGTGTGTGTGTGTGTGTGTGTGTGTGTGTGTGTGTGTGTGTGTGTGTGTGTGTGTGTGTGTGTGTGTGTGTGTGTGTGTGTGTGTGTGTGTGTGTGTGTGTGTGTGTGTGTGTGTATTTCTAGCCATCTTGAGACATCAACAAGGAAAAGTATCAATTAATCAATCAATGTTCGTTTATATAGCCCTAAATCACTAGTGTCTCAAAGGGCTGCACAAACCACAACACAAACCACTACGACATCTTCGGTAGATCCACATAAGGGCAAGGAAAACTCACACCCAGTGGGACGTCGGTGACAATAATGACCCAGTGGGACGTCAGTGACAATGAGGACTATGAGAACCTTGGAGAGGACCACATATGTGGGCAACCCTCCTCCCCTCAAGTACAAGTACACTACGGTACTAAGACTATGGTGGCCATTAACAGTTAGCTTCTACAGCTGGGTTGCCCAAAGTGCAGCACAGGGGCCATCTGTGGTCCGTGACTTGTTTGTCATCGACTTTAAGCACATTACAAAAAACAAAAATAGTGATCTCATTTGCACCCCTGGTGGTGAAATCTGTCAAAATGAGGGTGGTCCCAAAAAGGAAGGATTTTTCAAATTGACTGTTCATCGGTTTTAAAAGTGCTCCCCCTCTGGTTAACATATGAAATAACAAGTGTGTGTAAGAAATTGAAATGCGCCCCCTTTGGCCAACATTCATTAAAAGAATAAATGATTATGTATATAGAGACATACTGTAATAACTTGGAGTAAATTGAAGATTAAATATCAATTACACTGCGATGAGGTGGCGACTTGTCCAGGGTGTACCCTGCCTTCCGCCCGATTGTAGCTGAGATAGGCGCCAGCGCCCCCCGCGACCCCGAAAGGGAATAAGCGGTAGAAATGGATGGATGGATGGATATCAATTACAAACAAAAAATCCCCCCAAAAAAGTAATTAAATAAAAGCAGTCTTTTTCTCACAAGGTGCAATTTTTTTTCTTCTTGATATATTTTCTCACATTTTTTCCGTTTCTGTAATATTGAAATATTTTCACGTAAAATTATTACTTTATGTAAAATTATTACTTGTTAATGCAAAATGGTGACATTTGTCATGTAAAATTCGGACTTTTATCACAATATTGCCAAATTTTCTGTTGTTCTTGTAAAATAGTGACATTTTTTGAGTAAAATGATGACTTTCGCATAATTTTGCGAAGTACAATTCCGATTATTATTATATTATTGCCAAAATTTTAAAGTTTTGTTACAAGATTGTGACTTTTGTCGAGTAAAATTATGACTCTTTTCATAAAATTGCTCAAATGTTTAGCTTTTCTTGTGAAATTGCGACTGTTATTGAGTAAAATTACGTTTATCATAATATTGCACAAATGTAAAATTTTTCTTGTTTGACTTGTGTTCAGTAAAATTACAACTTTTATTATAATACTGCCAAAATTCTAAGTTTTTCTTGTGCAATTGGGACCTTTTTCTTGTAAAAATTCCAGCTCATTTTTCCCAACAATCTTTTTTATATTTGCATTGTATGTATATATTATTAATGTTGTAAATACACATTTTTGTATGTCTAGAAAGGGTGGTCCTAAAGAGGTAGGCATTTTTCAGAGGTCTCAAGAAGGTAACAAATACAAGACGTTTGTGTGTGTGTGCGTGTGTGTGTGTGTGTGTGTGTGTGTGTGTGTGTGTGTGTGTGTGTGTGTGTGTGTGTGTGTGTGTGTTATTTAGCTGGAGTGGTTGTGTAGTCATGAATCAGAGCTTCTGTCTCACTGAGCTCTTTTTATTAATGCGCTTTGGGAAATAGCCCAGAGGAGCAGCAGTTCAGTAACACACACTCTGTGTATATTGCGCAAAAACTATAAGCTACTCATACTCAGGCTTGCAAGGTTCCACCATAAAAATAGAGGCTCAGACTCCAAGATTCGCTTGTATTCATTTCTGCTATCAGATGTAGATGTATAGATCTTTTCAAATGAAAAGTAATGTGAAAAATTAAATTTGTAAAAAAAAAAAAAAGGCGAATTAGTTTAAGTTCCTAGTACTTTTGGGGGGGGGGGGATTCAATGAGCGATATTTTTACTTCTTACATCATTACATCACTATTTGATTGTATATACACATACTGTATATACATCCATCCATCCTTTTTCTACCGCTTATTCCCTTTCGGGGTCGCGGGGGGCACTGGCGCCTATCTCAGCTACAATCGGGCGGAAGGCGGGGTACAACCTGGACAAGTCGCCACCTCATCGCAGGGCCAACACAGATAGACAGACAACATTCACGGTCACATTCACACACTAGGGCCAATTTAGTGTTGCCAATCAACCTATCCCCAGGTGCATGTTTTTGGAAGTGGGAGGAAGCCGGAGTACCCGGAGGGAACCCACGCATTCACGGGGAGAACATGCAAACTCTGTATATACATATATACACATATATACATGTATATACATACATACACACACATATATACATGGATGTGTGTCTGTATATATATTTATATATATATTTGTGTGTATGTGGGAATATATATATGTATATATATATATATATATATATATATATATATATATATATATATATATATATATATCTATATATATATATATATATATATATATATATATATATATATATATATATATATATATATGTGTGTGTGTGTGTGTGTGTGTGTGGATAGCGTTTCTTGGTTGTAGAGTGGACGTGGCAACATTCTGAGAGTTGCTGGTTCGATTCCCGGCTTCTGCCATCCCTAGTCACGTCTGTTGTGTCCTTGAGCAAAACACTTTACCCTAGCTCCTGATCAGTCGTGGTTAAAAGGTATAAGAATAACCCATTTACCATATATTTATATGGTAAACTTGTATAGCGCTTTTCTACTTTCGAGGTATTCAAAGGGCTTTGACACTATTTCCACATTCACCAATTCGCACACTGATGCAAGGACACAATGGACGGCAGAAGGTGGAATCGATGTGTATATATATATATATATATATATATATATATATACATTTGTGTGTGTATATATATATGTGTGTATATATGTATGTGTGGGTGTGCATGTATATTTATATTTATGTATGTGTATGTATGTATATTATTTATGTAAATTTAAATATTTTATGTATATGTATGTATATATATTTATTTATATGTAATGTATACTGTATATATTTTTTTATTTTTTATGTGAATATATTAATATATATACATTTTATTATTATTGTTATTTTTATTATTACTTTTAGTCACTTTTTTTTTTTTTTTACCTTTGGCAGCCCCAAATGTTCTAGTGGTGGCCCGCCACAAGTAAATGCAAGTTTGGGAAACACTGGCATGTATCCCAGTCCCACCTTATCTCACAGGTGACTTTGTTTTGCTTGTGACTCTAAAAAAAAAAAAAGTAAAATAATTAAATACTTTCGTGCACATGCGGCATGGCCAAAAATGAGATAGTGTCATCAACAGTCCACAACCCAATGCCTCAAATAGACTCGAGCTCGAACTCTTGTCTTTTGTCGTGCTTTTATATAAGGACGGGTGTGTGCGTGTGTGTGGGTGGGTGTGTGTGTGTGTGCGTGTGATAATAAGGCAACATTATGTCATGCCTCAAGAGATACTGCCAGAAGATAAACACCAAGTCTCCCCGGTATCTCATTTTACCTCATTGCGCAGGGCGTACAGTACACACACACACACACACACACACACATATATCTCACCAAACCCAATTCTTTTATGGATTTGCATCAGACTGCATTCTAGGAAGAAAACTTCCCAAAACACTGTGAACAACAGTTTCCACTTGACCGCATTAAACACAGCAATACGTATATGCACACACTGTTCAAACGCACAAAGCCACTGAGGGTAAAAGAAAAAAGTTGTCTCCCCACACCCTGCATTCATAGAAAGGTAATTTAACTCCACTCTTGTTCCTTTAACTAAGAGTACTGCCAATCCAAACCAAACCCCAGGAAATACGGGAAAAGCTTTGTGGAAAACAATGTTGCGATTCCCGCAAAATATGTATATTATTTTAACTTTTGCCCGTTTGAACCCCGTGGAGGGCGGTGGCGTTTTTACGGAGTTAAAATATGCATATGTCGGAGGAAAACACTGAAGATGTTTTGAAAAGCTGCAGGGTCCTTTTTAAAAGGGGAGGAATTAGCATGGCCTCACAATCCCTCAGGTCCAGTAAGAGTTATGTGTTTGTGGAGGAAAGGGGGGGTAGGCAAAAATAGTGAATTTCACAAAGACCTTCAGCAGCTTGTAGCACAAGGAGACAAGAGCAGGACATTCTGCAGAAGGTAGTTGTCAAAAATGCACTCTTTCTACATGCATTCTTCATTCATTTCTTCAAAATGGTGTGAAATGTACATAACCTTTTCATTTCCCTTCTCAAAAATATCTGTTTCATTTTGTTCCACAAAGTGCACATAAACGCTTAAAATGTAGAAGTGTTGTTTCGGAGCAACTTGGCTGCTTTTACATGCTAACTACAGTTGAGTTACAGTACATTCTCATTTTAAAAAACAGCCTTCTTGTCGCAGGAATACTAATTTTTAGTACAAACCACTCAACTTATATTTTTTTACTACCCAGCACTGTTTAAAAAAAAATATATATATATGGTTTTTATTTTTATTTTTTGTAATTTTTTACAAAGTAGTTAAATCCGAGAATAGGTTGCAATATTTAAAAAAAACAAAGTGATTTCACTACAATACATGCGGAGTTATAATAAATGGACAATATATATATTTATATATATATATATATATATATATATATATATATATATATATATATATATATATATATATATATATATATGTATATGTATATATATATGTATATGTATATGTATGTATATGTATATATATATGTATATGTATATGTATATATATGTATATGTATATATATGTATATGTATATATATATGTATATGTATATATATATATATGTATATATGTATATGTATATGTATATATATATGTATATGTATATATACAGTATATGTATATGTATATGTATATATATATACATGTATATGTATATATATATATATATATATATATATATATATATATATATATACATGTATATATATATATGTATATATATATACATGTATATATATATGTATATGTATATATATATGTATATGTATATGTATATATATGTATATGTATATATATATATACATGTATGTATATGTATATATATATATATACACATGTATGTATATGTATATGTATATATATATATATATATATATATATATATGTATTTATATATATATATATATATGTATATATATGTATTTATACATATATGTATATATATATGTTTATATATATATATTTATATGTATATATATATATATATAATATGTGTGTGTATGCATATAATAATGATAAAATGTAATGTTAGATGTAAAGAGTTGTATTATTACAAAAAATAAAGCAAAACAGATATGAATTGTAAAAGTCTAAAAAAAAAAAAGATTTATCTTGTTTTGCATATTACATTTATTTTGACTTTATTATGACAATATTATAACTTTTTCGTCTAATTTTACAAGATTCCTCTCATAACTTTTCTATATTTCTGGTTCTATTAGAATTTTTGTCTTGTTTTGTTTTTTTTCCTGACATTTAAAATGTATTTTCTAATTGCCATTTCTTTTTTCCTGTAGTGTTTCGGGAAAAGCAGAAATTATTTTGAAAACGGTAAAAAACTTGAATGGTCTGAATGAGTTGAAATGTTTGATGTTGAAATTGTTCAAATCGGTCGAGAATTGTTGAAGTAGTAACATGTTGAATTGAGAAATAGTGTTACGGAATTCCTGGAATTTCAGGAAAACCAGGATTTTTTTCAGTTTGAAAAACAACTTTGTTTTTTGTCTTGATTAAGAGGAATGTCTCGACGGTGGAATGGTTGAGATGCGTTGACAAATGTGAAAGGAGTACTCAAAATTAAGACTGGAAATAGGTTACCAAAAAACGGGAATTCCTGGAAATATGTTGAATGCGGAAAAATTGTAGTTTCAATGCACAGGGTGAGTTGAATGTGTTGAACGTGGAATGGTTTTAATCGGTTAAAGAATGTGGACATTTGAAAAATGGCCAAATCATTTTGAATGGGGAAAATGAGTAAAAAAGGGAGAAATTATGGGAAATAACAGATATCTTTTTAGAATTGTTGAAGTAGAGCTCAAAATTTCTGAACAGGCTGAATATTTTGAAGTTGGAACGGTTTGAATCAGCTGAAAAATGTAGGATTTGTGGAACTTTGAAGAATGTCCCATTGATTAAAAATTGGGAATTTCAGGAAAAGAGGGAATTTATTAGAAAATGGTAAAAAACTTAAATGTTCTGAATGAGGCGAAATGGGTGGTGTTTGGATTTTTTTTCAAAACAGTCGAGAAATGTTGAAGTAGTAACATTTTGAATTGAGAAATGGTTTTAAGGAATTCCTGGAATTTCGGGAAAACCGGGAATTTTTCCAGTTCAAAGAACAACTTTGTTTTTTCTCCTGATTAAGAGGAATGTTTGGACGGTAGAACGGTTGCAGTGGGTTGAAAAATGTGGGAGGAGTACTCGCCAGAAAAAAGGGTGGAAATTGGGCTTTGAAAAACAAGGAATTCAGGGAAATCTTGGAATTTTTTTTTAACTTGGAAAAAGGGAAGGTTGAATTCCAAAATGGTTGAATATGTTGAAAGTGGAACAGTTGAAAAATATGGAAATGGTGAAAGTATGGAAAATGCCCGATTCATTATGAATGGGAAAAATATCCCGGAAAACTTAGAATTGTGGGAAATATGGGAATTTTTGGAATTTATCAATGGAAAGCCTGTGAGTCCCGAATAGGCTGAACAGATTGAAGTGAAATGTGGAAGGTATATCGTGCCAAAATCTGGAGAAGAAGAAGTTGAAAAAAAATAGATGATTTTTGGTGTAGAAAACCATAATCACACAATAACGTGAACGTTTTTGTATTCAGTCCCACTGTCTTGCTTTGTGTCTAAACCTGATGCGGCCTTCACACAAATCTTGCACTGGTTCTTGGGGCCATTTGAGCCATTTTTCCTTTACTTAAAGTAGAGATGTCTGATGATATCGGACTGTCGATATTATCGGACGATAAATGCTTTAAAATGTAATATCCGAAATTATCGGTATCGGTTTCAAAAAGTAAAATTTCTGACTTTTTTTTAAAACACCGCTGTATACCATGAATTGATTAACGTGGACCCCGACTTAAACAAGTTGAAAAACTTATTCGGGTGTTACCATTTAGTGGTCAATTGTGCGGAATATGTACTGAACTGTGCAATCTACTAATAAAAGTATCAATCAATCAATCAATCAAAGAGTGGTACACGGACGTAGGGAGAAGTACAGAGCGCCAATAAACCTTAAAGGCACTTCCCATTTGCATAATTTCTACGACTTTTCACACACACAAGTGAATGCACTCATTTTTGCCCAACAGCCATACAGGTCACACTGAGGGTGGCCGTATAAACCACTTTAACACTGTTACAAATATGCGCCACACTGTGAACCCACACCAAACAAGAATGACAAACACATTTCGGGAGAACATCCCACCATAACACAACAGAACAAATACCCAGAATCCCTTGCAGCACTAACTCTTCAGGGACGCTACAATATACACCCCCCGCCCGCCTCAACCCTCTCATGCTCTCTCAGGGAGAGCATGTCCCAAATTCCAAGCTGCTGTTTTGAGGCATGTTAAAAAAAATAATGCACTTAGTGACTTCAATAATAAATATGGCAGTGCCATGTTGGCATTTTTTTCCATAACTTGAGTTGATTTATTTTGGAAAACCTTGTTACATTGTTTAATGCATCCAGCGGAGCATCACGACAAAATTAGGCATAATAATGTGTTAATTCCACGACTGTATGTATCGGTATCGGTTGTAATCGAAATCGGTAATTAAGTGTTGGACAATATCGGTTATCGGCAAAAAAGCCATTATCGGACATCTCTAATTGAAAGAATTACATTGAATTACTGAACTCAACTGCTCTTGCCGCAGTAAGTCTGTCTAAAATAAAGCCACACACAGATTGTAGAATTTCCAAGTAAGTTGCAGTCAACTATTTGCTGTGTTACATCTCAACAACAACAATAGAGTTGTAGAGTAATTGCAGCCAGCATGTGGTCTTATTACCTCATAAAAAAGCAACAACAAGTCTGGCTCAGTGACATGGCCGGTCATGTGCGTTCAATCCCCGCCATAAGCCGCTGGGGTTTCCAGCAGAAAAGGAGCGGAGAACTGATCAATACGCAGTGTGGAGCGCACATGATCCCTCACTAGAGACGGCCCTTGCGCAACAAAGGGCCTCTTTGTGCGCGGCATTCATAATTCAGCAGAAGCTTGATTATAGATCACTTTTCTGCTCTCGGTGCAAACAATGCGGGCGTTAGCTCCAACTGCTGCACGTGCTCTCTAATTTGAGCACACAATGGATTTACCGCTTTGTTTTGTGTCAACTCCTGAAAAAACTGCTTACGTCAGGGGTTTGTTCTGAACGGTCGTGATTAAATTAACAAATTGAAAGAAAAACACGCACAAATCAATATTTGTGCTGTGGAGGGGCGTTAGCCGCTAGCTGGCTCGTAAGACTGCGACAGTGCGTTGACGACGCGATTGTTCTCTTGTCGTTCTCATAGATCAGGGGTCGGCAACCCGCGGCTCTTTGATCACTCTGGTGTGGCTCAGCTGTTAACTTGCTGACCTTCCCGAATTTACCGGGAGATTTCTGACTTCAGTGGCTTTCCCTAAAATTGTCTGAGGTATGCATACTGCGAATTTCACTCAGACAGCAACATTGAGGGCGGGCCGTGATGGCAACACCTATAAAATATTCTAATACATGCAATCGTGCCTGCTGTTACACAACACTATGTGCGTGACGGCCGGTCACGTATTGTGTGAAACCTCTGTTACAATCCTCAAGCGAGTGCAAGGCATAGTTGTTCAACAGCCGTACAGGTTACACTGAGGGTTGTGATATAAACAACTTTAACACTCTTACTAATATGCGCCACACTGTGAACCCACACCAAACAATAATGACAAACACATTTTGGGAAAACATCAGCACTGTAACACAACATAAACACAATATAACAAATACCCAGAATCCCATGCAACCCTGACCATTCCAGGCTACATTATACACCCCGCTAGCACTAACCCCCAATACCCCGCCCACCTCAACTGACGGGGTGTTTAACGTAGCCTGGAAGAGTCGGGGTTGCATGGATTCTGGCTATTTGACATGTTGTGTTTATGTTGTGTTACAGTGCGGATGTTTTCCCGAAATGTGTTTGTCATTCTTGTTTGGTGTGGGTTCCCAGTGTGGCACATATTAGTAAGAGTGTTAAAGTTGTTTAAACTGGCACCCTCAGTGTGACCTGTATGCCTGTTGAACAAGAATGCCTTGCAATCGCATATGTTCATCTGCAGAAGCCACATGAAACATGTGACCTGACAGGTAAGCTGTTTGTTCAAGTTGTGGATCGCACTTAAAACAGTGCCATCGTAGCACGCCCCCATTTCTGTTGATTGCATACTACCCATCAGACGTCCGAGGGAATAGTCACACGGTAACCCGCGAGTCTCCCGGACAAATCGGGAGGAATTGTATGCGTGATGCTAATAAGGATAGATAGATAGATAGATAGATAGATAGATAGATAGATAGATAGATAGATAGATAGATAGATAGATAGATAGATAGATGGATAGTACTTTATCTATTCCGTCAGGAGAGTTCCTTCAGGAAAATTACAATTTTCAGCACAATCCCATTCAAGATCAGACAAACATTACAGGGAGACAGAACAGGATCGCTGACGGGTCTGCCGGCTTCCAGCGCCCCTTACAAAAAAGATGACATACAGGTAAACGGGGGGTGGGGGGGGGGGGGGGGGGTAGAATAGAAGATTAAAATACAATTTAAAAAATCGGTCTTAGCCTGGGCCCTGGAGTGGGGGTGCAGACTGAGGCCAAGGGAACAAAACAACAACTCATAGCCATAGTACACATCCCTCTTACATGTGTGTAAGAGGGAAACATCAAACAAAAAACACAGAGGACAAGGGGCAGTCATATAAAACTCACTTGCCACACTAACATGAAATCTTCATATTTAATTGCGGGGCCGCGTGTCTGAGACCCCTGGTTTATACATAGCACAAAGCAGAAAAAAAAAAATTACAGTGTTATTTCATTATAAATATCAAGAGTCTTGTGGCTCCCATTATTTTCTTTATTTTGTAAACGGGTCTAAATAGCTCTTGAGTGGTAAAGGTTGCCGACCCCTGTCATAGATGTAGGACTTTTATTTCTTGCAAAATTATGAATTTTTTTTGTAAAAAAAAATAAAGAAACCAACTTGCTGTAGGTTCATGTTGTTTTTATTGTAAATTTACAAAATTTTCTTTGAAAAAAGAAGGAGAAGAAACTGTATAATAAATGTATTTAATACGTTATTATTTATTCAAAAAGTGTGTCGCGATGCATTTATTCTCTTGAAGTTCGTGGGACCAACTTTTCATAGATATCTGGGTATTGTCACATTAAGACTTCTTTCCCAAAAAATACTTCTCAAATATTTATGCCTGTTTTAAAAAAAATTACAACTTTTTTCTTAAAACAAATAAACCAACTTTTCATAGATTTATGACTTTTTACATAAAATTCGGACGTTTTCTGTTAAAAAAAAAAATAACAAATTGACTCATTACAAATTTTTTTTCTATATTATTTTTCTTGGAAAACTACGACTTTATTATTTTTTAAAAGTGCATTGAAGATGCGGCCGTTCTTTGTCACTGTCAAATTTGCAGGACTGACTTCTTATAGACTCATGACTCTTTTTTTTTTTTTTTTTTTTTTTTTTTTTAGAAATTGGACATTTTTTCTCATAAAATGTGTTTTTCTTTAAATATAACTACATTTCATAGATATATAACCTTTTTCGCAAAATGACAACTCATAGATTTGACATTTTATCTGGTAAAATTACGACTTTTTTTTCTTAAAAATGAAACCAACTTCTTATAGATAAACTTTTTGTGACTTTGTTTTCTGCTCTCGGTGCAAATAATGCAGGCGTTAGCTCCAACTGCTGCACGTGCTGTCTAATTTGAGCACACAATGGATTTATCGCTTTGTTATTGTGTCAACTCCCGAAAAAACTGCTTACGTCAGGAGTTTATTCCAAACGGTCGTGATTAAATTCAACAAATTGAAAGAAAAAGACACACTAATCAATATTAGCGGCGGTCATTCCCATTCTATCGATGGCAAGACTGCTACAGTACGTTGACGACGCGGTTCTCTTGTCGCTCTTAGATTTAGGACTTCTATTTCTTGCAAAAATACGACTTTTTTTTCCTTAAAAAAAATAAAGATTGAAAGAATTCGATTTTTGTAGGTAATAGGTTTTTTAGTGTAAAATTACACCTTTTTTTGAAAACATACACCTATCTCGTCATAGATTTATAACTTTTTTTTTGTAAAATTATGAATTTGTTTATTAAATAAAAAAAGGAGGAGAAACAGGCTACTCATACATTTATTTATGCTTTATTGTTTATTCAAAAGGTGCGTCGCAACGCATTTATTCTCTTGTCACTGTCTAGTTTGTGGACCAACTTTTCATAGATTTATGGGTTTTGTAAAATGAAGACTTCTTTCAGAAAAACTACTCGTCAAATATTTATGAGTTTTCTTTCTTAAAATCCCGACTTTTTTCTTTTTAAAAATCTTCTTTTCATAGATTTATGATTTTTTTTCGTAAAATTCTGACTTCTTTTCTTTTCTTGTCAAAGTGCACTGTCGCATGTCGGCTGTCAAATTTCAGGACCGACTTCTTATAGACTCATGACTTTGTTTGTCTTAGAATTAATATTTCTTTCACAAAAACAGGTTCTCAAAGACTTTTATTTTATTTTAAAAACTTGAGACTTTTTTTTTTTATTAAACCAACTCCTATTAGATTTATAAACCATTCTTTTGACTACTCATAGATTCATAACTTTTTTCTCGTAAACTTAGTACTTTATTAAAAAAGTGCATTGTGGATGCGGCATTTTCTTGTCGCTGTTGCTGGTCTTTTTTCAAATTTGTGGACCAACTTTTCGTAGAATTGTGACTTTTTTTCTCGTAAGATTAAGACTTTTTTTTTTAAACTTCTCATAGACTGGCCATTTTTTTTCATACAATTCAGATATTTTTTTTCTTTAAAAAAAATAACACAATTTTCTTAAAATGAAACAAACTTCTCATATATTTAGAATTTTTTCGTAAAACTATTTTTTCTTACAAGTAAAATATTTCTATTTTTTGCAAAATTCCAACTTTTTTCTTAAAAGAAACTGACTACTCATAGATTTTTCCGTAAAATTCAGACTTTTTTTCTCTAAAAAAATAATCAAATATTCCATAGATTCATGACTTTTTTTTGTAAAATTCCTACTTTTTTCTTAAAAATGGAACAAACTTCTCACAAATGTGACGTTTTTTTGTAAAAAAAAAAAAAAAAAACATTACATAGATTCATCACTTCTTTGCAAAATTACAACTTAAAAAAAAATATACAAATAGAAACTGACTACTCAAAGATTTGTTCCTTTTTTTTCGTAAAATTACGGATTTTAAAAACGAATTTAAAGTGCGTTGATGGTGCGGCCGTTGTCATGTTATTGTTGCTGTAAAATTTGCAGGTACGACTTCTATAGATTCAAGACTTTTTTTCTCACAAAACTACAACTTTTTTTTCTTTAAAAAAAAAAAAAAGGCTTCATAGATCCGACTTTTTTCTGTCAAAATTACAATTATTTTTTGGTTTTGTGTCGCTTCCTGAAAAACTGCTTTATGAATGAATAAAGAAATTGACACACATTTCAATATTCAAATGTCGTTCCTCTCTTCGTGTTGCAGAACTCCATCCGCCACAACCTGTCCCTGCACAGCCGTTTCATCCGTGTCCAGAACGAGGGCACAGGCAAGAGTTTCCTGGTGGATGATCAATCCTGACGGAGGAAAGGGCGGCAAAGCCCCTCGCCGCCGCGCCGTCTCCATGGACAACAGCAACAAATACACCAAGTCGGCGCGTGGCCGTGCCGCCAAGAAAAAGGCGGCCCTGCAGGCTGCGGCTGCCGCGGCCGGCGAAGGCGGCGCCGACAGTCCCTCCGGCCTGTCCAAATGGCCGGGGAGCCCGACCTCGCGAAGCAGCGAGGAGCTGGACGCCTGGACAGACTTCCGCTCCCGCACCAACTCCAACGCCAGCACTCTAAGCGGCCGCCTGTCCCCCATCCTAGCCAACCCGGAGCTGGACGAGGTTCCGGATGACGAGCCGCCTCTCTCGCCGATGCTCTACGCCAGCCCCGGCAGGGCTTTGTCCCCGGGGAACGCGGCCAACGTGCCCAACGGAAAGGCCGTCCCCGCGGAGCTGCCTCGTCTGGCGGACCTGGCTGGTACCATGAACCTGAATGACGGCATCACAGATGACATGATGGACGAATTGCTGGATAACATCAACTTGGTGCCAACCACTCCGGGACAAGTACCTTTAAACGGCTCCTCAGGGTTCGCTTTTGTACCCAAAACCAACGGGCTGATCTCGCCGTCCCCGGCTCCCGCCCCCGCCTCCAACTCTCCGTCCAACGGCGGCGGTAACTTCAGCAACTCCATCTTCGGCCCGCACGCGCCGGGCTCCTCCCTGCGTCCGGCGCCCATGCAGACCATCCAGGAGAACAAGCAGACGTCCTTCTCCGGCATCGGCACTTCGCGCTTCGGGAGCGTGATGCTGCAAGACCTCCTCAACTCGGACAGCCACATCCCCAGCGACGTCATGATGACGCAGTCGGACCCGCTGATGTCGCAAGCCAGCGCCGCCGCCGTGGTTTCCCAGAACTCGCGCCGCGGCCTCATGCTCCGAAACGATCCCATCATGACGTTCGGAACCGGCGGCGGACTTCAGGGCAGCCAGGGGGAGATGGTCCAGAGCAACAACCACAACCAGAGCGCCGTGAGGTCCATGAACAGAGGTCTGAATCTGACCAACGAAGTGAACTCTCTGGCCAAACAGCAGCTCCTTCTCTCGCCCGTGGGGGTCAACGGCCTCCTCCTCCATGCAGATTGACACCTCCATCTTCTTGAACGGAGCGGTGAGCGGCACCGGGGGGCTCTGCCAGGACCGCTTCCCCACAGATCTGGACCTGGACATGTTTAAACGGCAGCCTGGAGTGTGACATGGACTCTATCATCAGGAACGAGCTGATGGACGCCGACGGCCTGGACTTTAACTTTGACTCACTGGCGAACATGAACGGCGTTGCCGGCTTCACGGCCACCAAGCAGGCGTCTCAGAGCTGGGTGCCCGGTTGAGGAGCTTCCCCGTGGAGCAGGTACGTCCCAAAAACATTCCTTTTAATTTCATTTTCACGTTTAAAGGTATGTACTACAACAATGTTAAAATGTAGTAATCCTACTGTTGTCCAGATACTTGATAGCTAGTCCTTGTCTTCCGGTGATAATACTACGTGAAAAAAACATTGTTTGTGTGCTGACGTAGAAATAGCATTGCACTGTGGAGGGACGTTAGCCGCGAACTTGCTTGATGGAATGCTACTGTGCGTTGTTCTCTTGTCGCTGTCAAATTTGCAGGACTTACTTATCATAGATCCATGATTTCTTTTCTCGTAAAATTACTTTTTTTCTATGAAATAAATGAATCGATTTGTTATTATTTATGACTTATGTTTCTCGTAGAATTACGTTTTTTTCCCCTGTATTAGTAGTGACGTTTTTTCAACTATTTTTTTAAAAAGTCTCGTTATAGATTCATGACTTTTTTTCTTGTAAAATTGCAGTTTTTAATTTAAAAGAATTATTAACCAATTTTTTATAGATTTCCAACTTTTTTTTTGCTAAAAAAAGTACTTGTTTTCGATTTTTCCTTCTAAAATGACGAAATTTTTTCTATAAACAAAATAAACAAACATCTCATAGATTTAAGACTTTTTTTCTAAAAAACTAAACACAGATTTTACAGATTACATATTTTTAACTTTTTTTTTCCTGTAAAATTATTGAAAAAAAAATCTAACTAAATGAACCAACATTAGATTAGAGTAGATTTAGAACTTTTTATCCAGGGAAAAAAACGGACTTGTTATAAATCCATGACTATTTTACATAAAATTACAAAGTTTTTCTTCAAACAATATAAAACAACTTCTCAAAGATTTTGACTTTTTTTTATTTTTTAGTTGTTTTCTTTTGTGGCTGTCACTGCCAGATTTGCAGAACCAACTTCTCATTCAATGTTTTCAGAAAATTACAATTTTTTTTTCTCAAAAGAAAAGGAAGTGTTCTTTAAACAAAATAAACCAACTTCTCATAGATGTATGACTTTTTCTTGTAAAGATTTTTTAAGTGCATTGGTCATTTTATTTTGCAGTAGTTGCCTGTCTTTTTTCAAGTAAAGTGAAATAAAAGTTAAAAAATTCTGTAAAGTTACAACTTCATTTTTATTTAGTGTATTGGTTGTCTTGTTGTTGCAGCTGTTGCTTGTCGAAGTCCAAAAAACACTTAATAAATAAATAAACCTAAATAAAAGTTTTTTTCCCCCTAAAAAAGAAACCGACTTGTTACAGATTTTTGACTTTTTTTCAAGAAAAATTACGACGTTTTCTCTTTCAGTGAAATAAACCTACTTCTCATAGATTTATTTACTTTTTCTGAAGAAAAAAAACAAAACAAAAAAAACCGACTTGTTAAGATTTTGTACTTTTTTTCCCATTAGATTACAAAGATTTTACTTTACACAAAATAAACCAACCAAAGATTTAGGACTTTTTTTCTTAAAAAAGAAAACACAAAAACTTGTTATAGATCCATTGCTTTATTTTCAGTGAAATTACAAAGTTTTTACTTTCAACAAAATAAACCAACTTCTCATAGATGTATTACTTTTTTGTAAAATTTACGACTTTATTTATTAAAGAAGTGCTTTGGTCGTTTTCTTTTGTGTCTGTCACTGCCAGATATGCAAGACCATCTTCTCATTCATCAATTTTTCTCGTACAATTACAACTTTCATCTTAAAAGAAAAGAAGGCACCTTTTTTTTAATGATTTTTTGATTTTTATTTAAAAGTGCCTTGGTTGTTTTCTTTTGCAGCTGTTGCTTGTTTGTGTCAAAAATTCTAAAAAAAACAAAAACAAAAAAGCAAACAAAAAAACAAACACTTGTATAGATTTTTTTCTTTACATAAATTAAACCAATTTCTCATATGTATGACTTTTTTCTTGTAAAGTTACGACTTTTTAAAAATTTTTAAGTACATATAAGTTCTTGTCGCTGTCAGATTTTCAGGAGCCACTTCTCATGTGTGTGTGTGTATATATATATATATATATATATATATATATATATATATATATATATATATATATATATATATACGTCTTGATTGGATTATCCAGAGAATAGTGCTCGATACCGTGGTAGAGCGCAATATGTATGTGTGGGAAAAATCACAAGACTACTTCATCTCTACAGAACTGTTTCATGAGGGGTTTCCTAAATCATCAGGAATTTTTTTTTTTTTTTTTGATGATTGAGGATTGAGGGGTCCCTCAATCATCTCCTGATGATTGAGGGACCCCTTCATGAAACAGTTCTGGATAATCGAGCACTGGATAATCCAATCAAAAGTGAAGTCAAATTTCACAATCTTACAAAAGTAATGCAAAACATTTTGAGAAAAATAAGAATGGTCTTTGTTTTTTGTTTGTTTTTTTTCATAGAAAAGTCATAATTTAGCAAAACTAAAGTTATATTTCGTAAGAATAAGACTAAGAATAAAGTAAAACATTTTTCAGAAAAAGCCATAATGTTACAACCACGGTACTTTGATAAAAAAAAAAAAAAAAGAAAGCGAAAGTCATAATCCTGCAAATCAAGAATTGTATTTATTTTTCTATTTCTTATAAAAAATCATAATCTCCCAAAAGTAAAGCAGAACATTTTTTAGGAAAAAGTCATATTACAATAAAGGTCATTTGGTGTTTTTATATATAAAAAAGAAAGTCATAACTTAACAAAAGTAATTATTTTTACAATCTTGCCAGAATAAAGTAAAACGGTTTTGAGAAAAAGTCATGTTGCAAAAGTAATACATTTTTAAATATATACACATACATACATATACATATATATACATACATATATATATATATATAAATATATATACATATGTATATATATATATGTATGTATATATACATATATATGTACACATACATACATATACATATATATATACATACATATATATATAAATATACATACATATGTGTGTATATATATGTAAATATATTTACATATATATGTATATATTTAAAAATTAACTACTTTTGCAACATTACTTTTTCTCAAAACCGTTTTACTTTATTCATGCAAGATTGAAGAAATTATTTACTTTTGCTAAGTTATGACTTTCTTTTTTTATATATAAAAACACCGAATGCCCTTTATTGTAATATGACTTTTTTCTAAAAAAAAAAAAAAATGTTCTGCTTTACTTTTGGGAGATTATGATTTTTTCTAAGAAATGGAAAAATAAATACAATTCTTGATTTGCAGGATTATGACTTTTGCTTTTTCTTTTCTTTTTTTCTTTTTTTAAATTAAAGTACTGTGGTTGTAACATTATGGCTTTTTCTGAAAAATGTTTTACTTTATTCTTAGTCTTATTCTTACGAAATGTTACTTTTATTTTGCAACAATATGACTTTTTCTAAAAAAATGTTTGACTTTATTCTTGCAAGATTATAAAAAATGTATTTACTTTTGCTAAATTATGACTTTTTCTATTAAAAAACAAACACACAAACAACAAAGACCAAAATGTTTTGCTTTGCTTTTGCAAGATTGTGACATCTGACTTCACTCTTGCAAAAATAGGAATTGTTGCAGAACCCCCCCCCCTAAAAAAAAAGCTACTTTTGCGATATGACTTTTTCTTAAAAAATAAAAACTACTTTTGTAATATGACTTTTTCTACATTTTATAAAAGTGCGTTGTGCAGGTCGGAAAGGAGATTCATATGGCACCATTCGTCGTGGATTACCCCAACACATGAAACGTGTCACTTTATCCACCAGTCGGTGGGAGAGTATATCCTGAAATGTGTTTTTTCTGGCTATTCCAACTTCGACCACAGCGTCAGTCGCCATGTAGAGCGGCGCTTTCCATCATTTTCAGCAGACTGCATTGCAAAATGCTTCGACCACCACCCCCTGCTGTACTTCAGTTACTGTACTATAAAAACGTGTTTAGGTCTATGATCTATTGTCAAAGTATCAGATCGGTATCGGGTTGTCAAAAATCATTATTGAATCTTTGTTTTTTTTTTGTTCCCCCCCTGCAGGTCCGAACTGTGTACTGCAGGAGGAACAAAAATCCAGACCCGCACTCTTTTTATTTGCCAAAAGCAGCCATCAGCACATCAAATACCAACCTTGTGTTTACAGAGGAAGACTTGTCGAGAGCTTTAACGCTTTGCTCCAAAGCCCCGCCACTTACCCTCCAGATCTCTCATGACCCCCCCCCCACCCACCCGCTCCTTCGCCGACGAGGCGGGAAAAGGCCCGACGAGACTTCTCGGGGGGGGAAAAAAGCCTCCTCCAAAAAAAACATAAAAGTGGCGGAATTATGCGAGTGGCCGCGAATGAGACATCAGATGGAGGCGGACAAATGGCGTGCTGCAAGTCTTGTCTTGTGTTTTCCTCCTTGATTGAAATGTTTTTGTTTGTTTTCTGACCTATAATCGCTTCTACGTGGACATGAGTTAGCGATGGAACGCCGCGCACGTCCACTTTTGAATTTGAAGGGCGTTTGTGTCCGACGGCGGAAGGATACAGGAAGAAAAATAGTCCCTTTGTGGGTGTTTGTGTGCAGCGCGAGAAGGCTTTTAAAATGATACATGTATGATGTAGCGAAAAAAAAAGGGGGGGGGGGGCATTTCCACAGCATTACAGGTGCTATGTAAACAGTGTTGACTTTGTCATTGTGTGCACCCACCTCCGCCTCCACAAGCCCACAGCCACTCGGGGCGGGGGCGAGGCTGACCCCGTGCAGGGTGGGGTTCGGAAGTCATTTATTTCTCCAGTTAAACAATAAGCTCTTTTATTCTGTACGTTGCCAAATGACTTGAATCCCGCAGTAGGATATGCTGGCGGCGCTCATGTCCACAGTTTATCACACTCAGTCAGGGTAAATATTGACAACACGGAAACAATAGCAGGTGTTGTTTGTGTGGCTCTGTATGCCCAATATGTCGGAACACTCAGGGGGAAGGGCGGAGGGCGACGTGTATTCTTGTATCTTTCGTTCAAATTCACATTTCCTGGATTCAAATGTCATTTTGTGAACTTGTAACCTGTGAACTTCTCTGGCCGTCAAGAAGCCAAGAAGCGGAAGGACGATGTGGTTGGATTTCAACCTTTTTGTTGTTTATGAAATGTTTTGCCGGCTACGAAGGAGTATTGAGGCCTCACGGGAAAGAAAAATATCGTATTTCCTTGAATTGCCGCAGGCTATATAGTATGCGCCTGCCTTGAATTACCGCCTGGTCAAACTCGTGACACTTCCCCTGTCATCATTTTCAAAATGGAGGAGGCTGATTTCAATACCGGTAATTTGAAATCGCATAAAGGGAAGAAGATTAAGAGTTATTCAGTAGGCTTTAAGGTCCAAGTTTACATCACATTCAATTTTTTACTGCATGCCTTTGGTAAGTGCCGGAGTGAGAAGAGGTTTTAATTTAATTAGCACCTCGGCGGCAATTCAAGGAAATACTGTATACAAATATAATCCCACGGGAAGAGAGTAAAGTCATAATCTTGCAATGGGAACCATGTTTTGTTTAGATAAAACGAGCATAAATGTGTTTCAAAGTATTATTTATTGATCTTACCTGATGACCTCGGACTTTATTCTCATAAGTGTCATCAACATCTGGCCGAATATTACGCCGAATGTTTGATGACTTTTAAAAGAAAAAATACTTTTTTTACTACTTCCTGCAAGAGTACAGTTTTTTTTGAAAGAAATGCAACTTTTAGGTCGAGTAAAATTATGATTTTTTTCCCCTTTTTAGATAGGAGCTTTATTTTCTTAAAAAAGAAAAAAAAAAGTATTCTCATGTGACTTTTTTTGCTTGTAAAATTACAACTTTTTTTTAAAAAAGTAAAGAAAAATACTTCTCATGGATTCTTTTTCCAAACGAAAAACAAAAATAAAACAGACCTCGTATATTTGACTTTTTTGTTTATAAAATTACAACTTTTTATTTTTTTTTAAAAGACACCACTTTTGGACTTTATTTTTCCAAAATTATGTTTTATCCAAAATTTACTTTATCTTGCAAAATTGTTTTTTTTTATATATAAACTGATTCTTTCTTAGTTTTTAACCTCAAACATAACACTCGTCCCATAATTGTGATGTATTTCTTATCAGAGCAATACTTTTTCATCTTCAAAAATAAACTAAACATTCTTGAAAGATTATAATCAAGTTTTTGCTTAAAATTTTTCTTTAATTGTTTTATTTACCGCAAAAATATGTTTTTAATCATATTCTGCCATTTTCTTTTTTTTTTTTTCTTTTTTAGATTTTACTCATGCAGGATTACAAGCTTTTATCCAAAAATTTGCAATACCCTGACTTTCTCAAACATATTACTATAAAATATTCCTGAAAGTTTACCATCCATCCATCCATCCATTTTCTACCTCTTATTCCCTTTTGGGGTCGCGGGGGGCGCTGGCGCCTATCTCAGCTACAATCGGGCGGAAGGCGGGCTACACCCTGGACAATTAAGTCGCCACCTCATTCCAGGGCCAACACAGATAGACAGACAACATTCACACTCACTTTCACACACTAGGGCCAATTTAGTGTTGCTTCTTAAAAAAATGTTTTAAAACTCTTTCAAGATTACAAAATGTGACTTGCTTTTATCATCTTTTTTAAACTCATAGATACAGATTTATTATCATAAAATTAAGACTGTTTTTTTTAATTATTTTTTTTATTTAAATATTGCAAGATTACAACGTTTTCTCCAAAAATGAAATTAACTTTGACCTAATAAGATTATGATTTTTTTCTAAATAATACAACTGATTATATTTGACTTGCACGGTTATGACTTTCTCTAAAACATAAATAAATGAAAAACAATACTTAAGTTTAATACAGCTTTCTCTATAAAAAAAAAAACTTTTTGTAAGATTATCACTTTTTCTCAAATAATGTTCCACATCACTCTTGCAAGGTTTTGACTTTTTCTGTAAAAAAAAAATACATGACATGCAAAATTTGAGTTGACTTTATGTTTGCAAGATTAAGACCTCTTCTCCAAAAATCGGACTTTATTTTATACGATTCGGACTTTTCCGAAAAAATTTATTTTTTCCTAAATACTTTATTTTTGCAAGATAAAGACCTCTTCTCAAAAAAATCCAACCTTATTTTACACGATTTAGACTTTTCTTTTAAAAAAAAAATGTTTTGAGTACATTATTCCGGCAAGATTAAGACCTGTTCTCAAAAAAATCAGACTCTATCTTTTACAGTATTTACTTTTACGAAAAAAAGAAAAAAAAAGTACTCTATTGTTGCAAGAGTAAGACCTCTTTTCAAAAAATCCGACATTATCTTATGATTTTGACTTGTCTTGCAAAAACTAAATACTTAAAAAAAAATGTTTTAGGAGGAGTCAATATATTTGACATTTCCTTCAAAAAAAATGTTTTAAGTACTTTACTCTTGCAAGATTAAGACCTCCTCTCAAAAAAATCCGACCTCATTTTATACGATTTTGACTTATCCTAAAAAAAATAAAATAATTTTAAGTACATCATTCTTGCAAGATTAAGTCCTCTTCTCCAAAAATCTGACTTTATTTTATACGATTTTGACTTTTCCTAAAAAAAAAAAAAAAAAAAAATTTCATAAGTACTTTATTTTTGCAAGATAAGACCTCTTCTACAAATATTTGACTTTATTTTATACGATTATGACTTTTCCTAAAAAAAAATATTTCTTAAGTACTTTATTTTTGCAAGATTAAGACCTCTTCTCCAAATATCTGACCTTATTTTATACGTTTTTGACTTTTCCTAAAAAGAAAAATGTTTAAGTACTTTATTCTTGCAAGATTAAGACTTCTTCTTAAATAAATCTAACTTTATGTTATTCGGTTTTGACTTTCCCTAAAAAAAATAATTGAAAAAAAGTGCTTTGTTCTTGCAAGATTAGAAAACCTCCAAAAATCTGACATTATCTTATGAATTTGATTTATCTTTAAAAAAAAAAAACGGATTTTATTCTTGCAAGATTAAGGCCTCTTCTTAAAAACATCTGACTTTATCCAATATGATTTTGACTTTGTTTAAAAAATAAAGTTTTTAAGTACTTTATTCTTACAAGATTAAGACCTCTTGTCAAAAAATCCGACATTATTTTGTAAGATTTTGACTTTTCCTAAAAAAAATAAATTCAAAACAAAAAAAAATACTTTACTTTTGCAAGATTAAGACCTCCTCTCAAAAAAATCCAACCTCATTTTATACGATATTTTTTTTTCCTAAAAAAATTATAAATTTTTTAAGTACATCATTCTTGCAAGATTAAGACCTCTTCTCAATAAATCCGACATTATTTTTACGATTTTGACTCATCTTTAAAAAAAAAAAACGATTTATTTTCACGATTTTGACTTTTCTTTAAAAAAAAAAAAAGTACTTTACTCTTGCAAAATTAACCCCTCTCCTCAAAAAAAATCCAACCTTATTTTATACGATTTTGACTTTTCACGAAAAAAATAAATAAATGTGAGTACTTTACTCTTGCAAGATTAAGATCGCCTCTGAAAAAATCTGAATTTATTTTATATGATTTAGACCTTTCCTAAAAAAAAAGGCAATTAAGTACTTTATTCTTACAAGATTAAGACCTCTTTTTTAAAAAAAAATCCAACCTTATTTTACACGATTTAGACTTTCCTAAACAAAAATGTTTTGAGTACTTAATTCTTGCAAGATTAAGACGTCTTCTCAACAAATCCAACATTATCCTATACAATTTAGACTTTTCCTAAAAAAAAACAAAAAAAGTACTTTACTTTTGCAAGATTAAGACCTTTTCTCAAAAATCCGACTTCATCTTATACGATATTGACTTTTACGTTAAAAAAAAAAATTAAATACATCATTCTTGCCAGATTAAGACCTCTTCTCCCAAAAAACTGACAATTTTATACGATTTTGACTTCTCCTTAAAAAAAAAAAAAAAATTCTTAAATACTGCTGGACGAAGTGGTTGGGGAGAGGGAAGTCTGGGCTTCCCTGCTTAGGCTGCTGCCCCCGCGACCCGACCTTGGATAAGCGGAAGAAGATGGATGGATGGACTTTATTTTTGCAAGATTAAGACCTCTTCTCAAAAAAATCCAACCTTATTTTACACGATTTTGACTTTCCTAAAAAAAAAAAAAAATGTTTTAAGTACTTTCTTCTTGCAAGATTAAAACCTCTTCTCAACAAATCCGACAGTATCCCATACGATTTAGACTTTCCCTAAAAAAAAACAAAAAAAGTACATTACTTTTGCAAGATTAAGACCTCTTCTCAAAAAATCTGTCTTTATTTTATACAATATTGACTTTTGCGAAAAAAAATGTTTAAGTACATCATTCTTGCAAGATTAAGACCTCTTCTAAAGAAAAATCAGACTTTATCTTATACGATATTGACTTCTACGAGAAAAAAATGTAAGTACATCATTCTTGCAAGATTAAGACCTCTTCTCTAAAAAATCTGACGATTTTATACGATTTTGACTTCTCCTTAAAAAAAAAAATTCTTAAATACTGCTGGACTTAGTGGTTGGGGAGAGGGAAGTCTGGGCTTCCCTGCTTAGGCTGCTGCCCCTGCGACCCGACCTTGGATAAGCGGAAGAAGATGGATGGATGGACTTTATTCTTGCAAGATTAAGACCTCTTCTCAAAAAAATCCAACCTTATTTGACACAATTTAGACTTTCTGAAAAAAAAAATAAAGTTTTGAGTACTTTATTCTTGCAAGATTAAGACCTCTTCTCAACAAATCCAACATTATCCTATATGATTTAGACTTTTCCTAAAAAAAAAAAAAGTACATTACTTTTGCATGATTAAGCCTTCTTCTCAAAAAATCTGACTTTATCTTATACGATATTGACTTTTACGGAAAAAAATAAAAAATTAAGTACATCATTCTTGCAAGATTAAGACCTCTTTTCCAAAAAATCTGACATTTCTATACGATTTTGACTTCTCCTTAAAAAAAAAAAAATTCTTGAATACTGCTGGACGAAGTGGTTGGGGAGAGGGAAGTCTGGGCTTCCCTGCTTAGGCTGCTGCCCCCGCGACCCGACCTTGGATAAGCGGAAGAAGATGGATGGATGGACTTTATTCTTGCAAGATTAAGACTTCTCCAAAAAATCCAACCTTATTTTACACGATTTTGACCTTCCTAAAAAAAAAAAATAGTTTTAAATACTTTCTTCTTGCAAAATTAAAACCTCTTCTCTACAAATCCGTTAGTACCCCATACGATTTAGACTTTTCCTAAAAATAAAAAAAAAAGTACATTACTTTTGCCAGATTAAGACCTCTTCTCAAAAAATCCGTCTTTATCTTATACGATAATGACTTTTAGGGGAAAAATCTTTTTAAGTACATCATTCTTGCAAGATTAAGACTTCTTCTAAAGAAAAATCAGACTTTATCTTATACGATATTGACTTCTACGAGAAAAAAAGGTTTAAGTACATCAGTCTTGCAAGATTAAGACCTCTTCTCCAAAAAAATCGGACAATTTTATATGATTTTGACTTCTCCTTAAAAAAATAATTCTTAAATACTGCTGTACTTAGTGGTTGGGGAGATTGAAGTCTGGGCTTCCCTGCTTAGGCTGCTGCCCCCGCGACCCGACCTTGAATAAGCGGAAGAAGATGGATGGATGGACTTTATTTTTGCAAGATTAAAACCTCTTCTCAAAAGAATCCAACCTTATTTTACACAATTTAGACTTTCCTGAAAAAAAAAAGTTTTGGGTACTTTATTTTTGCAAGATTAATACCTCTTATCAAAAAAATCCAACCTTATTTTACACGATTTTGACTTTCCTAAAAAAAAAAAAAAATGTTTTAAATATTTTCTTCTTGCAAGATTAAAACCTCTTCTCAACAAATCCGACAGTATAGACTTTTAATAAATGAATAAAAAAATTATATTTTTTTCTTGTAAGATTACCGTATTTCCTTGAATTGCCACAGGGCATATAGTATGCGCCTGCCTTGAATTACTGCCGGGTCAAACTCGCTTCCCAAAATAATTAGCGCATGTTTAGTATTACCACCTGGTCAAACTCGTGACGTCACGAGTGACACTTCCCCTGTCATCATTTTCAAAGTGGAGGAAGCTGATTTCAATACCGGTAATTTGAAATCGCATAAAGGGAAGAAGATTAAGAGCTATTCTGTAGGATTTAAGGTCCAACCTTACATCACACTCAAATTTTTACTGCATGCCTTTGGTAAGTGCCAGAGTGAGAAGAGGTTTTAAATGAATTAGCGCATGCTTACTTTTTCCGCATGCCTTTGGTAAGCGAAGGAGTGAGAAGAGGTTTTAAATGACTTAGCGCCCCGGCGGCAATTCAAGGAAATACAGTACATTTTTGTTGTTATATTTTGCATTGTTTTTCTTTCCCGTCTAACCCTCTTACTCCTTCCCCGTCGTCCATTTCTTTGGTTTCCGGCCTCCCCTGTGGACATGCTCCCACATGCCGCCCTTCCCCTCCTCGTCGGCGTGTTCCCCTGTGCGTATTTATGCATCGTGACTTGTGTGAAATGTGGCGGCGTTATATGCCCGCGTCGTACTTGACCCTGGATACCTCGCAGAGTTGAAGAAAGGTTGCAGGTGGAAGGGGAACCAGCAAAAGTATCCTTGAAGCAGACTGCGTACCCCTTGTTGTAGCATCCGGAGGCCCCTGAGGGCGGTGCCATGAAGGCTTGGACTCCGCTGTGTATATATGATGGTGTGTACATATACATTCTAATCTCCAAGTGTTTTACGGATTGGGTGAAAGCGCTCAAATCTTCCAATGGTGCCGTCCCCCTTGACAGGAATTCTGCCAGCACCTGTTAGCGCTCAAACGCAATGTTTATATTTGCTGAGTCAGGGCTTTACGCAGCAGCACTTGAGCCATCCTCCCACTTTCTCATCATGTCTGTTGGAGAGAAGAAAAAAACATATTTTTTATTTCCTCTTTTTTTTTTTTTAAACCAACCGAACTGCAAAGCGTTTGAATTGAAATAGTGTAGAAAATGTGGAGAAGTTTTTCGGCGTGGTCACAACCACTCGCTCCTACGACACACACGTCTGCAGTCAAACCACTAAATATCCCCGTCACCTCCTTTCCTTTAGCCCTGGAAAAACAAACAACAACAAAAAAAAGCCTTCTGACCTTTGAACTTTGTCCCGTATTAATAATCTTCTCAACTTGATGTCCGTGGATGTTTTTTCCTGTGTTGTCTTTTTTGCAACTGTAATCTAGTTTGTATAAGAAATGGTGCGCATGTAAATAAAGCTTGGTGAGGCTCTGCTTGCTCGTTTGCTCGCCTTTTCCTTCGACGACACGGCAGTGGAGTTCATGTGAAAAAGTCATTGTGTCGTTTCGCTAAGGCAGGGGTAGGGAACCTATGGCTCTAGTGCCAGATGTGGCTCTTTTGAGGACTGCATCTGGCTCTCGGATAAATCTGAGCAGACATTGCTTAACACGATAAGAATTGAATAATTCCACTTGTATTCACAATGTTAAAAATAACGTTCAAAATATAAAACATTCTCATGCATTTTTATGTTCAAGAAATTGCATTAATGGTAAGAAGTAATTTATTTATTATTAGTTAGTGTGGGTCTTGCCCTCCAGGGGGTTCTTAAGACCACCAAGCACCAACATGAGAGCCTGTTTCAGGGTTACAATATTGTTTTATTATTCAATAAGTCTCTCAGTTGCTTTCCAGCAATTGTCTTTTTCTCTTTTGTTCTCGCTCGCGCTCTGGCTCCAGCCCCAGCCCCAACCCTGTCTCTCCTCCTGGCTGCTGCTTATAACATTGCGACAGATGATTGGATAACCAGGCCCAGGTGGGCCATCTACGCACCTGTCGCTGATTTCGATGCCGGTCCTGGCAACACCCTGCTTCGCTGCAGGCCCACAGGCCACGCCCCCTCCACAGTTAGTTTCAGAATAACAATGTTATTAAAAAGAATAAGAGACCTAATATACTCTACAAACGTTGGTCTTACTTAAAAATGCATGCGTTTAGTTGTGTTTAGTGTTAAAAAAAAATTAGATGGCTCTTACGGAAATACATTTTAAAATATTTGGCTTCTTGGCTCTCTCAGCCAAAAAGGTTCCCGACCCCTGCACTAAAGCATCACATCACTCTATGACAGGGGTCACCAAAGCGGTGCCCGCGGGCACCAGGTAGCCCGTAAGGACCAGATGAGTAGCCCGCTGGCCTGTTCTAAAAATAGCTCAAATAGCAGCACTTACCAGTGAGCTGCCTCTATTTTTTAAATGTTATTTATTTACTAGCAAGCTGGTGTCGCTTTGCTTGACATTTTTAATGAAATGGACCATAACATTATAACTTTTTCTCAAAAATGTTTACTTTATTCTTGCAAGATTATAAAAAAATTAATTTACTGTTGCTAAATTATGACTTTAAAAAAAAAAAAAAGACCATCCATCCATCCATTTTCTACCGCTTATTCCCTTCCGGGGTCGCGGGGGGCGCTGGCGCCTATCTCAGCTACAATCGGGCGGAAGGCAGGGTACACCCTGGACAAGCCGAGACCATTCTTGTAATATGGCTTTTTCTCAAAAATGTTTTGCTTTACTTTTGCAACAAGAAGATTGATGGATGGACTTTATTTTTTGCAAGGTTAAGACTTCTTCTAAAAAAAAATGCAACCTTCTTTTACACGATTTAGACTTTCCTAAAAAAAAAATGTTTTAAGTACTTTATTCTTGCAAGATTAAGACGTCTTCTCAACAAATCCAACATTATCCTATACGATTTAGACTTTTCCAAAAAAAAAAAAAAAAAAAGTACATTAATTTTGCAAGATTAAGACCTCTTCTCAAAAAATCTGACTTTATTTTATACGATATTGACTTTTACGAAAAAAAATAAATTAAGTACATCGTTCTTGCAAGATTAGGACCTCTTCTAAAGAAAAATCAAACTATCTTATACGATATTGACTTTTATGAAAAAATAGATAAAAGTTCTTGCAAGAGTAAGATCTCTTCTCAAAAAATCTGACATCTTATGATTTTGACCTATCTTGCAAAAATTAAATACTTGGAAAAAATTGTTTTCAGGAAAAGTCAGTATATTTGAATATATACAATTTTGACTTTTCCTTTAAAAAAAAGTGTTTTAAATACTTTACTCTTGCAAGATTAGGACCTCTTTTCCAAAAATATGACTTTTTTTTATGATTTTGACCAGATGAGTAGCCTGCTGGCCTGTTCTAAAAATAGCTCAAATAGCAGCACTTACCAGTGAGCTGCCTCTATTTTTTAAATTTTATTTATTTACTAGCAAGCTCGTCTCGCTTTGCTTGACATTTTTAATTCTAGAAGAGACAAAACTCAAATAGAATTTGAAAATCCAAGAAAAAATTTTAAAGACTTGTTCTTCACTTGTTTAAATAGTTTATTTGTTTACTTTGCATCTTATAACTTTCAGAAAGACAATTTTAGAGGAAAAATACAACTTTAAAAATTATTTTAGGCTTTTTAAACACATATACCTTTTTACCCTTTAAATTCCTTCCTCTTCTTTCCTGACATTTTTTTTTTATTGTAAAGAATAATAAATACATTTTAGTTTAATTCTTCATTTTCGCTTCTGTTTTTTCGACGAAGAATATTTGTGAAATCTTTCTTCAAACTTATTAAGACTAAAATTTAAAAACAATTCTGGCAAATCTAGAAAATCTTTAGACTCAAATTTAAAAATTATTTCAAAGACTTTTGATTTTCTTTCAAATTTTTTGTTCTAGAAAATGTAGAAGAAATAATGATTTGTCTTTGTTACAAATATAGCTTGGTCCAATTTGTTATATATTCTAACAAGATGCAGATTGGATTTTAACGTATTTAAAACATGTAATCAAAATTCCAAAATCAATATTAATCAGGAAAAATTACTAATGATGATCCTTAAATTATTTTTTTTAATTTTTTCAATAAGATTCGAATTAGCTAGTTTTTCTCTTCATTTTTTTCGGTTGAATTTTGAATTTTAAAGAGTCGAAAATGAAGATAATCTATGTTTCAAAATTCAATTTACATTTTTTTCGTGTTTTCTCCTCTTTTAAATCGTTCAATTAAGTGTTTTTTTCATCATTTATTCTCTACAAAAAACCTTCCATAAAAGGAAAAAAAATGTACGACGGAAAGACGGACAGAAATACCCATTTTTTATATATATAGATTTATTCATTAAAAGGTAAATTGAGCACATTGGCTATTTCTAGCAATTTATTTAAGTGTGTATCAAACTGGTAGCCCTTCGCATTAATCAGTACCCAAGAAGTAGCTCTTGGTTTCAAAAAGGTTGGTGACCCCTGCTTTTTGACATTCTTGCAAGGTTATGACTTGTTTAACGGCAACAAAAAGCTTGATTTGCAGGATTAGGACTTTCTCTCTCTAAAAAAAAAAAAGAAAGCACCATTCTTTTGTTATGACTTGAGTTGAGTTGAGTTGAGTTTTAGTTTATTTCGACTTTTACTCCAAAAAAAAAAAGGTTTACTTTAATCTCGCAAGATTATACAAATTGAATTAACTTTTGCTAAATTATGACTTTCAATGGAAGAAAACAAGACCATTCTTGTAATATGGCTTTTTCTCAACAATGTTTTGCTTTACTTTTGCAACAATAGGAATTTTTCTTTTTTTCTTCTTTTAACCCTTTCATGCATAACATATGCACACCCCTTTTAATGCACAACATGGGTCAAAAATCACCCGCATCAATTTCCCATGTTATTTCATGCTGCCTGAGTGTCTCTTTGCTGTATCTTTTGAAATCAGTGTATTTTATAATTTAATAATTCAAGTATTCTTTAAAAATCTTCTTTTTGATTACCACAAATCATTATTCATATTTTTCTTACCATACCTTATGAACAAAAGTATTTTTTTGTAAAACTACAACAAGTTTACACACATGGGTCAAAAATGGATGAAGGCATTATTACAATAATATTTTACTTCAAATACCTATTTTAGGTGTGATTCAGGCCAAACAATCATACATTTACTATTTGAAACCTGGTTATTTGTCATTTTGGCAAACATCTGGCAGTAACAAAAATAAACTTGTGAATTAGACCAACGTAAAATAAAATTGTCAATTCAGTTCTTATGATTTTTTATTCTTTATTAGTTAGTTATCCAAAGACATGCACCTGGGGATAGGTTGATTGGCAACACTAAATGGGCCCTAGTGTGTGAATGTGAGTGTGAATGTTGTCTGTCTATCTGTGTTGGCCCTGCGATGAGGTGGCGACTTGTCCAGGGTGTACTCCGCCTTCCGCCCGATTGTAGCTGAGATAGGCGCCAGCGCCCCCCGCGTCCCCAAAAGGGAATAAGCGGTAGGAAATGGATGGATAGTTAGTTATCAGATTCCTCACATGTAGCACACATTACCACTGTGCGTTTGTGCTCCTTGCACACAGCTGACTTTTCTGTCTTTGGCAGATGAGCAGATCGCACACCTCTTCCTCTTCGCCGCACCCTTCTGTCTATGATTCGCTTTTGGAGTGTGGGCGTGCCCTCCATGAGGCTCTTCATATGTGGCATGACCAGCTCTTTGCCCAAGCTCCTTGATGAATAGTCGGCGTGCATTGGTGACACCACCCTTGTAACCAGGTTGTTCTGCAGTGAAGTTGGTGTAAGCATTGAGAGTGGCAATATCCAGCATATTGTACCAGAGCACCATGGGCCACCTCCGTGTTCTCCGCTTGCATGTGTAGGTGCCAACCATCTGATCTGTTGTGTCCACTCCTCTTTTGGTCTGTTGTAGTACAGTATCACTTCTGGTTTCTTCTTCTGACTGTCATCCACTGCATTGTCATCATGCATTGTGCTCAGAAGGACAACAGCCTTTCCTTTCTTCTGCACATAGCTCACCATGGCCATGTTGCCATTGAATCCGAATTCTGAGCTATGAATCATCCGTGATTTGCATGGATTCATGATAGGTGGTATGTCTGGTTGGTTCTGGCGAAGAGTCCCAACAATAGTCAGGTTCTTCTCGAGGAGCTTCTCAGCCAGAGGGACGCTAGTGAAGAAGTTATCCATTGTTGCGACCTAACCCTGACCCTAACCATAAATTATGATTTTAGCTGAACAAAAACATGATATTTACTAAATATATGTGATAGTAAACGATAAAATACATTTATGTGAAATATATAGCAAAGCAACGCTCAGGCTAACATGAAATAACATAGAAAATAGATGTGGGTCATTTTTGACCCATGTTGTGCATTGGAAGGGTAGTAATACAAAAATCTATGTTTAATGGGGGACGGCGTGGTGCAGTGGGGAGAGTGGCCGTGCGCAACCCGAGCGTCCCTGGTTCAATTCCCACCAAGTACCAACCTCGTCACGTCCGTTGTGTCCTGAGCAAGACACTTCACCCTTGCTCCTGATGGGTGCTGGTTGGCGCCTTGCATGGCAGCTCCCTCCATCAGTGTGTGAATGTGTGTGTGAATGGGTAAATGTGGAAGTAGTGTCAAAGCGCTTTGAGTACCTTGAAGGTAGAAAAGCGCTATACAAGTACAACCCATTTATTTATTTATTTAATGACCAAAAACAAGTTGATTGAGGAATACCTGGAATATTGAAAGATTACATTAAATTTTTGCAAAGAAACAGATAATAAAAACTTGGTTGGGTCACATTTGACCCATGTTATGCATCAAAGGGTTAAATACCTACTCTTGTAACATGACTTTTTCTCAGAAATGTTTTTACTTTACTCTTGCAAGATTAGGACTTTTTCTAAAAAACTAAACAAAAAAACAATACTTGATTTGCAGGATTATGAATTAAAAAATCTTGAAAAAAAAAAAAATAAGATTATGACTCTCAAAAATGTTTACTTTATTCTTGCAAAAATTAATATACTTTTGCTAAATTATGACTTTTTGGGAGGGGGGACAACAGCAAAAAAAGACCATTCTTGTAATTTGGCTTTTTCTCAACAATGTTTTACTTTACTTTTGCAACAATAGGAATTGTTCAAAATAATAATAATAATAATAATAATTAAAAACCTACTATTGTAACATGACTTTTTGTCAAAATGATTTTACTTTACTTTTGCAACATTGATTTTTCTTTAAAAAATCTGAGAAAACCCTCTTGATTTGTAGGATTGTGATTTTCTCTATAAAAAAAGGAAAGGACCCTTTTTGTAACAGTATGACTTTAAAAAATAAAAATAAACTATCCTACTCTTTTATGACTAATTTATCAATAAAAATGTATTAGTCATAAATCTTTTATGACCAATTTTTACTTTTGCAGGAATATGAATTTTAAAAACAAGTACTTTTGTAAAAATGACTTTCTCAAAAATGTTTTTGCTTTACTCTTGCAAGATTAGAACTTTTTCTAAAAAACTAAACAAAAAAAATAATACTTGATTTGCAGGATTATGGTTTAAAAAATCTTTAAAAAAAAAAATAAAATGAAAGATTATTAGGATTATGACTTTTTCTCAAAAATGTTCGTTCTTGAAAAATTATTTAAAAAATAATTTACTTTTGCTAAATTATAACTTTTTTGGGGGGGGAAAAAACAAGACCATCCTTGTAAAATGCCTTTTTCTCAAAAATGTTTGGCTTTACTTTTGCAACAATAGGAATTTTTCTAAAAAGAATAACACAAAAATTTAAAAACCTACTCTTGTAACATGACATTTTTTCAAAATTATTTTGCTATACTTTTGCAACACTGACTTTTTCTTTAAAGAATTTAAGAAAATCTTTTGAAGGATTACGATTTATCTTTATTAAAAAAAAATTGGGCTTCACGGTGGAAGAGGGGTTAGTGCGTCTGCCTCACAATACGAAGGTCCTGCAGTCCTGGGTTCAAATCCAGGCTCGGGATCTTTCTGTGTGGAGTTTGCATGTTCTCCCTGTGAATGCGTGGATTCCCTGCGGGTACTCCGGCTTCCTCCCACTTCCAAAGACATGCACCTGGGGATAGGTTGAATGGCAACACTAAATTGGCCCTGGTGTGTGAATGTGACCGTGAATGTTGTCTGTCTATCTGTGTTGGCCCTGCGATGAGCTGGCGAATTGTCCAGGGTGTACCCCGCCTTCCGCCCGATTGTAGCTGAGATAGGCGCCAGCGCCCCCCGCGACCCCGAAAGGGAATAAGCGGTAGGAAATGGATGGATGGATGGAAAAAAAAATTAAAGGACCATTTTTGTAATAGTCTGACTTTAAAAAATAAAAAATGCTACTCTTATAATTTGTACTTTTGCAAGAATATGACTTAAAAACAACTACTTTTGTAAACATGACTTTTTCTCAAAAAAGGTTTTTACTTTACTCTTGCAAGATTAGAACTTTTTCTAAAAAACTAAACAAAAAAAACAATAGTTCATTTGCAGGATTATGATTTTAAAAATCTTTTAAAAAAAACAAATAAAAGGACCATAACATTATGACTTTTTCTCAAAAATGTTTACTTTATTCTTGCAAGATTATAAGAAATGAATTTACTTTTGCTAAATTATGACTTTTAAGGAAAAAAAAAAAAAACACCATTCTTCGTAATATGGCTTTTCCTCAAAAATGTTTTGCTTTACTTTTGCAACAATAGGAATTAAAAAAAAAAAAAACCTACTCTTGTATCATTACTTTTTCTCAACAATAGTTTGCCTTTTGCGACATTGTGACTTTTTCTTTAAACAAATTTAAGAAAACCTGGATTTGTACGATTACGATTTTCTCTATTAAAAAAAATAAAGGACCATTTTTGCTAAAAAAAAAAATCTTTAAAAAAAAAATGAAAGGACCATAACATTATGACTTTTTCCTCAAAAATGTTTACTCTATTCTTGCAAGATTATAAAAAAATGAATTTACTTTTGCTAAATTATGACCATTCTTGTAATATGGCTTTTTCTCATAAATATTTTGTTTTACTTTTGTGAGATTCTAAAATTTCACTTGACTTTTGCAACAATAGGAATTTTTCTAAAAAAAAAAAAAAAAATGTTTTGTAAACCTACTCTTGTAACATGACTTTTTCTCAAAAATATTTTGCTTTACTTTTGCAACATTTTGACTTTTTCTTTAAAAAATTATTGAAAACCATCTTGATTTGTAGGATTATGGTTTTCTATATAAAAGAAATGAAAGGACCATTTTTGTAACATTATGACTTAAAAAAAATAAAAGCCACTTTTGGAAACATGACTTTTTCTCAAAAATGTTTCTGCTTTACCCTTGCAAGATTAGGACTTTTTCTTAAAAAACTAAACAAAAAAAAACAAAACTTCACTTGCAGGATTCTGAATTTTTCAAAAAAATAAAAATAAAAAATTTGTAAGATTATGACTTTAAAAAAAAACAAAAAACAAAAAACGTTTTACTTTACTCTTGCAAGAAATTGCTAAAAAGAAAGAAAGACAGGACCATTCCTGTAATATGACTATTTCTCAAAAATGATTTGCTTTACATTTGTGTGATTATGATTAAAAAAAAAAAAAAATTAAATCAAATTCTTGATTTGCAGGATTATGACTTAAAATATATTTAAAAAAAGAAGACCATATCATTGTGAATTTTTCCTCCAAAAAATTGTACTTTATTATTGCAAGATTGTAAAAAAAATACATGACTTTTTCTTTAAAAAATAAAAGAAAACCCTTTTGATTTGTAGGATTATGATTTTCTATATAAAAAGAAATGAAAGGACCATTTTTGTAACATTATGACTTTAAAAAAATTAAATAAAAGCTACTTTTGGAAACATGACTTTTTCTCAAAAATGTTTTTGCTTTACCCTAGCAAGATTAGGACTTTTTCTTAAAAAAACTAAACAAAGAAAACAATACTTCACTTGCAAGATTCTGACTTTTTCATAAAAAAAAGACTATTTTTGTAAGAGTATGACTTTTAAAAAAAAAAAAAAAAAGGTTTTACTTTACTCTTGCAAGAAATTCCAAAAAAGAAAGAAAGACAGGACCATTCTTGTAATATGACTATTTCTAAAAATATTTTGCTTTACTTTTGTGTGATTATGATTTTTTTTTTTAAATCAAATCAAACTCTTGATTTGCAGGATTATGACTAAAAAATATATTTAAAAAATGAAGACCATAACATTGTGAATTTTTTTCAAAAAATGTTTACTTTATTATTGCAAGATTATAAAAAATAATTTACTTTTACTAAATTATGACTTTTCCTAAGAACAAAAACAAAACCCTTCTTGTAATATGGCTTTTTCCCCAAACATTTTTTGCTTTACTTTTGCAACAGTAGGAATTTTTCCCCAATTTTTAAAAAAATCAACTCTTGTAACATGACTTTGTCCCAAAAATGTTTTGCTTTACTTTTGCAACATCATGAATCTTTAAAAAATAATAGAAAACCCTCTTGATTTGTAGGATTACGATTTTCTTTGAGAAAAATTAAAGGACCTTTTTTGTAACAAGACTTTCTTAAAAATGTTTACTTTATTCTTGCAAGATTATCAAATTTGACTTTACTTTTGCAATATGACTTTGTAAAAGAAAAAAATATATAAAAACTACTTTTAAATGTTACTTTTTCCTCAAAAACGTTTTACTTTATTCTTGCAAGATTATGAAAATGTAATTTGCGTTTGATGAATTGTGACTTTTTTTTTTTTTAAATAAAAAAATAAAAAAGAAAGAACCATTTTTGTATTGTGACTTTTTTTCAAAATGTTTTTGCTTTACTTTTGTAAGTTCAGGACTTTTTCTAAAACAAAAACAAAAACAAAAAAAACAATCCTTGACCTGCAGAATTCTGACATTCTCTAAGAAAAAGTTTTACCTTGTAACATTATGACTTTTTCTCAAAAAATGTTGACATTATTCTTGCAAAATTATGAAATTTGACTCTCAAAAATGTTTTGGAAGATTAGGATTTCACGGTGGCAGAGGGGTTAGTGCGTCTGCCTCACAATACGAAGTTCCTGCAGTCCTGGGTTCAAATCCAGGCTCGGGATCTTTCTGTGTTCAAATCCAGGCTCGGGATCTTTCTGTGTGGAGTTTGCATGTTTTCCCCGTGAATGCGTGGGTTCCCTCCGGGTACTCCGGCTTCCTCCCACTCCCAAAGACATGCACCTGGGGATAGGTTGATTGGCAACACTAAATTGGCCCTAGTGTGTGAATGTGAGTGTGAATGTTGTCTGTCTATCTGTGTTGGCCCTGCGATGAGGTGGCGACTTGTCCAGGGTGTACCCTGCCTTGTAGCTGAGATTGGCGCCAGCGCCCCCCCGCAACCCCGAAAGGGAATAAGCGGTAGAAAATGGGTGGAAGATTAGGGCTTTTTCTAAAAAAAATAAAAAAAAAAAAAATTAAAAAATAAAATAAAATACTTGACCTGCAGAATTCTGACATTCTCTAAAAAAAAAGAGACCGTTCTTGTAAATATGACTTTTGCAAAAACAAAAATTGGACATTATTCCTGCAAAATTATGAAATTTTACATTACTTTTGGTACAATATGACTTAAAAACCGCTTTCATAATATGACTTTTTCTCAAAAATGTTTTGCAAGAGGACTTAAAAAAAAAAAATATATATATATATCTATATATATATATATATATATATATATATACATATATATATGTATATATATATATATATATATATATATATATATATATTATATATATATATATATTAGGGGTGGGCAAATTAATGCGTAAATTACAAGTTAACTCAACAATCTATTAACGCCGACAATTATTTTATCGCACATTTGCGTATGTTGTTTACATGCTTTTATTTTGTTAACGCCTTTTCTTAACAAGATGGCGTCGCCCGGATGGGCTTCGGCGTCGAGGGGCTCTTGGTAAAGATGGAACATTCGACAAAAATACCGCACAATTCTGCAAATTTCATGGCTGGCTTACAGTGTGGTCACTCCGGGATCACTTACGACCGCCAGACAATTCTGAATGTGGATGGATCGGGCCGTTTTGGACTGAATGACGCGTGCTTGCTAGACCGGCTAGCTAGCATGGGAATACTTTGCCGGCTACATCCAGCGGCCTGTGAAGCAGCGGAGTATATGTGTTGTCTGTCTATTTATCAATAATGCAGACGAGGAGTGTTGGCTGAGTTCTTAACTTTTACTTTCAGAGCGTGCATATCACAACATACAAGATGCCGTCATGGCGACACATCCTATACCGGGCTACCGCGCATGCTCGTCACTCCTGTTGCATGCTGGGTAGGGTAGTTCTTTTATTCCCTGGCTCATAACATCATAATATAGTACCATGTATATGCGTTCAGTTTATCAAAGCACCAAGCAAACAATCGGAAAATTCCCATCATATCAATTCCTAGATATGGTCATAATTATTTTAAGTGCACTACGCAGAATAAACACAACATTATTAATATTGCTACTACGGATAATTTGATCAAAAATTCCCTAAAACAGCCCACTACCTATAATATAGTTTTTTTAAACATAAGATCCCTGATAAAAAAAATGTTTCTGCTGTTACCTCAGAAATTGCCTGTTCGGATGTTATGATTGTGGCTCAGAGATTTGTATGTAGATTATATTTATTTTCCATAACAAACAGGATAACTTAAATACCCTGGCAGTGGTAGTAATAAGCTTAAATGTTTGTATTTACATTTTTTGAGTTGATTTTCATAAAATATGCTATTTAACTGCTACAGTTTAACAAGGACTGATTTAAATTGTGTTTGCATAACAAATGTTTTGGCGCTTTTGTTCATGTGGGGGAATATATGCACTACACACTACTTTTGAATTCATTATTGGGCTTTGCGTATACAATGCAGTTAATCGCGATTAATCAGAGAAATAGTGCGATTAACTTCGATTAAAATGTTTAATCATTTCCCAGCCCTAATATATATATATATATATATATATATATATATTTGACTTGCAGAATTCTGACACTCTATTCTTCCAAGAAATTATACTTCACTTAAGAAACAAAACAAAACAAAAAACAATATTTGATTTACGGGATTACAACTTTTCCCAAAAAAAATGGATGGACTATTATGTAATATGACTTTCTCAAAATATTTTTACTTTATTCTTACAAGATTAGGAAATTTTACTTTACTTTGCAAGAATTTGACCTTAAAAAATATATATATGGAACATTTTTCTCAAAAATATTTTGCTTTACATTTGCGTAATTATGATTTTTTTAACAACAAAAATTCATTCTTTATTTAAAGGATTAAGACTCTAAAAAATGAAGGGACCACTCTTGGAGCAATACGACTCTCAAAAAAATGTTTCTTTATTCTTGCAAAATTATGAAATTAGATTTTAATTTTGCAACATTATGACTTTAAAAAATGACTTTGTTTTATGCCTTTTTCTCAAAAATGTTTTACATAACTCTTGCAACAGTATGACTTAAAAAAACATACATATGAAAGGACCATTCATGTTACATTATTTTTCTCCAAAAATGTTTACTTGATTCTTGCAAGACTGTGACATTTGATTTTACTTTCGCAAAAATATGACTTAAAAATACAAAAATTACTTCCTCAAAAATGTTTTGCTTTACTCTTGTAGGATTAGTACTTTTTCCCAACAAATAAAAATCAAAAAACAAAAACAAATACTTGACTTGCCGGATTCTGATTTTCTTTCCCTATTTTTGTATTATTATTAGTTTTTTAATTTTTTACTTTATTCTTGCAATGATTTAACTTCACTTTTTTCTTAGAAAACAAACAAAAACAAAAAAACAATACTTGATTTGAAAGATTACAACTTTTCCAAAAAGAAAATAAATAACCATTAGTTTTAATATGACTTTTTCTCAACATGTTTTACTTTTGTAATTTTTGTAAAAACAAAAAACAAAAAAAACACCTACTTTTGTAATATGAATTTTTCTCAAAAATGTTTTGCTTTACTTGTTCAAGATAATGATTTTTTCAAAAAATACAAAAAAAATTAACAAAATCAAATAAAATTATCTGTTTGCAGGATTATAACTTTTTAAAAATAATAATAATTAAAAGGAACGTTCTTGTAACAGTATGAATTTTTCCCAAATATGTTTTACTTTATTCTTAGTCTTATTCTTAATCATGACATTTTACTTACATTTTTCAACAATATGACTTTATCTCAAAAATGTTTTACTTTATTCTTGCAAGATTATACAAACTGAATTCACTTTTGCTAAATTTTGACTATTTCTATGAAAAAAACAAACAAAAAAAATGTTTGTAATATGAATTCTCAAAAATGTTTTGCTTTACTTTTGCGAAATTGTGAAATTTGACTTTACTTTTGCAACAATCAGAATTTTGCGGTGGAAAAAAACCCAACAAAAAAAATATTGTACAATATGGCTTCACGGTGGCAGAGGGGTTAGTGCGTCTGCCTCACAATACGAAGGTCCTGCAGTCCTGGGTTCAGATCCAGGCTCGGGATCTTTCTGTGTGGAGTTTGCATGTTCTCCCAGTGACTGCGTGGATTCTTTCCGGGTACTCCGGCTTCCTTCCACTTCCAAAGACATGCACCTGGGGATAGGTTGATTGGCAACACTAAATTGGCCCTAGTGTGTGAATGTGAGTGTGAATGTTGTCTGTCTATCTGTGTTGGCCCTGAGATGAGGTGGCGACTTGTCCAGAGTGTACCCCGCCTACCGCCCGATTGTAGCTGAGATAGGCGCCAGCGCCCCCCGCGACCCCAAAAGGGAACAAGCGGTAGAAAATGGATGGATGGATGGATGACTTTTTCTAAAAAACTTAAAAAAAAACCAACTACTTTTATAATATGACTTTTTCTCAAAACCGTTTTACTTTTTTCTTGCAAGATTATGAAAAATGCATTTACTTTTGCTAAGTTTTGACTTTTTTATATATATATAAAAACACAAAGGACCATTCTTGTAATATAAAATTTTCTCCAAAATGTTTAGTTTTACTTTTGTAAAAATATGAAAAAAAGAAAAAAATATATATTTTTTTTGCTTTATTCTTATGAAATTTTACTTTAATTTAGCAACATTAGGACTTCTAAAAAATAACCAAATAAAATAAACTACTCTTGTAATGTGACTTTTTCACAAAAATGTTTGACTTTTTTCTTGCAAGATAAAAATTTATTAAAAACATTTAATTTAAATGTCTAAATTATGACTTTCTCTGAAACAAAAACAAAACAAGGACAATTCTTTTAACATGACTTTTTCTCACAAATGTTTTGCTTTACTTTTGCGAGATTGTGAAATTTGACTTTACTTTTGCAGCAATTTTGAAATATAACATTTTCTAGAAAAAAAAATACTACTTTTGCAATATGACTTTCTAAAAAAATTAATATAAAAACTACTTTTGTAATATGACTTTTTAGAAAAAATAAAAGCTACTTTTGTATTATGACTTTTTCTCAATGTTTTACTTTATTCTTGCAAGATTGGGAAAATTCGATTTACTATATTATGACTTTTTTCCATTTTAAAAAAGAAAGAACCATTCTTGTAATATGACGTTTTCTCAAAAATGTTTTGCTTTACTCTTGCAACATTATGGCTTTTTCTAAAAATAAAAAATAAAAAAATAAAATTTTTGATTTGGAGGATTATGATTTTTTCTCTTAAAAAACCCGAAAAGGACCATTCTTGTAACATTATGAAATAAAATTTAAAAAAGTACCATTCTTAGTACTTTTTCCTAAAAATAAACAATTCTTGACTTACAGAATTTTGACTTTCTCTTCAAAAATACTATTTCTGTAAGTTTTATCTATGTACAAGTTTTACTTTATTTTTGCAAGAAATGTTGCTTCACTTTAAATAAAATTATAAAAAAACACTTACAGTTTGCACAAATATTATCAAGGCTTAGTGTCACAACTAGGGCTATGCAGCAGTAAACTGCATGGATTGTTTTCCCAAGATGCAATGGAATTGGACCGGACATGGCGTAAAGGTAAATACATGTTTTAATTTATCTATAAAAAGGCGAAAACAAAAGGCACGCACAATGCGGAGAACAAACTTGGCTAAGAAAAAAAAACTACCACAAAGGCAAAACCATGGACATTAAACAAAAGACTCGCTGAACGTGACATGAATAAACAAAACTTACTTGGAAAGAAAAGAGCAGAGCAGCATGAACTATGAAATGGCAAAAAGCAGTAACCGTGGTATGAGGCCGAGTGATACATTACCAGAGTGATGACGCCAGAACGACCAACAGAAAGTGACAGGATTAAATAGTCTCCATGATTAAAAACAGGTGCATGAGTCCAACACATGAGATAGGTGAAACTAATGGGTCGCCATGGTGACAAAACAAGGGAGTGAAAAAACAGGAACTAATGGAGTCTTGAAGTAACAGAACATAACAAAACAAAACATGATCACAAGACATGACACTTTGGTCAGACTGATTACAAAAACATATATTATTTATGTATAAAGAATATACATATATGTATGTATATATATATATATATATATATATATACAAACCCAGTTTCCATATGAGTTGGGAAATTGTGTTAGATGTAAATATAAAGGGAATAATATGATTTGCAAATCATGTTCAACCCATATTCAGTTGAATATGCTACAAAGACAACATATTTGATGTTCAAACTGATAAACATTTTTTTTTTGCAAATAATCATTAACTATAGAATTTGATGCTAGCGACACGTTGCAAAGAAGTTGGGAAAGTTGGCAATAAATACTGATAAAGTTGAGGAATGCTCATCAAACGTGTATTTGGAACATCCCACAGGTGTGCAGGCTAATTGTTAACGGGTGGGTGCCATGATTGGGTATAAAAACAGCTTCTCCAAAAATGCTCAGTCTTTCAAAAGAAAGCATGGGGTGAGGTACACCCCTTTGTCCACAACTGCGTGAGCAAATAGTCAAACAGTTTGAGAACAACGTTTCTCGCAGTGCAATTGCAAGAAATTTGGGGATTTCAATATCTACGGTCCATAATATCATCAAAAGGTTCGGAGAATCTGGAGAAATCACTCCACGTAAGCGGCATGGCCGGAAACCAACATTGAATGACCGTGACCTTCGATCCTTCAGACGGCACTGTATAAAAAACCGACATCAATCTCTAAAGGATATCACCACATGGGCTCAGGAACACTTCAGAAAACCACTGTCACTAACTATAGTTTGTCACTACATCTGTAAGTGCTAGTTAAAGCTCTACTATGCAAAGCGAAAGACATTTATCAACAACATCCAGAGACGCCGCTGGCTTCTCTGGGCCCAAAATCATCTAAGATAGACTGGTGAAAAGTGGAAAAGTGTTCTGTGGTCTGACGAGTCCACATTCCAAATTGTTTTTGGAAACTTTGTCCTCCTGAACAAAGAGGAAAAGAACCATCCGGATTGTTATAGGTGCAAAGAAGAAAAGCCAGCATCTGTGATGGTATGGGGGTGCATTAGTGCCCAAGGCATGGGCAACTTACACATCTGTGAAGGCACCATTAATGCTGAAAGGTACATACAGGTTTTGGAACAACATATGCTGCCATTTAAGCGCCGTCTTTTTTTATAGACGCCCCTGCTTATTTCCGCAGGACAATGCCAAGCCACATTCAGCACGTGTTACAACAGCGTGGCCTCGTAAAAAAAGAGTCCGGGTACTTTCCTGGCCCGTCTGCAGTCCAGACCTGTCTCCCATCAATAATGTGTGGCGTATTATGAAGCGTAAAATACGACAGCGGAGACCCCGGACTGTTGAACGACTAAAGTTCTACATAAAACAAGAATGGGAAAGAATTCCACTTTCAAAGCTTCAACAATTAGTTTCCTCAGTTCCCAAGGGTTTATTGAGTGTTGTTAAAAGAAAAGGTGATGTAACACAGTGGTGAACATGCCCTTTCCCAACTACTTTGGCACATGTTGCAGCCATGAAATTCTAAGTTAATTATTATTTGCAAAAAAAAAAATAAAGTTTATGAGTTGGAATATCAAATATCTTGTCTTAGTAGTGCATTCAATTGAAAATGGGTGGAAAAGGATTTGCAAATCATTGTATTCCGTTTATATTTACATCTAACACAATTTCCCAACTCATATGGAGACGGGGTTTACATATATATATGTATATATATATATATATATATATATATATATATATATATATATATATATATATATATATATATATATATATATATATATATGTATATATACTGTATATATATATATATGTATACATATATATATAAGATATATATATACATATATATATATATATAGGGCTTCACGGTGGAAGAGGGGTTAGTGCGTCTGCCTCACAATACGAAGGTCCTGCAGTCCTGGGTTCAAATCCAGGCTCGGGATCTTTCTGTGTGGAGTTTGCATGTTCTCCCCGTGAATGCGTGGGTTCCCTCCCACTTCCAAAGACATGCACCTGGGGATAGGTTGATTGGCAACACTAAATTGGCCCTAGTGTGTGAATGTGAGTGTGAATGTTGTCTGTCTATCTGTGTTGGCCCTGCGATGAGGTGGCGACTTCCGCCCGATTGTAGCTGAGATAGGCGCCAGCGCCCCCCGCGACCCCGAAAGGGAATAAGCGGTAGAAAATGGATGGATGGATATATATATATATATATATATATATATATATAAGAATTTGTTTAACAAGGTTCTACAAGAAATAAAAAAAAAACATAATTACAAAAATGTTATTATATATATTTTCCTAAATAACATGTCTGAACTGAAAATACAGCTTCACCACTCAAGTCATAATTTTTGCGCTTGAGAAACTTCTCTATGGCCTTACCTCCAGACTTCTTCTGTTTGTTTGATATTGTTTATACTGCCACAAGTGGTGGAAAAGTGTATTACAACTGAGTACCCCTGCGGCTCATATGGCCCGTAGCTAAGAAACAGTCATTTTTTGGTGTTTTTCTCTCCGGGGCGCTCTCGGCCCTGTTGTTTGAAAACACTGACTTTAATGTTGAACCTGATCAAATTTTGCAGTTAAACTTGTGCCAGTTCCAGTTGCACAAATGGTGTTTAACCACGTGCATCACTCTGGCCCAAAACGGGCATTTCATATATTGCTTGAGTGATATGTTCAGTTTGAAGCTTACCGTTCTTAAAATTTGGCAGGGAGTTATTTCTTTAAAAAAATTGCATTGTATTTTTGATTGCAATTTTGATCGGATAGGATATAAGAACAAAGTATACACACTTTCTCTTAAGACCTCTTTTAACCCCATTGACTCCCATTATAACTGCTAGTTTATAACAAACTAAAATCGTGGTGTTCTGTCATACTTTTTCAATGACTATCAAATTAATTTCACTCTTACCGATTGAAAAACAAGGAAATATTGGTTTGGGGTGATTAACCCCCAAAAAAACCTTGACCACTGGCACCAGAAAACCAAGATGCATAATTCTTAGAGCTTTGTTAAGCGTAAATTGGTTTATATGTATATATATATATATATACTCTGCTGTATCATCCATGTATCCATTTTGGAATAAACTCAACTCGTCTTGTTTGGAGGAAGAAGAATACTGTCACGATCCGCTACACGGATCGTTTATTGTTTTGCTTTTGATATGTGTTGATCATGTTTGGACTCTGCCGGTCCCTTCAGTTGAACACTTCCTTGTTTTGTATTGTCACCATGGCAACTTAATTACACCTCCGGCACGGACTCACGACACACACCTGTTTTGAATCAGTATTGTGTTGTATTTAAGACCGCCTGCCACCTCAGTTCCTCCTGGCCAGTTTGTTTGCTACCCGCAACAGTTACGTGAGTTTTGTCTATCTGTGTTCTGTCTGCTAAGTGTAGCTTGGCCTCTGCGCGCTCGGCTCACGCATTTATACTCTGAACTCTGCCTGTTGCTAGTGTTAGCCTAGCTCCCCGTGCGTTGCACGCGCTTTATTTTACCCCTTTGTACAAGTGTTACATTGTATTTTATATTAAAACCTGTTCTTACCTTCTATCATGCTGGTTCTGATCCCCTGCATCGAGAGGTGGCTCTCCTCGCGCATCCACTATGCGGCGCTCGCGTAACAAATACTGAGTTGCATCCCAAGAACACCATACCTACTGTGAAGCATGGGGGTGGAAATATCATGCTTTGGGGCTGTTTTTCTGCTAAGGGGACAGGACGATTGATCCGTGTTAAGGAAAGAATGAATGGGGCCATGTATCGTGAGATTTTGAGCCAAAACCTCCTTCCATCAGTGAGAGCTTTGAATGTTTGATCAAATACTTATTTTCCACCATCATTTACAAATAAATTCTTTAAAATTCCTACAATGTGAATTCCTGGATTTTTTTTTCACATTCTATCTCTCACAGTTGAAGTGTACCTATGATGAAAATTACAGACCTCTGTCATCATTTTAAGTGGGAAAACTTGCACAATCGGTGGCTGACTAAATACTTTTTTGCCCCACTGTATATAAAACTATATCAATGTAAATACTGTATATTCAAGCATTGAAAGTAGGGCTGTCAGATGATGAATTTATTCAAATCATACTATGCATCCATCCATTTCCTACCGCTTGTCCCTAATCATGATTTATCACAGGAGCTTATTCCGAAGAAAAGACTCCATGACTTGTACAAAAATGCAATTTCATGGTCAGAATGTCAGCCGGGAACGTTTTCAAACGTTTTACATGAAAGCATGGCAACAGTTTTATCTAAAGTTCTTTTAGGGTCTTTTTTGGAGTGAATTTTTCCCCAGCGAGCAAACCAGTCGGACTCTCCTCACTCATCTTTGTGCTGATGCATGCATTCTTCTGATCACTCACCGTGCAGCGGTCAAGGTAAAAGAGCTTGCAGGCTGAAAATAAATTGCCAGTGCGTACGTGATTAATGCGATCATTAATCGCATGAGTTAACTTGTTCATTTCGATGTATCCCTGCCTTGTGAGCCTGTGAGAGTATGTGGTTATATGATCAAACTCCAGCTTGAAAAAAGGGCTACAAAAAAATGGCCGCCGCTTGCTGTTGATTTACAAGTCGCCTGGCGGCCAACCGTTTTTGTGTGTCGCGGATCGTAAAAGTGCGAATGAGTTCTACCCCAACCCCCTTCCTGCTCAGTCTGGAAGATGGATGGCTTTCTAGTGTCAGTCTGGTGGGAAGGAGGGGGGGGGGGGTTCTGGGCACTCACTGCTAGAGAGACTCCATGTTCCTCTCAAGTTCCTGGAAAACCTCTTGCACAATCTTTGTTTGTGACTCCCTTTAGATACCAAATATATCAACGTCCTTTTATCTATCTATCTATCTATCTATCTATCTATCTATCTATCTATCTATCTATCTATCTATCTATCTATCTATCTATCTATCTATCTATCTATCTATCTATCTATTTATCTATCGATCGAATAATAATTAACTTTGAATTTCATGGCTGCAACACGTGCCAAAGTAGTTGGGAAAGGGCATGTTCACCACTGTGTTACATCACCTTTTCTTTTAACAACACTCAATAAACGGTTGGGAACTGAGGAAACTAATTGTTGAAGCTTTGAAATTGGAATTCTTTCTCATCCTTGTTTTATGTGGAGCTTCAGTTGTTCAACAGTACGGGGTTTTCGCTGTCGTATTTTTACGCTTCATAATGCACTACACATTTTCGATGGGAGACAGGTCTGGACTGCAGGCGGGCCAGGAAAGTACCCGCACTCTTTTACTACGAAGCCACGCTGTTGTAAGACGTGGCTTGGCATTTTCTTGCTGAAATAAGCAGTGGCGTCCATGATATTCTATTCTATTCTATCTATTCTATTCTATAACGTTGCTTGGATGACAACATATGTTGCTCCAAAACCTGTTTCAGCATTAATGGTGCCTTCACAGATGTGTAAGTTACCCATGCCTTGGGCACTAATACACCCCCATACCATCACAGATGCTGGCTTTTGAACTTTGCGCCTATAACAATCGGTTATTTTTCTCTTTGTTCCGGAGGACACCACGTCCACAGTTTCCAAATATAATTGGAAATGTGGACTCGTCAGACCACAGAACACTTTTCCACTTTGCATCAGTCTATCTTAGATGAGCTCGGGCCCAGCGTAGCGGGCGGCGTTTCTGGGTGCTGTGGATAAATGGGTTTGGTTTTGCTTAGTAGAGTTTTGACTTGCACTTACAAATGTAGCGACCAACTGTAGTTACTGACAGTGGTTTTATGAAGTGTTCCTGAGCCCATGTGGTGATATCCTTTTCACACTGATGTGGGTTTTTGATGCAGTACCGCCTGAGGGATCAAAGGTCCGTAACATCATCGCTTACATGCAGTGATTTCTCCAGATTCTCTTAACCTTTTGATGATTCTACTGACCGTATATTGTAAAATCCCTAAATTCCTTGCAATAGCTTCTTGAGAAATGTTGTTCTAAAACTGTTCGACAATTTGCTTACAAAGGGGTGACCCTCGCCCCATCCTTGTTTGTGAATTACTGAGCATTTCATGGAAGCTGTTTTTATACCCAATCATGGCACCCACCTGTTCCCAATTAGCCTGCTAACCTGTGGGATGTTTCAAATAAGTGTTTGATGAGCATTCCTCAACTTTATCAGTATTTATTGCCCCCTTTCCCAACTTCTTTGTCACGTGTTTCTGGCATCAAATTCTAAAGTTAATGATTATTTGCAAAAAAAAAATATATTTTTTTATCAGTTTGAACATCAAATATGTTGTCTTTGTAGCATATTCAACTGAATATGGGTTGAAAATGATTTGCAAATCATTGTATTCCGTTTATATTTTCATCTAACACAATTTTCCAACTCATATGGAAACGGGGTTTCCATATCTATCTATCTATCTATCTATCTATCTATCTATCTATCTATCTATCTATCTATCTATCTATCTATCTATCTATCTATCTATCTATCTATCTATCTATCTATCTATCTATCCATCCATCTATCTATCTATCTATCTATCCATCCATCTATCTATCTATCTATCTATCTATCTATCTATCTATCTATCTATCTATCTATCTATCTATCTATCTATCTATCCATCCATCCATCCATCCATCCATCCATCCATCCATCCATCCATCCATCCATCCATCCATCCATCCATCCATCCATCCATCCATCCATCCATCCATCCATCCATCCATCCATCCATCCATCTATCTATCTATCTATCTATCTATCTATCTATCTATCTATCTATCTATCTATCTATCTATCTATCTATCTATCTATCTATCTATCTATCTATCTATCTATCTATCTATCTATCTATCTATCCATCTATCTATCTATCGTCCCTCCGTCCGTCCATCCATCCATCTACTATCCGTCCGTCAATCCATATATCTATCTATCTATCTATCTATCTATCTATCTATCTATCTATCTATCTATCTATCTATCTATCTATCTATCTATCTATCTATCTATCTATCTATCTATCTATCTATCTATCTATCTATCTATCTATCTATCTATCTATCTATCTATCTATCTATCTATCTATCTATCTATCTATCTATCTATCCATCCATCCACCCGTCTGCACACATGTTAGTGTGCATGCATGCGTCTTTGTGTGAGAGTGGCGTGCACGCGCGGCGTGAGTGCTGCAGTGGGATGATGTCATCTCTGTAATGGCACCCTGGAACATTGGTGTTGGCGGAAGACGGCGCTGATTATAACCTCAGCACATGTGCGCCCACGTTCCATTTATTCTTGGCGATAATGCAATCGAAGACAGTCTGTTTAGCTCCTATGTTCAGCGGGCCTTTCTGCCTCTTGTCCTCGTTCCCTGCGGGCGTGTGGTGGTTGTGACGCACCGTGTCAGTGTGAAGAGTGAGCCGAGGTGAGGTGCGAAGGAATGACAGAACTAAAAGCGTGTGAGCGGGAAGTGGGAAAGCGGTAATGTCAGACGTGGCACACTGTGCAGAAAGTGACGTGTTGTAAAATAGGTTGTGTTTGGGGCGAGAACACATGTGCCAAACTTAAGGCCCAGGGGCCAAAACTGGCCCACCACGTGATTTAATGTGGCCCGCGAAAGCCTGGAAATAATATGTGTTAACAAAGTACCATATTTTCCGGACTATAGGGCGCACTTAAAATCTTTTTTATTTTCTCAAAACTCCACAGTGTTGCGCCTAATGTACAGAATAATTCTGGTTTTGCTTCCCAGCATCGAATATTTGGTACATGGTGTAATGATAAGTGTGACCAGTAGATGGCAGTCTACGATAAGCGATACGTGTAGACTGCAATATGATGGCAGTCACACACAAGAGATACGGGTAGACTGCAATATTACTCAAGTAAACAACACCAACATTTTATAAAAATGGGACCCATTACTTCCCTGCTTGGCACTCAGCATCAAGTGTTGGAATTGGGGGTTAAATCACCAAAATGATTGTACTGTGTTTCAACATACAAGTATTATTATGGTGTGTGTATAATGTAAGACATACTACCTGACGTTATGCAAAAGCAACTTTTCTTACCATTTGTTACCTGCCGATCTGTATTTCAGATCCGCAAAATTTTGCGCATCCTCCTTTGTAGTCGGTGAAGACACCGTAGTGGATAAGCTTCTTCTATTTCTCTATTAATTACAAGGCGGCATTGCTCGGTTGGTAGAGTGGCCGTGCCAGCAACTTGAGGGTTGCAGCATCGATTCCCACTTCTGCCATCCTAGTCACTGCCGTTGTGTCCTTAGGCAAGACACTTTACCCACCTGCTCCCAGTGCCACCCACACTGGTTTAAATGTAACTTAGATATTGGGTTTCACTATGTAAAGCGCTTTGAGTCACTAGAGAAAAAGCGCTATATAAATATTATTCACTAATTCACAGACGTCTTAGTGAATTTACCAACCGCTAAACAAAATCCCTTGAATGAAAACTGGGGTGGGCAGATTGATACAAATATTGAAAGTCACAACCCCAAGTACAGTATCAGAAGATGGTTGATACAACACTGGCTGGATCTATTATGGTGTGTTTATAATGTAAGACATACTACCTGGCGTTTTGTTTTGCAACATTATGCAAAAGCAACTTTTCTTACCATCTGGTACCTGCTGATCTGTATTTTAGATCTGCATAAGTCCTGAAAAATGTCGCGCATCCGCCTTTGTAGTCTGTGGGAACACCGTAGTGGAGAAGCTTCTTCTATTTCTCTATCTTTTTGTTATGGGACATTCATCCTCCGCTGTTGTTCTTTCTAATATAAAGTAGTGTAAAGTTCTTACTTATATCTGTCAGTAACCTCACCATGAAAGCGCTAAAACATACTGGTATAGTGAGTTTACATTATTCACCAGAGAAACTTTAGTCATTAGAGAGTTCAGGTTGGACGCTTTTTCACCGGACACATTTCTGGCGTTGTTATTGCACTAGTGCGCCACGAATGAGGAAATGCTGCTCCGTTATTGACTTAAGTAAAGTCTGAATGTCATTAAAACAGTTACCTCCATCCTTTGACACTTCTTCCATTCCCGTCCTTGCTCACTACACCGCTACAACAAAGATTACAGGGAGAAGACGCTGCCGAAGGTGAGCCACGTAAATAAAACCGCGCACAAAACGGCGGACCCGGAAGCAACTGTCAGAAAGAGGCTTCAAGATGATCTGTAAAACATAATCCATGCAACATTTTGACCAAATAACCACCATTACATGTTATGTAGCCCACAAGGAAGTGTTTTGCATTTTGAACAAAATAATAATAATATGACTCCTTTATATATACTCCTATGTGCGCCTTATGTATGAAAAAAGATAGAAAATAGACCATTCGTCGGCAGTGTGCCTTATAATCCGGTGCGCAGTATGGCCCGGAAAATATGGTACTTTATCTTTTCTTACTAAATGTATTTGTTATTTGCATTTTGACACACAAAAAAACATTATTTCAAACTCTAATATCATCTACTAGCGCAACAAATATTATATTATCATACATTCCAAAACATTTTTTGTTCAAATAAAACAAAATAAATAACTGCTTGACTTATGATTTTCAAAACATCAAAGTCTGCATTGTAAAAATACGGTAAAATTCTAGCGACTTAGCTGCCAGGTTTTTTTTTTTTTTTTTTTTTTTACTGTAATGTATTGTAGAAAAAAAACCTATTAAACGTTTTTTCCATTCCATTAACAGTAAAATGCTGTAAAAAAAAAAAAAAAATCACTGCACATTTTGAGGTGAAATTCATTTTTATTTAGTAAAATCCAAAGTTGTTTTTTTACAGCATTCGTTAAAAAATATATAATAATCCAATGCATAGGCAATTATATACTGTACATGTATTCTTGTATAAACACATTTATATATTTAAATATTATTAACTGTTACAAGCGGCCCTCTGAGGGAAACCTCAACTGCGATGAAAACGAGTTTTACACATCAGTAAAATTGATTCACATCCGAATAGCGAAAAATGCACAGATATATGTGTCAAACTATATATATATATATATATTAGGGGTAGGCAAATTAATGCGTTAATTACGAGTTAACTCATCAATCTATTAACGCCGACAATTATTTTATCGCACATTTGCGTATGTTGTTTACATGCTTTTATTTTGTTAACGCCTTTTCTTAACAAGATGGCGTCGCCCGGATGGGCGCTTCGGCGTCGAGGGGCTCTTGGTAAAGATGGAACATTCGGCAAAAATACCGGACAATTCTGCAAATTTCATGGCTGGCTTACAGCGTGGTCACTTACGACCGCCAGACAATTCTGAATGTGGATAGATCGGGCCGTTTTGGACTGAATGACGCGTGTTTGCTAGACCGGCTAGCTAGCATGGGAATACTTTGCCGGCTACATCCAGCGGCCTGTGAAGCAGCGGAGTATATGTGTTGTCTGTCTATTTATCAATAATGCAGACGAGGCGTGTTGGCTGAGTTCTTAACGTTTGCTTTCAGAGCGTGCATATCACAACATACAAGATGCCGTCATGGCGACACATCCTATACTGGGCTACCGCGCATGCTCGTCACTCCTGTTGCATGCTGGGTAGGGTAGTTCTTTTTTCCCTGGCTCATGACATCACAATATAATACCATGTACATGATGCGTTCAGTTTATCAAAGCACCAAGCAAACAATCGAAAAATTCCCATCATATCAATTCCTAGATATGGTCATAATTATCTTAAGTGCACTACGCAGAATAAACACAACATTATTAATATTGCTACTATGGATAATTTGATCAAAAATTCCCTAAAACAGCCCACTCACTACCTATAATATAGGTTTTTTAAACATAAAATCCCTGATAAAAAAAATGTTTCTGCTGTTACCTCAGAAATTGCCTGTTCAGATGTTATGATTGTGGCTCAGAGATTTGTATGTAGATTATATTTATTTTCCATAACAAACAGGATAACTTAAATACCCTGGCAGTGGCAATAAGCTTAAATGTTTGTATTTACATTTTTTGAGTTGATTTTCATAAAATATGCTGTTTAACTGCTACTGTTTAACAAGTACTGTTTTAAATTGTGTTTGCACAACAAATGTTTTGGCACTTTTGTTCATGTGGGAGAATATTCCAATAAAGGTGCACTACACACTACTTTTGAATTCATTATTGGGTTTTGCGTATACAATGCAGTTAATCGTGATTAATCGGAGAAATAGTGCGATTAACTTCGATTAAAATTTTTAATCCTTGCCCAGCCCTATATATATATATATATATATATATATATATATATATATATATATATATATATATATATATATATATATATATATATATATAAATATATATATATATATATATGTACCAGTATATACATATATATATATATACATATTTTTTTTTTTTTCCAAGATGGCGCTGCTGTAGTGGCTGCTGTAGGCAGGAGCTTTGTGATCTTGTATCATCCTTTTGTGTTTCCCTCTTGTTTTCATGTGTTATTATATTTTTTTGCATTTTGGTCCGGGACCCTTTGGGACTGTGTGACAAGGGGTGGCACTTTCGTGACCTCTGTGGTGCTTTTTTTGTGGACTTCTGGATCTGCCTCCCGGGAGCCTTTTGGCCATGGAGACCAGCTGCTGGGTGTCTGCTACACCAGAGTCGGTTTGGATGTACTGGAGGAGATGCGGATGAGGGGGACAGGGCTGCGGAGCTAGCACTGAGCGCTGGGACGGAGAGTCTTCGCGGTGTCTTGACTGGGTGAGCAGGTGTCGGACACCTCAGTCACCTTGGACATATCCTCGCTCATCCATGCGGACTGGACACAGGCCGAAAATGGAGTCGGCTGTCTTGGTTGCTTTGTTGGATCTGCTCCTGTCTCTGGCCATGTTCCCTCCTCCCCAGCGGACGATGGCGTGGAACACCGCAGAGGCCACCACAGTGGATGTGTTTCTTTTACTTTTTCTTCATAGCTGTATGTAGAAGTGTCTGGTTGTATCTGCTGCTTTAATGTCTTTAATGTCCTCTGTGTTCTTTGATGTTTGATGTTTCCCTCTTACACACATGTAAGAGGGATGTGTACTATGGCTATGAGTTGTTCTTTTCCCTTGGCCTCAGTCCGCACCCCCACTCCAGGGCCTAGGCTAAGATCGATTTTTTATTTTTTTATTTTATTTTAATCTTCTATTTTTTTCTTCCCCCCCCCCCTCCCCCCTTGTTTACCTGTATGTCATCTTTTTTGTAAGGGGCGCTGGAAGCCGGCAGACCCGTCAGCGATCCTGTTCTGTCTCCCTGTAATGTTTGTCTGATCTTGAATGGGATTGTGCTGAAAATTGTAATTTTCCTGAAGGAACTCTCCTGACGGAATAAATAAAGTACTATCTAATCTAATCTAATCTAATCTAATATATACATACATATCAATATATATATATATATATATATATATATATATATATATATATATATATATATATATATTAAAATATATATATATATATATATATTCATATATTCATATATATAAATATATATGTATGTATATATATATATACATATATATATATACACATATATGTATATATATAAATGTGTATATATATATATATATATATACACATATATGTATATATATACAAATGTGTGTATATATATATATATATATATATATATATATATATATATATATTCATATATATACATATATATGTATGTATATATATACATATATATACACATGTATGTATATTTATATATGAATATATATACAAATGTGTATATATACGTGTATATATATATATATATATACATATATATATATATATACATATATATATATATATATATATATATATATAATTTACATTTACATTATTATAATATTTCTTTTTGCTGTCCAATATAAAGAGTTAACTCATGTGATTAACCACAAAATAGTACTGCATTAATCATGTATAGTTGAAGATCAATAATGCATTTTATTTATAATCTTTTTAGTTATTAAATTTTTTACATTTATTTTGCGTTTATTTAACTCAACTGCGAATGCTTATCTTAGAAGTTCTTATAAGGTCAGTGACAGGGTCCTCACTGGGTTTGAAGAACAGGGGGAGCTTAGGCCCCAGGGGATGCACGAGCAAAACATTTTTGCACTTGCAAGATCTTATTTGCTCACAGTAAGCATGAGATGACCCAAGCGAATAAGGACACTGTTGTTGCATGAATAAGATAACAGGCAACTTGCAAACAGGGAAACGTTGCACAGATGATAGCAGTGTAAACAAACATGCACAGCACGACAGAGTTGATCTGAAAACAGAGAAGGTTTTGCTGCAATGAAACTTTCTTGTCTAGAAAACAGGGGCTGGATGTCCACCCAAATATATATTGTCTGTGCACAACTTATTAGATTCAGAATTTGTTGCACTTACAAGAATATTTTGCTTACAACTTGTTACTGTATTACAAAGTAAATACTGAAGAAATCGAAATGGTTGAAAACAATATTGTTAGTTTCCTGTTATTACTGTAATAGTAATTGTGGAGGGGGGTTTGGCCTGCGGGCCTGCAGCGAATCAGGGTGTGCCAGGATCGGCCTCGAAGTCAGCGACAGGTGCGTAGATGCCCCACCTGTGCCTTGTTATCCAATCACCTGTCGCTCTGTCTAAGCAGCAACCAGGAGGAGAGACAGGGTTGGAACTGGCGTGAGAGCGAGAGCGTGCCAGTCACCGCGACAAAAGACAATTGCTGGAAAGCAACCCACAGACTTTTATGCAAATAAAACTGTATTGAACCATGAAACGGGCTCGCATGGAAATGCTTGGTGGTCAGGAAGACCCGCAGGGAGAGAGCTTCCACAGTAATTTAACGCAAGTAGTCCACAGGGGTCAAATTCAAGGCCCACAGGCCACACCTGGCCAGTAGGGATGGGGAATATGGACTATCACAACAACCTGCCATTTATGCTTAAAACGATAAAAGCAAAGATTAAAAAACAACATAGAATTCCACTTTTTTGATTATAAGTCAAAACACGACTCTAATACAACACTAAGGCTATTAAACTTGCAATGAAGTTTAAGTAGCACACCAATGCTGCAAAGTTGTAGTGGTGTGCTTTGTTTATCATATGGTATGGAAGTTGTTATTCTGTCAGCAATGTTGTAGACATTATTTTTATGAGTTTTCTATTACAAATCTATCAGATAATGTTATGATGCGACTTCAGTGTGAACATTCCCACACTCCGGTCGCATAACGCTTATCAAAAGTGTCCTCGTTATTGACTGAAATAGATGGATACAAAATAAATAGCTGACAAATTAGCAGAAACAGGTGAAAATAATATTTTAGGAACTCACGTCTATCAATGTACCAACACGCTCTTCAGAGCAGACATCGAGGCAAATGTCCCCAAAACTGCGGGAGACACTTTTTATAATCTTTCGGTTCAGAAAATGTTGACTTTGATTGCACAGAATCCTTGAAATTGCAACAAACGCGGCAGTACTGAGATGACTAGAATTGGAGCGTGTTTACTTCCGAGTTAACTTCTGTAAACAGGACGTGCGACTGCGGTCTGGTTTGACCTTGCAAAGGTAAGAATGAAAATGTGGACTGGATTTTTCAGCATAATAATGCGGGCGCCACTGATGGAACGAATTGGATTGGATAATAAGCGCTGACAAAGGGTATTCAAATGATTTCTAATCAGGTTATGTTATTATATATTTAAACTCGTATTATTGCATATTTATATAGAATTTTTCTGAATTTTTTCATTTAAAAAAAATAAAATAAAATCACACCAAATTATTTAGGGGGTCTTAATAACATTTAAATAGGCCTAAAGACGCCAAGGGTCAGTGATCAGGTCAATGCATAGACATTCAGAATTTTGCTTCGAAATAAACAACGACAGGATTTTAAATAACATTTTTACCTGGTTTTGAGCAAATAAATTAAGTAAACTCAAGTAAAACAGTTGAAAAAAGAGTTCTATATGACATTCTTACAATTAAATTGTATTAGTGTCAAAATATTGGGGTCTTTTCTTGGGTTGATTTAAATTATGTACACAAGTAACTTACTGCGATTAAACACCATTACTCCAAATTTAAAGAGTGTGATTAATCTGATTTTAAAAATAATCATTTGACAGCATTAATTGATTTCAATCAATCAATCAATCAATCAATCAATGTTTATTTATATAGCCCTAAATCGCAAGTGTTTCAAAGGGCTGCACAGGCCACAACGACATCTTTGGTTCAGATTGCACATCACGGCAAAGGAAAACTCAACCCAGTGGGATGACAATGAGAAACCTTGGAGAGGACCGCAGATGTGGGTGACCCTCAACCCCCCCCCCCCCCCCAACCCCCTCTAGAGGAGATTGGTGCAATGGACGTTAAGTGGGTCTAGCACAACATTGTGAAAGTCCAGTCCATAGTGGATCTAACATAATAGTGAGAGTCCAGTCCATAGTGGGGCCAGCGGGAGACCATCCTGAGCGGAGACAGGTCAGCAGCGCAGAGATGTCCCCAGCTGATGCACAGGGGAGCAGTCCACCCCGGGTCCCGACTCTGGACAGTTAGCACTTCATCCATGGCCACATCCATGGCCACATCCATTTCATCCATTTATAATGGATTGTTTACTGTTTGGGGTCTTTAGAGACACTTCTTCTAGCGGGCACTGTCACATGACTCTGTTTAACCAATCCAACATAAGCAATGGCAAAGTTTGATTCCATTCCACCAATTAAACACAGTCTGGCGGTACCATGACTGCCCCCCCCCCACCCCACACTGTAAAATGTGACTTGACGTCAGACAAAGTAGCACAATGCAATATTTACCTTACAAGCTAGGAAAAATAACATTTATATCATACGCTGTCATCTGTGTCAGTAGATTTTTTTCACATTTAGCCTACAAGAGTTCCACTTCCCCCACGAGAAAACATGTTGCCGTAAGTTAAAGATGTTTGTTTTAGCTAACATTAGCTTTGTTATAACGTTATGAGTGTAAAATATGCATCTTTTGTGGTATGTAGTTGTCCCTCGATATAGCGTGCTTCGAATGTAGCCGTTTTACCAAATGTCTCACTGCTGGTCTTCACCAAAATGAATCAGAATGAGTCAATAACGCCAGCCAAGGACATTTAAATTGTATCTAAACAGTGGATATTTATCCATGAAAATATAGAGAAGCTGCTGATGGTGTGTTTGACAGAGGGAAGGACTTTTAATAAGGACCTAGGCAGAAGGAAAATAATAAAGAGCTCGCAGGAACTATGTATAGTATACATGATGGCACTAAATAGAAATAATTAATCATGAGGAACAGCTGTGGTGGCAGCAAAAGGAACAGAAAGTAAAGCCACTTCAAAGCACAAGAGACTAAACAGGAAATACTAACAAAACAAGAGCATCAGGGCATAAACTGATTCTAAACCAGTGGTTCTTAACCTTGTTGGAGGAACCGAACCTCACCAGTTTCATATGCACATTCACCGAACCCTTCTTTAGTGAAAAATAAAATGTTTTTTTTTTCACATTCAAGACAAAGTTATGTGTTTTTGGTAACACTTTAGTATGAGGAACATATTCTAAGTAGTACAGACTTAATTTAGAGTTATTTGGACACTAGGGGAACTTATTCTAAGTAATAAAGACTTAACTTAAAATTATTTGGTCAGGGTTGGGGTCAGGGTTAGTGTTATAATAAGGCCATGCAGAATGAGGCATCAATAAGTATTTAACAATGACTAGTTAAGAGCCAATATGTTACTAATTTGCATGTTAATAAGCAACTAATTAATGGTGAATATGTTCCCCATACTAAAGTGTTACCATGTTTTTTTTACTGGTGCACAAAATGAACCGTCCATGAACATCACCTAGTTCAAACAACAAAACCAACACAGTGCATAAACTCACAACAAATTACACACCTGCAAATCAGTCCGCTGTTGCCGTACCCGTAATACGCCGATAGGGAGAAGTTCTTATATACGCGATGAGTCAGGTGTGTTTTAGCCTCCACCGAACCCCCGAGGCCGACTCACTGAACACCTAGAGTTCGATCGAACCCAGATTAAGAACCAGTGTTCTAAGCACAAGAACATAACATATTCCTAACTGTCATGTGGGATCATGATAATAGTACTGCTTTTTATGTCTTATCTAAAAGTGCTTTTGTTTTGAAAATCCACGTTACATGTTGAAATTGTGCTTTTTTGGAGGGACCAAGCACCGATTGATATATATTTATTAATTTCAATGGGCAATACTTTTATACAAGGTTTTTGAGGGACAAAAGACGTTTACCTTGTGTGTTTAATCTTCGAATACTTTCCCTACAGGTATTGTAATAAAATGTGCCCACAGGTTAGTGTTGACATTTTTTTGTTAAAGTAGTTCAGAGTTTTTATTTTGAAAATAATATTGACTGGAAGTGGCGACAGGGATTTATTTTGGGATTGCCTGTACGACACCGGAAGTGACTCTACAGATAAGGTATCATTGTACTTTTTAATCTTCTAATAAACTTTGCCCACAGGTGTTCGAATACAATATGCCCAATGGTAAGTTTTTTTCATTTTTTAAATACAATTCAAAGCGTTTCAATTTTGAAAATGATTTGGACTGGAAGACAGTGCCGACTTGGAATTTATATTGTCAATTTCTGTAGACACCGCTTGTGATTCGAAAATGGAGGTCATCTGCTAGTTAGGCAAAAACTGCCACCAACAGGAACACAGCCAGGCATCACACTTTTTTTTTCTTCTAATAAACTTTGTTTTATATTTGAATTGTAGTTCAACATTATGTGACATGCTCATAAACTCATGCTAAGCGAGCGGGTGATATTTTACTTTTGGTACTATGCTACCCCCTAGTGGTAATGGAGGGATAGGTCTAACCATGTTAAAAGACTACTGTTAAATGATATACTTGCATCCTGTACCATCTTATTTTTAATAGCAAATCAAAACAGCCTAAGAAAAGTAAAAAAAAAAAAAATACATTTAGGAATGCAAAGCGTAGATTTCAATATTTGACATCAACCAGCAGTACAAAAAAATAGTTAATGCCCCTCCAGTGGGATATAATTTGGGGATAAAGTCAGCCTCTTTACTGTAATAACAGGGAACCTTTGTTACTTAAAGGCTTACGGAAACCCACTACTACCAACCGCGCAGTCTGATAGTTTATATATCAATGATGAAATACTAACATTGCAACACATGCCAATACGGCCTTTTTAGTTTACTAAATTGCAATTTTAAATTTCCCGGGAGTTTCGTCTTCGAAACGTCGTGTAATGATGACGTGTACGCAAGACGTCACAGGTTTTTAGGAAGTATGAGCGCTGCGCACACACACAGCTAAATGTCGTCTGCTTTAACGGCATAATTATACAGTTTTTTGGACATCTGTGTTGCTGAATCTTTTGCAATTTGTTCAATTAATATTGGAGAAGTCACAGTAGAAAAATGGAGTTGTGAAGCTTTAGCCTTTAGCCACACAAACACACGGTGATTCCTTGTTTAAAATTCCTGGAGGTGAAACTTTCCTGTGGATCAGAGCGCGGTCAAGCCAACATGGACCAAATGTCAACCAGCAGGTTTCGGTGAGAAAATTGTGGTTAAAAAGTCAGTTCTTACCGGAGAAAAGCTGAGCTTGTGCCATCCATAGCTGCCGTCGACTCCCCTGAGACACTGCGCGTCAAGACACCCTATCAGGTAATATTAAACTCACTAAAACACTAGCAACACAATAGAAAGATAAGGGATCTCCCAGAATTATCCTAGTAAATGTGTCTAAAAACATCGGAATCCGTCCCAATGCAATCGCGTTTTTTTTGTTTTTTTTCCCCTAGTCCTTCGCTATCAATATCCTCAAACACAAATCTTTCATCCTCGGTCAAATTAATGGGAAATTTTTGATTTCTCGGTCCGAATAGCACTTTTTGTTTGAGGCTCACATTAAAAACAATGTGAATATGTGAGGAGCCATCAAACATGTGACGTCATCGTCTGCGACTTCCGGTAGAGGCAGGGCTTTTCTCTTAGCACCGAAAGTTGCAAACTTTATCGTCGATGTTCTCTACTAAATCCTTTCAGCAAAAATATGGCAATATCGCGAAATGATCAAGTATGACACATAGAATGGACCTGCTATCCCCGTTTAAATAAGAAAATCTCATTTCAGTAGGCCTTTAATCAAATAACAAAAACATACTCAAAAATAATCAGTGAAAAAATATTCCATTCAAACTTCCATTTGCAAATAATATTAACCTGTATGCTCTTTGAACTGCATTGGAGTTTTCTGCAACAAATATATCATGCAAGAGGTTTTGTTTTTTTCATTTCCACTGTGTATTGTCTTTTGTGTTTCTTATTCCTCACAAAAGCGAAAATAAACCCGATAATGCCGATGCACACCACAAACACAAGAAGTCCCAAAGTGATTGCGACCCACCCCAGCTGGTGCATGGGCGCGGAAATTTTTTGGGTAGTACTGTTGGGGTCGGTGGTGCCGATGGAAGTGAGTGTAGTGTTTGTGGTCGTGGTAGGGGGGGGAACTGTCGCGGTCATCACAGATGGAGGTGGGCCACTGCTGACACTGGTGAAGATGAAGGGACTGGTCTGTTGAAAAAGAGAAAATATGTTGAAATTAAAGGCCTACTGAAACCCACTACTACCGACCCCGCAGTCTGATAGTTTATACATCAATGATGAAATATTAACATTGCAACACGTGCCAATACGGCGTTTTTGGTTTACTAAATTGCAATTTTAAATTTCCCGCGAAGTGTCCTGTTGAAAACATCGCGGTATGATGACGCGTACGATGACGCATGCGTTTGACGTCACCGGTTGTAGAGGACATTTTTTTCCAGCCCGATCCAAGTTGTAAGTAGTCTGCTTTAATAGCATAATTACACAGAATTCTGGACATCGGTGTTGCTGAATTTTTTGCAATTTGTTCCATTAATAACTGAGAAGTCAAAGTAGAAAAGATGGAGGTGGGAAGTGGTGTATTTTGCATGCCTTTAGCAACACAAACACAGCCGGTGTTTCCTTGTTTAAAATTCCCGAAGGTGAAGCTTTACTATGGAACAGAGCGGTCAAGCGAACATGGTTTCCAAACACATGTCAACCGGCAGGTTTCGGTGAGAAAACTGTGGTAGTAAGTCGGTTCTTACCGTAGTAATGAGCAGAGCTTGCGTCCTCCTGCAGCTGCGGACACTGGCGGTCACCACAACTGTGGCCACACCCCTCCGACTTTCAGGTACCATATAATCTCTCTAAAACACTAGTAACAAAATAAGCAGATAAGAGATTTTCCAGAATTATCCTAGTAAATGTGACTAATAACATCTGAATCGCTCTCACTGCCCTCGCCATTTTTTCTTTTCTTTTTTTTTCTCTAGTCCCTCACTCTCACTATCTTCATCCACAAATATTTCATCCTCGCTCAAATTAATGGGGAAATCGTCGCTTTCTCGGTTCGAATCCCTCTAGCTGCTGGTAGCTATGATTGAAAACAATGTTAGGATGTTAGGAGCTCCACAACCCGTGACGTCACGCGCAGATCGTCTGCTACTTCCGGTAAAGGCAAGGCTTTTTTATTAACGACCAAAAGTTGCGAACTTTAGCGTCAATGTTCTCTACTAAATCCTTTCAGCAAAAATATGGCAATATCGCAAAATGATCAAGTATGACACATAGAATGGACCTGCTATCCCCGTTTAAATAAGAAAATCTAATTTCAGTAGGCCTTTAAACACAATAAAAACATTTACGATTTCAAACAAATGCCACTATGGTGTAAGGAATTCCAGTTAGAGTGGCTTTGACGCCTTAAGAGCTGCGGTTTGTAGTTGATTGGCTAGCGCTTCTTGACTTAATGCAAATCACAAACATTGTTTTTAATTATAATCAGTCACATATTGCATTTTTGACACACATTTTTACTCTTAAGGTTAAGTAATAATTGTGGTGTTACCATGTAATTTGCAGTCTTTATGAAAAATAGTATCGTAAACTTTGCTTACTGGTTTCGGTGCTGGTGTCGTGGACGTGGTAGGACCAACATATGTGTGATTAATATTGCGGTATGTTCTGATGTATGGGGAAGTCTGTAAACAAAGTAAATAAAAAAAGAATTTAACATCACACATGAAAAGGGGGGTGTCCAAACGTATTCCACTGAGGGCTGTACAATGCAATAAGTGAAAGCATGCGGGGGGCCATTTTGATGTTTTTAATTTTCAAAACTGGTACAGTACGTAATTTTTCCCCGTGAATCTGGAAGCATCTCATACAGAAACATTTAAAAAATAATTAATAATCATTTATCTATATAATATATAGATATGTGTATATGTATGTATGTATGTGTGTGTGTGTATATATATATATATATATATATATATATATATATATATATATATCGTATATATGTGTGTGTGTGTATATGTATGTATATATATATATATAAAAAATGTTTTATATATATATGTGTGTGTGTATATGTATGTATATATATATATATAATTTTTAAAATATATATATATATATACATATATATATATATATATATATATATATATATATATATATATATATATATATATATGTATATATATATATATATATATATATATATATATATATATATATATATATATATATATATATATAAACATTTTTTTATAGTTTGTTATTTTTGAATACTTGAATCTGTAGACTAGATCAATTTCAGGTCAATCTGTCGAAATAAAGTTAAATATTTTGTTTATGTTGTATTCCTTTTTGTCAAAGAAAACCCTGTTTGTGGCAAAAACAAAAAGTTACGCTGAAAATTCTTGGCGATCCAAAAGTGCTCCAATCATAAAAGTGACGAAAAAATGTTTTCAAACTTTCAACTTACTTTTCAACCTATGTCTCTAGATCAAATTTAGGTCTATCAATTAATTCTAAGTTTTTATTATTTTTTTATGATTAATTTATCAGTTTTTATTTGTTGTATGCCCTATTTGTCATAAAAAAAACCTTAGTTTTTTTTATATGGCAAACACACAAAATATGCAATATAATATCCCAAAAAGTAGAATATTTAATGTGAAAAAATTGGCCCTTTCAATAATAATGGTGTCAATAATTCATAACATCACTGATTTGATTCATTATTTGTATTAGCAATTACTGCTTTGAAGAAAAAGCCTGTATGGCAGCTTTGTGTTATTAGTCGACATTGCAACGTTTTCTTGCTACTGTACAATTCACCTGTTTGCTCTTTTATTTCACTTAATGTTTTTACTTTAGTTTTGTATTTTTTTAATTGTACTTTTAAAATATGCCGCCGGCTGTTAAAAAAATAGTTGGGGGCCGCAAATGGTCCTCAGGCCACACAGTGGACACCCCAGCACTAGAACAACATCAAAGTCAATAAACTTCAATCTTGAAACTGTCCTACCTTGCTCGGACATTTCAGTTCAATATCTGTGGAAAAATCCTGTATAATCGTCTTTTCCCCCGGCATTTCCAGCTGGGAAAACAGTCAAGACATAAGCTTTTACCATCTCTGAACAAAACATGATGCGTAATCTTCTGGGTACAGTAGTATAGGAACATTTAGCAACACACTGGTGTCCCCACTTCCTGTTTTACATGTATGTATATATTTATTAAACCTTTATTCATCTAGGTTAACACAATACCAGCCTTTCATTTGCAATGCTAATCGAGCAAAGAGCTTCAATGTTGGAGATGTTGATGTGTGAAGACAAACTTTCATCATCTCTCATTTTCAACAGAAAATACAGTGGAGTTACATGTGTTGGAGCAAAAATATTGATATAGCTAAAAAATTGTTAAGATTGACAAACACTTCACGCGTAAAACACTCATGAAAATGTCTACAACTTATGGACAACAGAGCAGACAGCGGACAAGGAGGCCTTCGGTGGTATTTCTGAAACAAGTCGTGCATGCTTTTATTTCAAGTCGCCTGGACTACTGCAATGCACTTTATGCTGGCATTAGCCAAAAAGCTCTCTCCCGGTTGCAGTTAGGCCAGAACGCGGCAGCACGACTTGTAACAGGGGCCAGGAAACGCCAGCATATAACCCCAATTCTTCAGAGCTTGCACTGGCTCCCTGTTCATTTTAGAATTGATTTTAAAACATTGCTGTTTGTTTTTAAATCTTTACATGGACTGCATGGCACCTCAATATATCTCAGACCTCATCCAAATTTACATTCCTGTGCGCGCTCTGAGGTCAGAAAGCCACTCCAGCTCGTGGTGCCCAAGACCAAACTTAAGACCAGGGGAGACAGGGCCTTCTCTGTGGTCGGAGAAGGCCCTAAGCTCTGGAACACTCTGCCGCTCCATGTTCAAACTGCTTCCACGGTGGAGTGTTTTAAGTCTCGTCTTAAGACCCACTTTTATTCTTTGGCTTTTAACACTACGTGAGTTGTGTGGTCCTCTGTCCTCTGTTGTCCTCTGTGTTTTTTATACACTTTGATTTTTATTTTACTGTTTTAATTGATTTTACCCTTTAAAATAGTTTTTAATCATATTTGTTTTTATATTGTTTTTATTGGTTTTATTTTTTTTTTTTTATTTTTTTTTTTATTCAGTCATTGGCGGAGCATAATATTGTTTTTAACATGGCTGTGCAGCACTTTGGAAACGTTATTGTTGTTTAAATGTGCTATATAAATAAAGTGGATGGGATTGGATTGGATTATACAAATCGTTAGTAATATTAAGAGAAAATAAATATAAAAGATCATTCATATATATATATATATATACATATATATTAAAATGTGTGTGTGTGTATATATGTATATATATATATATATATATATATATATATATATATATATATATATATATATATATATATATATACACACACACACACGAATCAATTTTTAAAGATGTCTTAGGCCATCTCCATGCAACCAGAAGGAGCTTTTTTTTAACCTGTAAACTGCTTTAAAAAGTTTTATTCTAATTTTAACACCAAAAAATACATTGCGTGAATCTGTTTGAATCCAGAATCGTGTTGAATCAAAATACAATTGCCAATCAAATCGTCACTCCAGGAATCGGAATCTGATCGAATCGTTAGGTTACCTGTTTTGAAAAAGTTTCATTCTAATTATCATACCAAATAATACATTGCAGGAATCGGTTTGAATAAAAAAATTGTGTAGAACTGAGAATCAATGCTGAACCGAATCGTCACCCCAGGACACAGAATCCGATCAAATCGTTAGGTGCCTAAAGATTCACACCCTTTATAGTTATAATTGATTATAACCCAATTGACAAATCTTGTGATTTTTGAGGTTAGGATTACAAGGAACAATTAATGCACAAATTCATAAAATTCATAAAATCACAAGTCGTTTGCTGTCATTGGAAAAAGATGTCGCAAAATCAGGCATTGTAGGCGGCAACAATCACAAAAAAGACCCGTGACAGTACATAAAGTAGTGTAGTAGTTTGATAATTACCATGTTGTTCCACAGGGCGCGAGCCATCTGAGTCTGGGCTTTCTGGCTGAGATACAAACATTCAGTGAAGAAGGAGTGGTCTGGGCGGCCATCCTGTGAGGTTTCAACAGTGAGTCCTGACTGTACGTACTGTACTTATATTCTACATTTAAACATGCATGTGTCGTTACTAACGGGTAGTCTGGGAACGGTGAATTCTCTGAAAAAAGGCTGGATGACCACGGTGAAGTCGGGGCGAGTGTCATAACGTTTTGACTCGACAAGTTTTTTCAGTGCCAGCTGTAAAAAACGTGACATTTGGTAACATCTCTTAGTAGCATCTATTAACACATACATAAACGTTTTGTACCTGATATTTTATGTTTTTCTCCTCTATTTTGTGCAAAGCTGTGAGGTTGGCCATTGGTAAGACAACGCAAGGACATCTAGCTCTAGGAAGGAGAGACACGGAGATGGAATTATTAAGTTAAATGCTGATATTGACATTTTAACCGGTGAATAACTTGCATTATCGAAAGTTTCACAGACCTAAACGCGGCTGCACAGAGGCCAGCTCATGGCTTTAGCACTCCATGTGGTTGTTTAGGGCATCGCTACCCAACCACTGATCCATGACGCCACACAAAAACATTTAATAAGAACGACCGCATTTTCTCCGACTTAACTTTTGCCTGTTCCAATGAACAAATGCCCAACTTTTCCACTGAAAGCCAAAGACTAACACATCAAGGGATGCGGGGGCCATTTTGGTAGTTTTCCCCTTAAAAACCAGTACAATATAGAGAAGAAGATCTTTCCAAGAATTTTGTTAAGACATTTTGTGTGAATACTGAAGAGCCAAAGCTGAACTGAAATGCTAACTAGAAATGCTGGCCAGATAGCCTGAAAAAAAAATATGAGCAAAATAAATTAGACAATCTAGCATGCTTACAGTATTATGCTAATGTTCTAACAATAGCATGCTTAGAGTTAGCATTAGAGAAATAATAAAATGTATGACACTTGACAATGCTAAATTAGCTAAAAAATCTTGCATGTTAATGTTAGCATGCTAAAATGCTACTGTAACACACGTCAAGTACCAAAAATATTCCTTTGTGGTGTGTACCTGAAAAATGTGTTTGAAATGCAAGCCTGCTAACGTTAGCATACATCAAGTACAAAAATATGACTAATGTATATACCTACAAAGTTAGCTGAAAAAAAATAGCTCGCATACTAACGTTAGAATGCTAATAGTTATCATTTGCCAAGTGACAAAATATTTGAAGCTGAGGTGTATACCTGCAAAATTGTCAAAGAAAAGCCAGCCCTCAAAAAATTTGCTACATGCCGTAAATGGTCCCCTAGGCTGCACTTTGAAGACCCCTGTACGTGACACCAATAAGTTTTCTCATAGAGGTATAATAAAACTTATGATAGGAAGTCACCGTTTGTTATTTTTTAGGTATTTTATAGATGTATTTATTGACTTAATGTTCTTCCATTTGACCCCTTCATAGGGTAGCACAGCAATGATCTTTTAAAATTATTTTCCATGGCAGTCATACTTTTCCATACAGCTTTAAACGGTGTACTCACTTGAGGAGCCTGGTCGGGCACTCCAGCAAAGTGTCCAAGTTCAATTCACTCACAGGTGTCCTTGAGACGGGTTCTATTAAGTTGACCAGAGCCCGGGGCACCTGGCAGAGACCAGCACAGTCGCTATCAGCACACAGAACCACTCTAGTACAACTTCAAATTGTATCACTGCTGGTGTTTTTACCTCTCTGTGTAGATAATCCAGACTTCTTTGGATGTTGTCCTTGTACAACAAAGAAGAGAATATTGACTGTGAAGAGGGAAAAAATTAATTAATTGAAATACAGTTGAGAAAGAGCTGGTCACGTTTGCCATTTGATACTCACAGCATGGTAGCAGTGTTCACAGATGTCACTTGCACCGATCAAGACAGTGATCACCTTCCAGTCCAATTCAAAGTTGATGGCCTGCGTAGATGAATGTTATCAGAAAGTATTCATTCTTTCAACAAAAAAATGTCATGTATCACCAACATCTGTCAGTGTTGTCCTTAAAAACCGATACTACAATGAATCAAAAATAAGTTTTATATCTGGACTATAAACGTTTTATTTTTAAGTTTCTATCATTTGAGAATATTTTTTTAGACATTCAAGATAGTTTGGTACTGGATACTCACAGAGTCCTTCTTCATTCTGGCCACCAGGGAGTGCATTTGACGTAACAGGAACCTGTTTAATATGGTGTTAAAAATTGTTTAGATAGATAGATAGTACTTTATTGATTCCTTCAGGAGAGTTCCCTCAGGAAAATAAAAAATCCAGCAGCAGTGTACAGAATTGAGATAGAATGTAGATAGATAGATAGATAGATAGATAGATAGATAGATAGATAGATAGATAGATAGATAGATAGATAGATAGATAGATAGATAGATAGATAGATAGATTGTACTTTATTGATTCCTTCAGGAGGGTTCCTCCAGGAAAATTAAAATTGAGGGTGTAAATGGAAATAAAATAGAAAATACTACAATAAGAAGAAAAATAAAAGGCAACAATAGGAATAAAGACATAACAGTAAAAATAAGAATATAACAAGATAAACTATGTAGTAGTGACCATGTTATGAACATGTATCGCACTGTTTTTGTTGCAGTTTATTTCAGTATTGTTATTGTTTTGTATCCCCTGTCGTCTTAGTACCCCCATATTGGTGCGGTCCAACAATTACAATATTTAATTGTGATTGATCACTTTTTGTCCGTAGTTGCCTCATAATTACTTTTGCGATTAATCACAAATATAATTTTTTTTGTATTTAATACTGACAATTTGTTTAATTAATACAACTGTGTTTATTAAGAAAATGTTCTGTTTTATTAACAGCTGAAGACAAAATGGACAAAAACAGACTTAGGTTCTAATCCTTTCCTTAAAAAAAAAAAAATAACTTGTGTATGTGCCGCAACCCCCAAGGGAATAAGCGGTAGAAAACGGATGGATGGATATATATATAATATGTATGTGTGGGAAAAATCACAAGCCTACTTCATCTCTACAGAACTGTTTCATGAGGGGTTCTCTCAATTGTCAGGAGGGAACCCCTCATGAAACTGTTCTGTAGAGATGAAGTAGTCTTGTGATTTTTCCCACACATACATATATATACATACATATATATATATATATATATATATATATATATATATATATGTATATATATATATATAATATCTATTATATATGTGTGTATATATATATATATATATATATATATAAATATATATATATATATATATATATATATATATATATATATATATATATATATATATATATATATATATATATATATATATATATATATATACACATATACGGTATAGGCCAAAAGTTTGGACACACCTTCTAATTAAATGCATTTTCTTTGTTTTCATGATTATTTACATTGTAGATTGTCACTGAAGGCATCAGAACTATGAATGAACACATATGTACTTAAAAAAAATAGGTGAAATAACTGAAAAAATGTTTTATATTTTAGTTTTTTCAAAATAGCCACCCTTTGTCCGGATGAGTTTTTCGCACACTCCTGGCATTCTCTTGATGAGCTTCAAAAAGTAGTCGCCAAAAATGGTTTTCACTTCACATGTGTGCTTGAAGCTCATCGAGAGAATCCAAGAGTGTGCAAAGCAGCATTCAGAGCAAAGGGTGGCTATTTTGAAGAAATTAAAATATAAAATATGTTTTCAGTTATTCCACCTTTTTTTTTTCTTTTTTTTTAAGTACATAACTTTACATTTTGAGGCCTTCAGTGACAATCTACGATGTAAATAGTCATGAAAATAAAGAAAATGCATTGAATGAGGAGAAGGTGTGTCCATACCTTTGGCCTGTGCTGTATATAAAACTCATGTGATTAATCCCAAAATGTATTATTTTTTTATTATATATTAATACAGATTATTCACGCAACTAATTAAGACCGCAAATGGTTACCTGAAAGGCAGAGCCGGGTGCTTTATGGTCAGTAATCAAGTCTATGCATTTGAACAATAAAGGACGTGCATTCAAGTAAAACATTTTTTTGAAAGTTCATGTACGACATTCTGACATTAAAATTGCTTTTGTGTCCAAAAATCGGGGTCTTTTTTAAAGTTGAATCAAATCCAAAATAAATGAATATTTTAAAAATAATAAAGACTCCTACACTTTTAACTTATTAGCAAGTTTTTTTTGTTAGTTTTTTTTCAATAAATGAGTAAAACATTTCCAAAAGGTTGCTGAATGACATTCTGACAATAAAATTGCAATTTTGTCCAAATATTGAGGCATTTTTAAAAATTAATTTAAACAATATACGCAAGTAATTTACTGAGATTAATGAAAATGCAAAACATTTATAAAATAAAAAGATATTTAAAAAAAAAAGTGTGATAAATTTGATTCAAAAATGTAATTGTATGGCAGCAATCATTTTAAGTTGTTTTTTTCTTAGCGTGTTTATGTTGGCTGCCCAGGTTTATACTGATTAACAATAACTATGAAAATCTATTTTTTTTTAGGAATTAATGCCCAAGTTTATACTGATTAACAATAAGAATGAAAATCTTCATTTTTTAGGACTTAAAGGTTGTATCAGAAATTGTGAAGGTAATAATTAGGTTTTCATTTTTCAACAACTTATTTTTTAGTTTTTTGTTTTTTTCCATTACAGTCGATGCATAAAATAGGAACTCTTAAACTTTTAACTTATTAGCAAGTCTTTTAACAATAAAAGACATGCAGTCAAGTAAAACATGTAAAAAATGTTCCTGTATGATATTCCCGCGTTAATATTGTAATTGTATCAAAATATTTGGGTCTTTTTTTCAAATTAATTTAAATTATGCACGCAAGTCATTTAACTTGATTTATCAAACTGTAAAAGTGTGATTAATTTGATTAAAAACTGTAATTGTTTGACTGCGCTAATTTAACTGATATTATTTCCTAAGAATTAGACTGTAAAAAAGTTTTATTTTTCTGTTATATCAGAAATTAGAAATGTAATAATTACATTTTCCTTTTATATCACTTTTTCTTTTTTTTTTCAGTTTGTTTTGATATTTTTAAGCATATTCTGCAAAATGTTTGCTCAAAATTAAGCATTTTCAAGCATACAAAGGGCTACTAAGTAATACAGTAGTATTGGCTAGTCAATGAGGCTAAACCAATCACAGCGCGCTGTTCAGTTTTGTGGCCCCTTGTTGGCTCAGCCTCAATCAGCATTAAAAAGAGCATAGAAGAGTCCAAAGGGTGTTGTTTCATGACAGAGGGCTCTAATTATGGTGATAATGTATGTTCTAAATATCAAACTTATAGATGATTAATTCATCACTGTAATGTCCAGAAGCAGATAACCCCGATGAAAGAGGGATTACTGTAATTGTAAGAAGTAGAGAATTTACCAGCTTGTTAATCTTTGATAGGGCTGAGGTGTGTTCTCTTTTCTCATCCCAACAGAGAAGCCCGTCAAATTGGGATTGAACTGCTTCAAGATGTCTATGAGTACATAAAAACAATAATTCCTTTACTGTATAGTTTAATTTCAAGTCTTAGCTTTAGAACAAACCAAATAAATATTCCACAATACTTACTGGGCAGAGTTGTTACAGTTGTGAGGTTTCCATTACCGCCGATACTAGACAAGAGAATAAAATATGAGGTTAATTTGCAGCCAAAAAAGTATAAAATGTGACACAAAACTACCTCCATGATAATAAACCTCTGCGCTCAATCATGGCATCATCAGGGTCGTCATGGTTTAAAACGCCGTTGTCCTCCTGAAAAAAGACAAATGTTTAATAACAAATTAAAATCGAACAATTACAGGATGACACTGGTGGTTTACGACATATGGATCATATTGAGGGCCAGTGGTTCTCAAACTTTTTTCGGCAAGTACCACCTCAGAAAAACACTTTGCTTCCCAAGTACCACCATTATGACCAACATCAAAATACACGAGCGTAGTAGACATATAAATCAATTAATTAATCAAATTAGTTTTGGGTCACTGTAACATTACACACAGTGTGAACAGTAACACTGTTATAGGAAAATAAAACACATTACCTCAATCAAGTGATGTTTGGCGTACCACTAGATAGAGCCTGCATACCCGTACTACAGGATAAGAATCACTATTTAAAAGTTAAGTTAAAGTACTAATGATTGTCACATACAGACTAGGCGTGGCAAAATTATTTTCTGCATTTGACCAATCACCCTTGGTCACCCCCTGGGAGGTGAGGAGAGTAATGAAGCAGCGGTGGCCGCGCCCGGGAATCATTTTTGGTAATTTAACCGCCATTTTAAATTATTTTGTGTATTTATTGTATGTAACCCAGGGCTGTTCAAATGACACCATACCGGCCCTCGAGTTCAGTTCCTTGCATTGACATTTGAACCTTGTTAGCAAACAGAACACTGGGGTCCAAACTTGTTACATACAACTAAGACCTTCTTTCCCCTTTAAGTCCATTTGCTGTAGCTTGTTTACTTCAAATTAGGGTTGCGCGATACAGCCAATATAGTATTTAAACAATATAGATTATATATTGTGATATACAGTACAGGCCAAAAGTTTGGATACACCTTCTCATTCAATATGTTTTCTTTATTTTCATGACTATTCATGACTATTGTAGATTGTCACTGAAGGCATCAAAACTATGAATGAACACATGTGGAGTTATGTACTTAGAAAAAAAGGTGAGATAACTGAAAACATGTTTTATATTCTAGAATCTTCTAAATAGCCACTCTATGCTCTGATTACTTGTTTGCACACTCCTGGCATTCTCTCGATTAGCTGCAAAAGGTAGTCACCTGAAATGGTTTTCACTTCACAGGTGTGCTTGAAACTCATCGAGAGAATGCCAAGAGTGTGCAAAGCAAAAATTGGAGCAAAGGGTGGCTATTTACAAAAAAAAAAGAATATAAAACATGTTTTCTGGTAATTCAACTTTTTTTTAACGTAAGTAAATAACTCCACATGTGTTCATTCATACTTTTGATGCTTTCAGTGACAATCTACAATGTAAATAAATAAATACTGTAGTCATGAAAATAAAGAAAACACAATGAATGAGGAAAAATTGTGTCCAAACTTTTGGCCTGGACTGCATATTGTTTGAAAGTTCCTCAAAAACAGCAGAGTGCTCCTGTAACTTGGCTAAACAGTCCAAATCCAAAGTCTACTGTAGAGCACTGGTTCTCAACCTTTTTTCAGTGATGTACCCCCTGTGAACATTTTTTTTAATTCAAGTACCCCCTAATCAGAACAAAGCATTTTTTGTTGAAAAAAAGAGATAAAGAAGTAAATTGGCAGAGGGGATAGTTTGTCTGCCTCACAATACGAAGGTCCTGCAGTCCTGGGTTCAATCCCAGGCTAGGGATCTTTCTGTGTGGAGTTTGCATGTTCTCCCCGTAAATGCGTGGGTTCCCTCCGGGTACTCCGGCTTCCTCCCACTTCCAATGTGAGTGTGAATGTTGTCTGTCTATCTGTGTTGGCCCTGCAATGAGGTGGCGACTTGTCCAGGGTGTACACCGCCTTCCGCTCGATTGTAGTTGAGATAGGCGCCAGCGCCCCCCGCGACCCCAAAAGGGAGTAAGTGGTAGAAAATGGATGGATGGAATACAGCACTATGTCATCAGTTTCTGATGTATTAAATGTTATAACAGTGCAAAATATTGCTTATTTGTAGTGGTCTATATTGAACTATTTGGAAAAGAAGACACTAAACACGTGATTCAATTAAAAGTAAAGATTTCTACACATAGAAGTAATCATCAACTTAAAGTGCCCTCTTTGGGATTGTAAAAGAGATCCATCTGGATTCATGAACTTAATTCTAAACATTTCTTCACAAAAAAATAAATCTTTAACATTAATATTTATGGAACATGTCCACAAAAAATCTAGCTGTCAACACTGAATATTGCATTGTTGCATTCCTTTTCACAGTTTATGAGCTTACATTCATATATTGTTAAAGTATTATTCAATAAATATATTTATAAAAGATTTTTGAATTGTTGCTATTTTTAGAATATTTTTAAAAAATCTCATGTACCCCTTGGCATACCTTCAAGTACCCCCAAGGGTATGACTAGTAGTTAAGGGAGAAGTCTGGCCGGCTCCTGCTTAGCTCTCTGGAAATGTGGCCCCTAAAAACATTTAATTGCATGTCCCAATCATGTTTACTCACTGTCAGATAGTCTCCCACGGCAGCAACCACCTGGATATCTCCTGGCCTGAGTTCATGCACTGACATTGCAACGAGACAGCACATTTCTCATTAATGTGTAGGTTATTAACAGGGATTTTAAAATGATCGACATGGAAGCAGTCAGGAGATTTAGTGACAGTCTACATACATTGACAATTAAACAGTGTTAAGTGTCAAGTGCTTTTTTTGTTCACAAACAAGCTGCATTCACTTACCTGAGGTGGGTGTGTGGTCGGAGGGGCCGCCATCCTCACAGTGCATCTCTGTGCCAATTGTCACAGCGGACACACACGCTACAGTCAGGGCTAAAAACCACGCGCACAAAGCGGCTCTCATGTTGACTCGAACGTCACACTGGATTGAAGACTATATGCGTTGCTGGTGGGATTTATAGGAGACGTGCCCTCTGTCCTCACGAAGGAACGGTCCTCCAAGGGGAGAAAATAGGTGTTTTAAGTCTTTGAAGTCTTTGAAGAATTTTAAATGATGTCACTGCCAAAAATGGTCAGAGTAGGTTTAACATTTTCCCATTAATTTTGCTCTATTGAATATAAAACACCCCAAAAGAATTCCTGCACCAACTAAAGGTGCTATATAATTCCACCAATTATTAATTTTACTGCAATATTTCTAGCAGTAGCGTGTGGTCACCCCAGTTAGACATTGTGGCCTGCAGATCAAAGACAGGTCAGACACGTTGTCATTGTTGTCATCTAAACCAGATGATGAAATCGATAGGCAAAGAATTTTGAGTACATTTCCTAATTTTCTTCATCGTTTCTTTTATGTTGACACTGCTTTTGCTAATGTTATTTATTTACATTGTTTAGTAACCATTCATTCTTATTTTGTTTTGGCTATTTTGGTATGTAATTCATTGGTAGAGCGACTGTGCCAGCAACCTGAGGCTTCGCAGTTCGATCCCCGGCTTCCGCTATCATTGTCACGTCCATTGTGTCCTTGAGCAAGAGACTTCACCCTTGCTCCTGATGTACCGTGGTTTTAGGGTCTTTAATGGCAGCTCCCGCCATCAGTGTGTGAATGTGGAAATAGTGTCAAGGGTACCTTTTAAGGTAGAAAAGCACTATACAAGTAAAACCCATTTACTGATTTATTCATCACCAGTTTTGTATGGCTTCCACATTTTTTGTACAAACCCCGTTTCAATATGAGTTGAGAAATTGTGTTAGATGTAAATATAAACAGAATACAATGATTTGCAAATCCTTTTCAACTCATATTCAATTGAATGCACTACGAAACAAGATATTTGATGTTCAAACTCATAAACTTTTTTTTTTTTGCAAATAATAATTAACTTACAATTTCATGGCTGCAGCACGTACCAAAGTAGTTGGGAAGGGCATGTTCACCACTGTTACATCACCGTTTCTTTTAACAACACTTAAGAAACGTTTGGGAACTGAGGAAATTAATTGTTGAAGCTTTGAAAGTGGAATTCCTTCCTATTCTTGTTTTATGTAGAGCTTCAGTCGTTCAACATTCCGGGGTCTCCGCTGTCGTATTTTACGCTTCATAATGAGCCACACATTTTCGATAGAAGACAGGTCTTGACTGCAGGCGGACCAGGAAAGTACCCGCACTCTTTTTTTACGAAGCCACGCTGTTGTAACACGTGCTGAATGTGGCTTGGCATTGTCTCGCTGAAATAAGCAGGGGCGTCCATGAAAAAGACGGCCCTTAGATGGCAGCATATGTTGCTCTAAAACCTGTATGTACCTTTCAGCATTAATGGTGCCTTCACAGATGCGTAAGTTACCCATGCCTTGGGCAATAATGCACCTCCATACCACAACAGATGGTGGCTTTTGAACTTTGCGTCGATAACAGTCTGTATGGTTAGCTTCCCCTTTGGTCCGGATGACACAATGTTGAATATTTCCATGAACAATTTAAAATGTGGACTCGTCAGACCACAGAACACTTTTCCACTTTGCATCAGTCCATCTTAGATGATCTCAGGCCCAGAGAAGCCTGTGGCGTTTTTGGATGTTGTTGATAAATAGCTTTCGCTTTGCATACTCCAGCTTTAACTTGCACTTACAGATGTAGCGACAAACTGTATTTAGTGACAGTGGTTTTCTGAAGTGTTCCTGAGCCAATGTGGCGATATCCGTTAGAGACTGATGTCGGTTCTTGATACAATGCCATCTGAGGGATCAAAGGTCACGGTCATTCAATGTTGGTTTCCGGCCTTGCCGTTTACGTGGAGACATTTCTCCAGATTCTCTGAACCTTTTGATGATATTATGGACCGTAGATGTTGCAATCCCTAAATTTCTTGCGATTACACTTTGAGAAACGTTTTTCTTAAACTCTTTGACTATTTGCTCATGCATTTGTGGACGAAGGGTTGTACCTCGCCCCATCCTTTCTTGTGAAAGACTGAGCATTTCTTGGGAAGCTGTTTTTACACCCAATCATGGCACCCACCTGTTCCCAATTAGCCTGTACACCTGTGGGATGTTCCAAATAAGTGTTTGATGAGCATTCCTCAACTTTTTTAGTATGTATTGCCACCTTTCCCCACTTCTTTGTCACGTGTTGCTGGCATCAAATTCTAAAGTTAATGATTATTTGCAAAAAAAAAATTGTTTATCAGTTTGAACATCAAATATGTTGTCTTTGTAGCATATTCAACTGAATATGGGTTGAAAATGATTTGCAAATCATTGTATTGTGTTTTTGTTTACATCTAAGACAATTTCCCAACTCAAATGGAAACAGGGTTTGTATCATTATTTTATCATGTATATAATATCTTCAGTTTATTTAACATTTTATAATATTTTTTTCTTTTTCATATTAATGTGTGATAGAAATATATTGTGAATGTGGTGGTATTAATTGTTGCAAAACGTATATTCTCTGTATGATGTAATGTTACGCAATAACATCACATCCGGTATATAACTTCCTGTCAAAGTCCTGACCCCGAGTTGTTAGAGTGGAAAGAATCCATCCATTTTCTACCGCTTATTCCCTTTCGGGGTCGCAGGGTGCGCTGGTGCCTATCTCAGCTACAATCGGGTGGTAGGCGGGGTACACCCTGGACAAGTAGCC
>NC_084634.1:23173478-23178478 GCF_033978795.1 Nerophis ophidion
AACAAATAATTTATTTAAACAAGTGAAGACCAAGTCTTTAAAATATTTTCTTGGATTTTCAAATTCTATTTGAGCTTTCGTCTCTTAGAATTAAAAATGTCGAGCAAAGTGAGACCAGCTGGCTAGTAAATAAATACAATTTAAAAAATAGAGGCAGCTCACTGGTAAGTGCTGCTATTTGAGCTATTTTTAGAACAGGCCAGCGGGCTCCTCATCTGGTCCTTAGGGGCTACCTGGTGCCCGTGGACACCGCGTTGGTGACCCCTGCTTTTGTGTGATTGTTAAAAACCATAATGCAAATGTGTGATTAATCTGACTAAAAACATCATTGCTAGACAGCACTAATCAAAATAAAATATTTTAACATTGACATTAATAAAATAGTTATCTATTGTATTAATGCTGTCAAACGATTACATTAAAAAAATAGATTAATCACACTTCTGCCTTTGATTATTCACAGTCAATTATTTGCATTCATAATTAAAATCAACTTCAAGAACGACCCCCATATTTTGATACAAATGCAATTTTAGTGTCAGAATTTCATACAGGAAAATTATTTTGATCAAATGAAATATTTGATATTTTTTGGCAATCCCACTTTTGTCTTTTGATTAATCACAATTAATACCAGTAAATTGGAAATGCCCCCTTACATTGACACAAATCCAAAGTTGTCAGAATTTCATACAGAAAAACATGTAAAATATTTAATGTTTGTCAATGCTAAAATATTTTATTTTGATTAGTGCTGTCTAGCAATTATGTTTTTAGTCAGATTAATCACACATTTGCCCTTTGGTTGTTCACAATTAATCACACTAAAGTATTTGTATTCATAATTAAAATGAAGAAAAAAACACCCTCATATTTTCCTACAAATGTTATTTTTAATCGTCAGAATTTCGTATAGGAACATTTGTCAAATATTTTATATTTTTTTGTCAATACTAAAATATTTGTCTATTCAAATAAGTGCTGCCGAACGATTTAATTCTATTATTTTATTTTTTTAAATTAGATTGACACTCCTGCCTTTTGATTAACCACAATTAATCAGAGTAAATTATTTGTGTCAATTTTTTTTTAAAATTCCCCCATATTTCGAACAGTAACATTAAAAAAATGTTTTACTTGAATGCACTTCATTTATTGTTAAAATCTTGCTTAAGGTTTTATCTAAAGTCTCTTTGGGATGTATTTCCAAGATGGCGCTGCTGTAGTGGCTGCTGTAGGCAGGAGCTCTGTGCTCTTGTGTCATCCTTTTGTGTTTCCCTCTTGTTTTCATGTCTTATTATATTTTCTTGCCTTTTGGCCCGGGACCCTTTGGGACTGTGTGACAAGGGGTGGCACTTTCGTGACCTCTGTGGTGCTTTTTTTTGTGGACTTCTGGATCTTGCCTCCAGGGAGCCTTTTGGCCATGGAGACCAGCTGCTGGGTCTCTGCTACACCAGAGTCTGTTTGGATGTACTGGAGGAAATGCGGATGAGGGGACAGGACTGTGGAGCTAGCACCGAGCTACTGGGACGGAGAGGCTTGGCGGTGTCTTGACTGGGTGAGCAGGTGTCGGACACCTCAGTCACCTTGGACGTATCCTCGCTCATCCATGCGGACTGGACACTGGCCGAGAGTGGAGTCGGCTGTCTTGGTTGCCTTGTTGGGTCTGCTTCTGTCTCTGGCCATGCTCCCTCCACCCCAGCAGACGATGGCGTGGAACACCGCAGAGGCCACCACAGTGTATATGTTTATTTTACTTTTTATTCATAGCTGTATGTAGAAGTGTCTGGTTGTATCTGCTGCTTTAATGTCTTTAATGTCCTCTGTGTTCTTTGATGTTTGATGTTTCCCTCTTACACACATGGAAGAGGGTTGTGTACTATGGCTATGAGCTGTTTTTTTTTTTTTTTTTTCCCTTGGCCTGCACCCCCACTCCAGGGCCTAGGCTAAGACCGATTTTTAAATTTTATTTTAATCTTCTATTTTTTTCTTCCCCCACCCCCCTTGTTTACCTGTATGTCATCTTTTTTGTAAGGGGCGCTGGAAGCCCGCAGACCCGTCAGCGATCCTGTTCTGTCTCCCTGTAATGTTTGTCTGATCTTGAATGGGATTGTGCTGAAAATTGTAATTTTCCTGAAGGAACTCTCCTGACGGAATAAATAAAGTACTATCTATCTATCTATCTATTTTGAAGTGAAATTTTTCTTCTCACTCAGTTTCACACTGGCATGATCACTGACAACCTACATCGCCTTTCAGGTAGCTGCGATGAATGTAAACGAGCATTTATGTTCAAAATTAATTGTGTGGTTAATTGGCATTCATATATGATTAATTCGATAATGTTTTGTGACTAATTGCGTGAGTTAAAGCATAACTTTAACAGCCCTAATATAAGTTATGATTTTTATTGTATGTTTGCTCAATTTTTAATTAAAGTTGTATTACTTACCCCAATATAAGGAATGAAAGAATTGTGTAAGAATGGCTGAAGAACAACTGCAAAGTCCTCTTTCTGATCATAGCGAGATCCAGAAATAAGATTATGGATTTCAGCCTTTAGTGGGAAATAAATAAATGGTTATAAATGTTTACATTTTTAAAAAAAAGGTCAAAACGTAAGGATTTATTCACCTGGTATTCATGATTGATCCGTTTGATCTCTTCCAACTCTGGGGAGTTTTCAGTAGGGTTGATAACGCAAGGACAGCTTATTCTGGGGAAACAAAACAAACAAAAAATAGTCGTTATTGAATTGTTGAAAGCTGGGTGAATAATCAATTATTATCAGAACAAACCTCTGCAGGAGGGAGCACCCTAGAGTGTTTTTCTTCACTTCCTTTAAAGTGTCAATCTGCATGATCTCCACCAGATTGACCAAAGTCCTTGGCACCTGCGTATGTAAAAACAGAATGCAAAACGGTGGATGAATGTTACTTCTTCTAACAGGGATGAGTGGTTTTGTTGTCAATAAAACAAACCTCTTTGTGAAGTGTGTCCAAAGCAAGCATCAAATTGTGACTGTAATTCTTGGGGGACAGATTATTCTGCAGATTGAGCAAGTAAAAATGTGAAGCAGTTTTCTTAAAGGCCTACTGAAACCCACTACTACCAACCACGCAGTCTGATAGTTTATATATCAATGATGAAATATTAACATTGCAACACATGCCAATACGGCCTTTTTAGTTTACTAAATTGCAATTTTAAATTTCGCGAGAAGTATCATGTTAAAAACGTCAGTATGATGACGTATATGATGACGTATATGATGACGCGTGCGCGTGACGTCTCGGATTGTATCGGAAATTTTTTTCCACCCCGATCCCAGCTATAAGTAGTCTGCTTTAATCGCATAATTACACAGTATTCTGGACATCTGTGTTGCTGAAACTTTTGCAGTTTGTTCAATTAATAATGGAGACCTCAAATAAGAAAGATGTAGGTGGGAAGTGGTGTATTGCAGCTGCCTTTAGCAACACAAACACAGCCGGTGTTTCCTTGTTTACATTTCCGAAGGTGAAGCTTTACTATGTAACAGAGCGGTCAAGCGAACATGGTTCCCGACCACATGTCAACCGGCAGGTTTCCGTGAGAAAATTGTGGTAATAAGCTGGCTCTTGCCGTAGACATGAGCGGAGCTCGTGTCCTTCCTCGTGCACCTGTCAAAGAGGCAGCTGTGTGGATTTCCTCAGAGACACTGGCGGTCACCACGCCCTTGGGCACACCCCTACGACTTTCAGGTACGACAGTATGATCTCACTACAACAGTAGTAACACAATAAGCAGATAAGGGATTTTTTGCAGAATTATCCTAGTAAATGTGTCTAATAACATCTAAATCGCTCCCACTGCCCTGTCTTTTTTTTTTTTATAGTCTTCACTCTCACTATCCTCATCCACAAATCTTTCATCCTCGTTCAAATCAATGGGGAAATCGTCACTTTCTCGGTCCGAACTGCTCTCGCTGCTGGTGGCCATGATTGTAAACAATGTGAGGATGTGAGGAGCTCCCCAACCCGTGACGTCATGTGCACATCATCTGCTACTTCTGGTACAGGCAAGGTTTTTTTATTAGCGACCAAATGTTGCGAACTTTATCGTCGATGTTCTCTACTAAATCCTTACAGCAAATATATGGCGATATAGCGAAATGATCAGGTATGACACATAGAATGGACCTGCTATCCCCGTTTAAATAAGAACATCTCATTTCAGTAGGCCTTTAAATGTTGTTTCTTTTATGCCTCAATTAGTTACTACGGACAAAAAAAACCCCAATTACATTCAGTACAGCAAAAACAGAGTTACAGTAAGCAGACTATCCTGAACTACATTGCAAAGTAAATCAGCAGCACCTATTGTGGCACAGAGTCTTACCTCCTCTTACCTTTACCTTGGTGCCTTGAGTATTATTCGATAAGTGACATTATCAGCACAAATCTTCACCCAATTACAAGACCAGCCTTGTCTGCTTATTGGAGGACATTAAGATACTAACTGGCTATCGCATTGGGTTGAAACTGGCCTAGTGTCCGCCCTGAGATCGGTAGGTTGTGAGTTCAAACCCCGGCCGAATCATACCAAAGGCTATAAAAATGGGACCCATTTCCTCCCTGCTTGGCACTCAGCATTAAGGGTTGGAATTGGGGGTTAAATCACCAAAAATGATTCCCGGGCGCGGCACCGCTGCTGCCCACTGCTCCCCTCACCTCCCAGGGGGTGATCAAGGGTGATCGGTCAAATGCAGAAAATAATTTTGCCACATCTAGTGTGTGTGTGACAATCATTGCTACTTTAACTTTAAACATTCTGGGGGGGGGTCGGGCTCTATCTATTTATCCATCCATCCATCCATCCATCTATTTAATGTAAGGGTGGCTTTTTTGAAGAAAATAGAATATAAAACATGTTTTCAGTTATTCCCCCTTTTTTTGTTAAGTACATAACTCCACATGTGTTCATTCATAGTTTTGATACTTTCAGTAATAATCTACAAT
>NC_084634.1:23180978-23190978 GCF_033978795.1 Nerophis ophidion
CTCTTTCCAAACGTAGTGGTATACAAGAAAAGACTGGCTTTGTGGATGTTCTGCAAGAAACCGCCTTTTCTGCTTTCCTTGCCTTCTTTTTTCAACCTGTGGAAGTGTGTGGACTCAAATGGGAATTTGTGACCTAAAGAATTTGCAAAGAAGCCTCACCAAACGAGTGGTCAGCCGCTCATATTCAAAGCTAGATTGCGCTAAAAACGTTTGGGATGACGAGGATAGACTTTGCTTTGGATGAACAGCGGCGACTCAACATTAGTGTCCACAATGCTAAGGTAAAAGAGAACCGAGAGATTTTAAAAGATGTCATCAATGCGACCTGCTTCCTCGCCAAACAGCAGCTCGCCTCTCGTGGAAATGATGAGAGTCGGAGCTCTGCTATTCGCGGCAACTATGTTGAACTAAGACTTTTAAAACTGAAGGAAGTGAAAGTACCAGAAAGTGACGGCTATTTTTATACAGAAGGAACGGCGCATGGACTTCATTTATAAGGTAAGACGGCGATAACATTTTTTGTTTAGTTTTTGATTAATTGCACATTTTGTGGGCGAAAGTTTGTATGTGTAAAGAATGCAGTAATGAACTATCAAATGGCAAATAATCTGCGCAGAGCGCATACTGTATATTTGTAAATCTGATTCTGATTACGTCTGCTTCACCAGCTATAAACCTCACAGCACGTCACTGATATATACATATACATATATATGTATATATAAATATATATACATACATACATATATAGTAAAAAACAGTATATTTATTTTTTTAAATAAATTTTAGATGTCTTTTAATCGATTGTTACAAAGAATTGCGATTCAATCGGAAATTTGTTTTTTTTGACCCCCTACTTGTGAGTACTAAATATATTGACCTCTAATACGACACAATCGTCTTATGTATCAAAACATATAGCTTAAGTATTGATAAAATATTTAAGTCATATTCAGCAGGTACCTAAAGCATAACCCTCGCAGTATCAAAGTTTTACAGATAGAAAAATGAATCACAGTGGATCATCGATTGTGAGTACATACAGGGTCGTGGCTCCATCCTCAGCCATGTTGAAGCCCTTTTGTCTTGACCCCTGACCTTTGGAGAAGCCTTTCAGGGCTGAGTTGAACTTTCTTAAGATGTCTAGACAAGTGTAAGGAGAGAACGAACAGTGACATTACTGTGTTTTTAAACACTTGTTGAGTTGCTTGTTTTTTGCTGACATACTCGGCAGTGTCGTGACTGTGTCCAGAGTGTGGTCCCCTCCGATGCTGCAAGAAACCACCAATAGTCATTAATGTTAGTTACCAGTTATCAGGTGAGGTCTAGCATTCAGCCTCCCTGGTGTGCTTTACCTCCAAGACACTCCTTTATATTCTCTATTGAGGTCTAGCAGAGTCCTGGCCTTGGCACCTGTGCCTGCCTGTGTGGAGGACACATACGTGGACAACAGATGCTGCAGTTACACTAAATATTTGATATATTTATCATGAATTTCAACATAAAAGTCAAGCAGAGCCCAGTGTGCGCTAATAGTATAAAAACAATCATCAAGTTTGGGGCTAGGTCATTTAGTTTAAGTTTAAATTAAGTTTATTTCTCTTGTAGGTCAGGGATCTTCAACACTTTCCAGGCCAAGGAACCCCAAACTGATGGCGATACAGCGGGGGACCCTATAATTATTTATATCTTCACAAAATTGTGTTTTGAATTTAACTGGTCTTAATGATACCTTAGGCCTTTTTCCACCACAGAAACTTACTGGAACTTACCCTTTTACTCAGGTAAATAAATGAAGTACCCCCCTGAGATTTCACCAAAAACTAGCCGGGTAGATTTTATTCTAAGGAACTTTAGTCCCTAATAGTGAGGTGGGACTTTCGGGAAATTCTAGGAATCTTACAGAGGTGGGCTGTGCTATGGACCGCTGATTGTTCAAAAGGCAGCTGGGATATTTCTAAAACTTTGTATACGAGGTTACAGCCGCCATTAGAGTGTGCAAAATAACTTGTTCTGTCATATTTCTTGTGTATTTCTATTACAACATACTTGACAACGGAGAGAAAAAAAATAACAAAAGAAACTTTCGACTTGCATGAACTTTTGTGGGGCATCTTTGTGCTGAAGAACGCTGATTAATGGAACTACCTTACAGTGTTTTTACTCAGCTGTAGTCTGTAAACAAGTATGCAATTTGATGCAGTTAATGAATTTTGACCAACTTTATTTTAATGCACAATGCTATGAGAAGTGGACAAACTCTTACGAACGTAATTACAGGGGAATATTAAGTATTCAGCCGGACTTCAAAGCGGCGAGACGAGCTGCTCACTGGGACTCCGACCTCATAGTTTAAAGAGAAATGTGAAATAAAGGACAATTGAATAATTCAAATATTCACTCATACTTTGTTACATTCTGTTACAGGAGTCAACGACACTGCATTCATGTAGTTGCTAATACTAATGCGAAATACAATGTTTTTGTGTTGTTGCCGTGAAATAAACACTGACATTAATTCTTTATATATTGTTGTTTACAGCTCGAATGGCACTCATGAATTCATCATTTACTGACAGTACGACTTTCTGACTGTTGGACCCGGCCAAATATGTAAAATCTGGTACCCTTTGGTTTTACATCATATCGTTTTGTATATTATTGCTTTGTATTTCATTTGATTACACACTAGAGTAAAATAAATTGTCCTATTTTCCGTTTATTTTTACATTACTTTTCTCAGTGTAGAAATATACCAAACCACTCCTCCGTACGTCATGTAGGCTGATTTGTATAAACTACACTGAACTGTGAAATGCTCTTTACATTTTTCCAGTAAGTGAAGGTTTCTGAACTTTTGGTGGAAAAAGGCCTCTTGTTTATCCGTGGTTTCTAAGTTTCCTCTAGTTCTTTCTTTTGGTTGTGTCTTTTTAGGTCATCATACAAAACTATACACTTAAACGTAAACAACCAGCTGCAAGCTGAAAATGAGCTCCTGGCCAAATATGTGGAATCTGACAAGAGCGTTGTGATTGTCACAGCAGCAGCACCACCACCACAGGTAAATAAAGCTGTGCCGTGCTTAAATGAGTCTCTATTTTTATGTCCACTACAGCAATTTGTATCAAAGTTAATGTGTATTTTAAGACATTTATATTTGTGGAAAAATTGCTATCACAACCCCGTAGGAGTACCAGCCCGCTTGTTGAAGACCATGTTGTACAATAATGGTGGACAGCTTTCTGTATTTACTTATGTGACTGTTGGGTTTTGCAAATATAAGATCCATGTTGAGCTGAGTAGGAACCATGCAGTGGTAAAGCGCATACATTGATGATTTCTGTTTTTAAATTTAAATGAAAAAGAAAAAGTCGTCACACCAACCGTTACGGAGTCTCCTAATGCGGCCACCACTTTGATGTCCGCTGGTCTTAGCTTGTGAACTGTAAAAAAGCAATAGCGCGTATGAACTAGTGAACTTCCTGGCAGCGGTTAGCCATGCATTAAATGTTTGCATTTATGATACACTCTTACCTGATGTTGGCACAGTGTCAGATGGAGCTAGGTCCACACAGGAGAAGTCACTTCCCCAGTTCTGGAGAGAAAGAAACCATCAACATCGGGCTTGACCTATACTCAGTGGCCTAGTGGTTAGAGTGTCCGCCCTGAGATCGGTAGTCTGTGAGTTCAAACCCCGGCTGAGTCATACCAAAGACTATAAAAAATGGGACCCATTACCTCCCTGCTTGGCACTCAGCATCAAGGGTTAGAATTGGGGGTTAAATCACCAAAAAGAATTCCCGGGCGCGGCACTGCTGCACTGATCCCCTCACCTCCCTGGGGGGTGAACAAGGGGATGGGTGAAATGCAAAGGACAAATTTCACCACACCTAGTGTGTGTGTGACAATCATTGGTACTTTAACTTTAACTTGAATTTAGGCTAGGCCACCCCTTTCACCGACGCACCGACTCTCACACTGCTTTAAAATCATTGGGCGTCAGCGCATGTGCGAGATCCATTACTCTTCTGTTCCAGTTGAAATGTTTTCTCCATATGGTGGCTAGACTCACCCTTAGACGCAAGGTGAGGAGTTCAAATATCTGGGAGGATCTCGGGATAGGTTGATTGGCAACACTAAATTGGCTCTAGTGTTTATCTGTATTGGCCCTGCGATGAGGTGGCGACTTGTCCAGGGTGTACACCGCCTTCCGCCTGAATGCAGCTGAGATAGGCTCCAACACCCCCCGCAACCCCGAAAGTGACAAGCGATAGAAAATGGATGGATGGAGCTCAGATTGTGGAGCGGCCGGCCAAAAAGATAAGGGTTCCTGGTTCAAATCAATTCCAAACAGCATTTCAATGGCTTCGCTTTGCTATTGACATGCTAATGAATAGCATTAATGATTTTACATGGCGATTTCAACACTTCCAAATTTGTTACTACAACTAAGATACATGTTACAATCAAACAGCTTTTGCGTACTACAGTACTTACTTACAGTATTAAGACTTTTTAGGGCACAACAGACAGAAGAGACTGAACTGACCAACACACCAAAAAGCAGACTTATTCAACTGGCGGCCCGTGGGCCACATCCGGCCCGCCTAAGCTTTGGCCCACCGAACATCACCCAAATAGGTTGATGAAAACAATAAAACTTGGGTTGATCTTATATGCTGTATTCCCGCCACCCCGCGAGACATATGTGTCACGGTGAAGCAGCAGAAAAAGACCACTCATTCAACCTTGGAAAAAAAAATGTAATTGCAAAAATCGGACTTTTGTAAGAACAAAGTATGAATGTTCTACCCCCGAGCAAGCGCTCGAGTCACTGTTTTCTGTCGGACCTTTTAAGCGACAGACACATTATTTCGGACAAGCTGCAACACAGGTAGAAATCCCGGCATGAAAGCTTCATCACAAAACTTGGTCAAACATTTGTAAGTAGATATAATTTGTGTAAAGAGATATTTAGTTTGTTTTGTATTGAAATTGCTGTCTTTGTGATGTCATTTGTGTTCGTGGTCGTGTTATTTTTTTTACTCGGTACAGGGCGTCAACGCTAATAGTTATAGTCACATTCAGTGTTTGGTTTGTGAAAGTTCTGCAATTTCTATATACAGTTGTGTGTATATATTAACATTAAATATTCTATTTTGTTTATGTAAAATACCCAATGGTCATAATTTATGTAAAATACACAATGTACATTCTACTTTTGTTATGTTTATTTTATGTTTATTTTCAGCCTTGCAAACCTAATTGAAGTATGAAGTGTAAAGTAATTAAAACTAAAGAAATTAATTCAAAGGAAGGAAAATCAAGCCTCATCAAAAACTGGAGCTTCTTTTTCTTCATACTTATACTGTTAACTAGCTGCACATGCTAGAAACGAGTAGCAAGGGCAGAATATTGAATTTGACAGTGCAGTCTGAAAGCCAATGTGTTTACTTTGCTATTAAGTAAACGCAGTCTCAAAAAAATATAACCTGGGGAGGCACTTTCTGACGAAATATCCACATTTCGATGTCCGGCCCCTGAGCCCTTGGGCCCTTGAAATTTTTGCCCTCTTCAATGTGTAGTTGAATAGCCCTGCCATAAACTATACACTATTGCCTTCCAATGTCTTGGATTTGCAACTGTTACTGAGACTCAGAAATTTCAAACAAGATATAACAACTGTACAGCAGTTATTGTAATCAGCTCCTTTTTAAATGTTGCAATAAAAATTTAGATTTTATTATCAAACCCAGTTATTATTAACACACACAAAAGTACCAAACATTGGCACTGTTGAGTTCCGGTATCAATTTCCAGTTCATTTGTGAACGATACCAAGTGGATTCACCGAATTTACAGTGGGAGATGAGTAAAGATTGTTCTACTGCCATTCTACTACCGTGTGAGATGGGATTGTTTACTGTGGCTGCAATAAAAAACAAAAACAAATTAAAGCTGCAAGCAGCGATGGACTGGACCGACTTTTGCTGGTGTTTCCTGCCTTTACCCATTCAACACATCTTTACCTGCACATTACTTACCTTCCCTGCATCCTGGGGTCACACTGGTGCTTCTTTCTTTCACCCATACATGCTGGTGCTTCCTGCCATCACCCAGACAACATATCTTGACCTGCACATTATCTACCTTCTCTGTATCCTGGAGTCAAACTGGTGCCTCCTTCTTTCACCCAGTCAACATATCTTTACCCGAACAGTACCTACCTTCTCTGCATTGTGTGGTCACGCTGGTGCATCCTGCTTTTAAGCGGCCATCTTGAGATGGCAGCAGCGCAGCAGCACCAGCGCAGCAGTTCTTGAAGGCTCGTAAAATCAAAACCGGAGCAGTTAGAAAAATTCTTTACGCAACTTTTAATCAAAAGGGTTCAATCTCTTTCCTGTGCGAGTTTGAAGCCGACACAACCAACACGCTCAGAGGAGATGTTTGAAAAATGGTGACGGGTTTTTTACAAAACTTTTGTTTTGAAGAGGTAATTGCCAACTTCCTGTGGATTTTTGCTGAAAGATGTCAATTAATGAAATGTAGGTCTAAGTGAGACCTACATGGAGGTTTTTGTTTCATGTCTCTACGACAGTTTTGTGTGTGTTTTCTTCCCAAGAGCAGTTTTGTCTGTGTTTTATTCCTAGGGGGCGCTAATGCGCAGTTTTAAGTTTTGGGGTTTGGTTTTTTATTAGATCGCAATTTTCGCCAGTCCTGGTGTGTAGGTCCAGTTTGGTGAGTTTTGAAGCATTTTAAGGGGGTCAAATTACAGCTCAAAGAGACAATAATGACATTTTTTAGGAAACCTTTGATTTGAAGGGGTGTTTGGCAACTTGCTGTTGTTTTTTGCTGAAGGATGTCATATTATCAAATGTAGGTCTAAGTCAGACCTACATAGGGGTTTTCGTTTCATGTCTCTACGACATTTTTAACAGAAGTTACAAGCAGTTTTTGTCTTTGTTTTTTCCTAGGTGGCGCTACAGCGCAATTTTGAGTTTTAGGGTTTTTTTTTATTAGATGGCCATTTTCGCCAGTCCTGATGTGTGTGTAAAATTTGGTGAGTTTTGAAGCATGTTAAGGGGGTCAAATTACAGCTCAAAGAGGAGGCGGTATAATAATAATAAAACCTTAGAAATACAATAGGGTCCTCTGTCCCAAAGGGACATTCGGTCCCTAATGACAGCCCCCCGCTTAACATTAAGCAAGAGTTCAGATTAGCATTATTAAGTTTGAAGCCTAAACATGCAGCTCACTGCAGCCACTAAATGCAAGCAGAATCATCTCCTTTGTTTGTTGTAGAGTTTTTGTGCATCTGGTAGAGTGATTATAATTGTATTGAAGTTGATTTTGTTCATATAAAACAGAAATATTCTATGAGATAAGTTTGAAAGAATCAGTAGTAATTGTTTTTCATTAAAAAAAGGCTCAAACTGATGCACAGTGGTTGACAGTTTGAAATGTCTTTGTCCAAGGCTTTTTCCTTCTGATTAGCTACAACACAAGCAAAATTTGGCAAAAAACTAACAAACAAATCCTTGAAAAATATTGTTGAAGGAGAGTAACTTCATAAAATCTGACTAGTGACCAATGTTTACCATTTCTAAACATTTAAAATTGTACTATTAGCTTTATAAATATCGAAACTCATTAAATTATTTACACTTTTTCCTGTGTGTCTACCATTTTTAAACATTTTCAGTTTTACTGTAAGCTTTATAGACATGCAAAACTCATTTAATTATTTTCACTTTTTCCTGTGTTTTGAGAATCACAGACTGAACGTTGTTTAAATGTTGAAATTGGACCGTAGTAGTTATCACAGCTCATTTTACTTTAGTCTACTTTGATAAGGCGAAATATATAAAGAATATACATCAGCGCGTTGTACTGATAGATACATAAATATTAGGAAGTTTTCAATAGTAATTCAATTCGGGAGTGAGTGTAAAAAAAAATTATTCTGGCACAGAATATCATAGCACAGCATTAAGGAGGTACAAAAACCGTTTCCATATGAGTTGGGAAATTGTGTTTGGGGTAAATAAAAACAGAATACAATGATTTGCAAATCCTTTTCAACCCATATTCAATTGAATGCACTACCAAGACAAGATATTTGATGTTCAAACTCATAAACTGTATTTTTTTTTTTGCAAATAAGAATTAAGTTAGAATTTTATGGCTGCAACACGTGCCAAAGTAGTTGGGAAAGGGCATGTTTACCACTGTGTTACATCACCTTTTCTTTCAACAACACTCAATAAACGTTTGGGAACTGACGAAACTAATTGTTGAAGCTTTGAAAGTGGAATTATTTCCCATTCTTGTTTTATGTAGAGCTTCAGTCGTTCAACAGTCCGGGGTCTCCGCTGTCGCATTTTACGCTTCATAATGCGGCACACATTTTCGATGGGAGCCAGGTCTGGACTGCAGGCGGGCCAGGAAAGTACCCGCACTCTTTTTTATGAAGCCACGCTGTTGTAACACGTGCTGAATGTGGCTTGGCATTTTCTTGCTGAAAAAGGCAGGGGCGTTCGTGAAAAAGAAGGCACTTAGATAGAGTTCCTGAAGGAACTCTCCTGAAGGAATCAATAAAGTACTATCTATCTATCTAGATGGCAGCATATGTTGTTCCAAAACCTGTATGTGCCCTTCAGCATTAATGGTGCCTTCACAGATGTGTAAGTTACCCATGCCTTGGGCACTAATGCACCCCCATACCATCACAGATGCTGGCTTTTGAACTTTGCGTCGATAACAGTCTGGATGTTTCGCTACCCCTATGTCGAATATTTCCAAAAACAATTTGAAATGTGGACTCATCAGACCACAGAACACTTTTCCACTTAGAACACTTTTCCACTTTGCATCAGTCCATCTTAGATGATCTCTGGCCCAGAGAAGCCGGCAGCGTTTGTGTATGTTGTTAATAAATGGCTTTCGCTTTGCATAGTAGAGCTTTAACTTGCACTTACAGATGTAGCGACAAACTGTATTTAGTGACAGTGGTTTTCTGAAGTGTTCCTGAGCCCACGTGGTGATATACTTTAGAGAGTGATGTCGTTTTTTGACACAGTGCCATCTTAGAAATCAAAGGTCACGGTCATTCAATGTTGGTTTCGTGGAGTGATTTCTCTAGATTCTCTGAACCTTTTGATGACATTATGGACCGTAGATGTTGAAATCCCTAAATTTCTTGCAATTGCACTTTGAGAAACGTTGTTCTTAAACTGTTTGACTATTTGCTCACGCAGTTGTGGACAAAGGGGTGTACCTCGCCCCATCCTTTCTTTTTTGGGAAGCTGTTTTTATACCCAATCATAGCACCCACCTGTTCCCAATTAGCCTGCACACATGTGGGATGTTCCAAATAAGTGTTTGATGAGCATTCCTCAACTTTATCAGTATTTATTGCCACATTTCCCTACTTCTTTGTCACGAGTTGCTGGCATCAAACTCTAAAGTAAGTGATTATTTGCACACAAAAAAAATGTTTATCGGTTTGAACATCAAAATGTCTTTGTAGCATATTCAACTGAATATGGGTTGAAAATGATTTGCAAATCTTTGTACTCCGTTTATATTTACATCTAACGCAATTTCCCAACTCATATGGAAACGGGGTTTGTATATAAAAAAATAGTATAGTATGTGGTACTTACTTTATTAGGTGCTGGTGTCGGTGAAGGAGCAACATATGTATAATTGCTGTTGTGATATGTCCGAAAATATGGTGAAGTCTGTCAACAAAGTAAAAAAAATACATGACACACCGAGTCACTAGAAGCACATCAACGTCATCAACCAACTGACTTACCTTGCTCGGACATTTCAGTTCAATATCTGTGGAAAAATCCTGTTTGTTTGTCTTATTTCCCAAAGGTTCCAGCTGGGAAAACAGTCGAGAGACAAGCGTTTACCAGAAATGCACACAAACAAACTCAGGTTAAAGGGGCTGTTTGCAACCTGCACTACAATAAAAACATCTTAAACCAAA
>NC_084634.1:23195978-23368478 GCF_033978795.1 Nerophis ophidion
AACAGTCGAAAAAACGGAAAATAACAGAGCTGATTTGACTCGATGTTTGTAATGTGTTTGAGAAAATGGCGTTGTGACGTCATCGCCCCGAGAGCGAATAATAGAAAGGCGTTTAATTCGCCAAAATTCACCCATTTAGAGTTCGGAAACCGGTAAAAAAAAATATATGGTCCTTTTTCTGCAACATCAAGGTATATATTGACGCTTACATAGGTCTGGTGATAATGTTCCCCTTTAAGTTGGAGAACTTGCACAATCGGTGGCTGACTAAATACTTTTTTGCCCCACTGTATATATATACATATATATATATATATATATATATATATGTATATGTTGAACATGTATGGATTTATTACTCACCGGTAGTTCGGGAACGATTACTTCTCGGAAAAAAGGCTGGATGACCACAGTGAAGTCGCGGCGAGTGTCGTAACGTTTTGACTCGACAAGTTCATTCAGTACCAGCTGTGGGACAGAGGGCATTCAGTAAAGTTAAAGTACCACTGATAGTCACACACACACTAGGTGTTGGGAAATTACCCTCTGCATTTAACATCTCGTTGTAGCCTTTATTAATACAGTGCTTCTCAATCATTTTCTGTTACGCCCTCCCGAGGAAGAAGAAAATATTTTGCGCCCCTCCTACAGTATGTGTGTATAAAATTGTTATAAGTAACCTCTGCGTAACATTGTACCCTTATTAACTTTAAAGCAAAGTCTTTCTTTTTCGCCCACACTGTAGTCGCACTAAAGCCAAGCGTCACTTGCATACGCTTTGTTATATTTTAGTACGTCTGGCACAACCCACTGTTTGAGAAGGACTATATTGACACCACAACTTCCTGTAACATCCTGGTCTGTCCTACCTGATATTTACTGTTCAGCTCTTCCAACTTATTCAAAGCTGTCGAAGAGGGCTTTGGTAAGACAACGCAAGGACACATAATTCTAGAAAAGAGACAACATGTAATTATTAAGACAAATATTGATATTCAGATTTAAACCAGTGAAATGCTTGATGATACTGAGCAAGTTGACGGAAAATTAGAAGGTATAAAGTATTGTCTTTAACAGTATTATGTAACACGCTAGGGCAGTGGTTCTCAAATGGGGGTACTTGAAAATATACCAAGGGATACGTGAGATTTTTTTTTAAATATTCTAAAAATAGCAACAATTCAAAAATCCTTTATATATATTTATTGAATAAGACTTCAACAAAATATGAATGTAAGTTCATAAACTCTGAAAAGAAATGCAACAATGCAATATTCAGTGTTGACAGCTAGTTTCTTTGTGGACATGTTCCATAAATTTACCATGAATTGATTAACGTTAAACAAGTTGAAAAACTTATTCGGGCGTTACCATTTAATGGTCAATTGTACGAAATATGTACTGAACTGTGCAATCTAATAATAAAAGTTTCAAATCAAATATTGTTTATGTTTAAAATGTTATTTTTGTTTTGAAGAAATGTTTAGAATTAAGTTCATGAATCCAGATGGATCTCTATAACAATCCCCAAAGAGGGCACTTTAAGTTGATGATTACTTGATGATGATTCTATGTGTAGAAATCTTTATTAGTGAATCACTTTTTTTTTTTTCAAAAAGTTTTTAGTTATTTTTATATCTTTTTTTTTTCAAAAAGTTCAAGAAAGACCACTAAAAATGAAAAATATTTTGCATTGTTATACAATTTAATAAATCAGAAACTGATGACATAGTGCTGTATTTTACTTCTTTATCTCTTTTTTTTCAACCAAAAATGTTTTGCGCTGATTATGTGGTACTTGAATTAAAACAATTTCACAAGGGGTTCATAACTGAAAAAAGGTTGAGAACCACTGCACTAGGGAGCTGTAGGGTTGACTTCAGTATGGCATGATAGTGTATTTTCCTCCGCTGGGGTTTTAAGTCATCTTTTTCTCGTAAAATTTGTTCTCATCACAATTATAATAAACTTGCTTTGGTATAAAGCTTTGACAAACTCTTCATTACGAGCAAGCACAAAGGAATGAGTGAAACGTTCGCACACAGAGTCATGAATCGCAATCAGGGGCATACTTTGCTCGGGCTAATAGTTCGTACATTGAAAAGTTCAGAAAAAAAAAAGTCCTCTGTAATTCCTACTTGGCAGAAACTCATTTCCGGGGCCAATTAACAGTGATAAAAAACAGATAATTGTATTACTTTTGGCAACCAGAAAAAGATTTGACTATGGTAGTGTGTGCATAAGAGACAATCAACACAAATGCCGTTAAAGTAGGTGTAGCTGCTAACAGAAGCACATTGTATATATGTTGTATAATTACATAGTTGGTTAGAGTAAATATATACAATGTATAAATATAAGTTCATATTTACATATAATGTGATTAAAATGTATTTCCATTGGTAATTTTGTGCAAGTAAATGTTAACTTTATTTTTCTTTTACAAAAGCCATGTAAATTGGAGGAGAAAGTATTTTTTGTTCCGGTTTGGTCACGTTGTCGGGGGGACGATTAATATGTGACAGAATAAGGGAAACAGCATGAGACAGCAAGCATTTGATGGAAGAGGTTAATAGAGTCTCGGCTTCAAAATAAACTTTATTCCCTCTGAGTTTGTGAGGCCAATGAGGTATGATTCTTTCTGATAATGTATGTGAAATTAATGTTTTCTTTTATTTGACATCAGACTAATTGTAAGTTCTGGTTTTCTTATTAGTTCTGACGGCATTATTTTGGCATTGTTTGGCATCGTTGTTAAAGAGAATTAAGGCGTGGCTGAAATAAATGTCTGTGGGAGAAACACGAACAACTTGAGCCTTGATTAAGGTTAAGTAGGTTTAAAATTAGATATTAAGAAATCATGTATTAAGAATATTTTACAAGTAAAGATTTGTGTTTACTATAAATAATCGCCTATGAACAATAATTAGACTACATTGACAACTCCTATTCAGTTGTTCAATACCATTTGTTTGTATTCCAGATAATGTTCAAAGTTCATATGAAAAAATAAAAATTAAAAAAAAGTTGATTGCTGCAAGGGGAAATAAACATTTTTGATATCTTCCAGCGCAGAGAGGCCAATTCAAAACTGCTATGCTGCATCTGCATTAATTGCAAAAGTACACAAGACACAATAAATGAAAAAAAAAAATCAAGTAATATACTTTCAACACTATAATTTTGTAAATAGTCTGGTTGTTTTAGAAACACGACTGTAAAGCTTTCATGATAACGGCGTTCAAAGCGATGCTAAATTAGCAATTATCTTTATCGGCTCTTGAATGCGGCTTCACGGTGGCAGAGGGGTTAGTTACTGCGTCTGCCTCACAATACGAAGGTCCTGAGTAGTCTGGATTTCAATCCCACGCTCGGGAGCTCTCTGTGTAGAGTTTGCATGTTCTTCCTGTGAATGCGTGGGTTCCCTCCGGGTACTCCGGCTTCCTCCCACCTCCAAAGACATGCACCTGGGGATAGGTCGATCGGCAACACTAAGAATTGGCCCTAGTGTGTGAATGTGAGTGTGAATGTTGTCTGTCTAATTGTGTTGGCCCTGCGATGAGGTGGCGACTTGTCCAGGGTGTACACCGCCTTCCGCCCGATTGTAACTGAGATAGGCACCAGCGCCCCCCGTGACCCCAAAGGGAATAAGCGGTAGAAAATGGATGGCTTTTGAATGTTGCTGAACCAAACAAACTATTGCAATGGACATGTTGACCCACTGCCTAATTAAAAGTTTAACAGAAACAAATGTATTTGTATCCTTGAGGCCATCAGTCCATGAAAGTAGACCAAGAAAACACCTGCAGAGCACGACCACCACTAGAGTTATTGGTTGCCATAATCAAGTGTCTCCTAATCATTTTAGTCCCAAACAACAGTATGTGCTTATGGCAGAGGCCGACCTGTTGTGCTCTATTGTACAACAACATTGTGCTTATTACAAACTACTATAGAATGCAGGGTTTTTAAGATACTTATTTGAAGTCCACTTTTACATACTATGTCTTAAAACATTGTACTCACTGGACTAGCCAGGTTGGGCATTTCAGTGTGGCATTAATGTGCAGTTTTCGGAGAGGGATAATGTGGATGGGTTCTATTAAGTTGACCAGAGCCCGGGGCACCTGGCAAAGATGAACACAGCCATTATCAACACACATAACCATGCTAAAATAGAAATTATGACACTGTGTGCGTTTTACAGTACCTCTTTGTGGAGATAATCCAGACTTTGTTGGATCTTGTTGACATAATTCTCCACAGAAAAAAATAACTGTAAAAAAACAAATGAGCAAAATATGAAACATTGTCTTTGAAGCAATTTCTTTTGGATCCTAAGAGGTCATAAATACTCACAGAATTTTGGCAGTGATCACAGATGTCATTTCCTCCGATAAAAACAGTGATCACCTTCCAATCAGATTCAAAGTTGATGGTCTGCATGGAAGAATTGTTTATGCTCTACTTTTCTCCTCTTTTTCTTTTTTATGTGTTTGTTTACTTTCTATACCGCTTATCTTTAGTAGGATCACGGGTAAGCCAAGTCAAGAAAAACTAGTTCTTATTTGAAATAGACGTTTTGTTAATTTAAGAATATTCTATCAGACACATAATATTTAAGAATAATAAGAATATTAAGAAAAAGAATGAGGAAAAGAAGAAGAAGAAGAAAAAGAAGAATAATAAGAAGAAGACTAACAAGAATAAGAAAGAATAAGAATAAGTATAAGAATAAGACTAATAAGAAGAATAATAAGAAGAACATTATTAAAACAGAAGAAAAAGGAGATGATTATTAAAACAGACTGCTGTACTTACAGAGTTCTTCATCCTGGCCACCAGGGCGTGCGCTTGTCTTAACAGGTCTCTATTTAACACATACCGGTAATTAACATTTAATATAATATTGAAATAATTGTTATTTATTTATTCGTATTATTTTGATTATTGTTACAAATTTTATGATTGTTATATCAAAGTAATTTGAATTTTGATAATAAAATTGTCTAAATGCATGAAATAGGTACATGAAAAAAAAATTAAAATGCAAAGTGTCTCAAAGCAATACATACCAAGACAAATAACTTTTCAATGGTAAGGGACACACATTTTAGTTCAAGATTAAATTGCTTTTTTGTCTTAAATTATTCATTAAGACGATAAAGAAATGTGTGAGCCTTATAATGAAAAAAATGAAAACTTAATTAATACATTTATTATCATTAGTTAATTTGCAACATTGGAATTACAGAAAAATAGCTATAACTTCCATATTTCCTACAATTTTTAAAATTAGAAATTTGAAAAAGGCAATCCAAAAACAATTTATCCATCCATCTTCTTTCGCTTATCCGAGGTCGGGTCACGGGGGCAGCAGCCTAAGCGGGGAAGCGCAGACTTTCCTCTCCCCAGCCACTTCGTTCAGCTCTTCTCGGGGAATCCCGAGGCGTTCCCAGGCCAGCCGGGAGACAAGGTCTTCCCAACGTGTCCTGGGTCTTCCCCGTGGCCTCCTACCGCTCGGACGTGTTCCCAGGCCAGCCGGGAGACATAGTCTTCCCAACGTGTCCTGGGTCTTCCCCGTGGCCTCCTACCGGTCGGACGTGTTCCCAGGCCAGCCGGGAGACATAGTCTTCCCAACGTGTCCTGGGTCTCCCCCGTGGCCTCCTACCGGTCGGACGTGCTCCCAGGCCAGCCGGGAAACATAGTCTTCCCAACGTGTCTTGGGTCTTCCCCGTGGCCTCCTACCGGTCGAACGTGCCCGAAACACCTCCTTAGGGAGGCGTTTGGGTGGCATCCTGACCAGATGCCCGAACCACCTCATCTGGCTCCTCTCGATGTAGAGGAGCAGCGGCTTTACTTTGAGTTCCCCCCAGATGGCAGAGCTTCTCTCCCTATCTCTAAGGGAGAACCCCGCCACCCGGCGGAGGAAACTCATTTCGGCCGCTTGCACCCGACAATCTATTTCCAATAAATCTAATTATTCAATTAATTCATTAATTCATTAAAAAAAACTAATTCCCTATAAAATTAAATTTTTTTATGCAGTTTTCTATAAATTATACCTTTAGATTGGTTCAATAAAATCAATCAATTTCATGCAGTGTTGTCACTACAAATGTGAAGTCCCCACAGGTGGCATCAGGGGCAAGAGTACACTTACTTTATGAATATACCATTGTTAGTATGATATGTTAGTGGAGTTTTCGGGATGAAAAGTTACACATTTTTTGGCCGTGGCCTCGGACAAACATTCTCAGTAACATTTGTTTCGGACTAAACAGTGCACTGTTGATTTTTAATACGCCTTATAGTCCGAAAAAACGATACTGAAAATGTGTGCTCGAGGCAACGGCCATAAAAATGTAACCTGGTGCGGTGCACTGTATTTACTAACCGTGAACTCATTTTGTGTCGTACATGGTGTAATGTAAGTGTGACCAGTAGATGGCAGTCACACATATGAGATGTGTGAACTGCAGATTGACGCCTGTTGTTGAATAAATGAAGTTTAGCAAGCAAGACCAAAACTTTTATTGAGAATATATAACCTTACTGACGGCACTCGAAAATCTGTGAAAATGTTTTAGTTTGACTTCGGTAAGCAATGAACCCGCACGGTTTGATGGGATTGTCGGGACCATTACGGCTAATTACTGCGCTTCAACATACGGGTATTATTATGGTGTGTGTGTGAGTGTGTGTGTGTGTGTGTGTGTGTGTGTGTGTGTGTGTGTGTGTGTGTGTGTGTGTGTGTGTGTGTATAAGGACCCCACAATGACACACTTTAGGAGAAATATTCTATGATGTTTTGTTTTACCCTATTATGCAAAACCAACTTTTCTTACCCGTTGTGTATTTGGGATATGCGTAAGTCCCGAAAACCTGCACGCCATTGTAGCCTGGGGTGTTGCCAATAAGCACCTTTTTGTTGTTGTTGTGGGGAATTCATCCTCCACTGTTGCCATTTCTAATGCAAAGTAAAGTACGGTTCCAATTTACATCTATCAGGAGTTTCGCTGTTTGGGTTCCACTTCGTCTAAGTAGAACCACGTAAATGAGACCACGTACCAAACCGTGCATTCTGAAGTCAGAAAGCGGCTTGAAAAGTCTGTAAAATATAACCTATGCAAAATGTTGACCAAAGAACCACCATTGTTTATTTATGAGGACCATAAAGAAGTGTTTTAAATGTAAAAACAAATAATATGACCTCTCGAAAGTGAACTGTTTTAAAGACAACCACAGTGGACACTAGATTTGTAACGTGATCCAAAATGGCTAATGCAACACACCATTGGTTGTTTTGTATCAGATCTTGAATGTATTACTTTTTTAGCTGAATATATACAACCCTAAGCCTAATCCCCAACCTAACCCTAACAGTAACGTTAACTTATTTTCAGCAGTATTTGTTTTTATTTATTTATGATTTCCGTCTTATGTATTGTCTCTCCAGCGTCATTTCGGTTTAAAGGCCTACTGAAACCCACTACTACCGACCACACGGTCTGATAGTTTATAAATCAATGATGAAATATTAACATTGCAACACATGCCAATACGGCCGGTTTAGTTTACTAAATTACAATTTTTAATTTCCCACGGAGTTTCTTGTTGAAAACGTCGCGGAATGATGACGTGTGTTTTTTACGTTTCTGGTTGTAGCGGACATATTAGCCCAGCACCACTTACAGCTAAAAGTCGTCTCTTTTCATTGCATAATTACACAGTAATTTGGACATCTGTGTTCCTGAATCTTTTGCAATTTTTTCAATTAATAACGGAGACTATAAAGAATAATGCTGTTGGTGGAAAGCGGTGGATTGCAGCTGCCTTTAGCACCGAAACACAACCGGTGTTTCTTTGTTTGTTGTCAAGCTTTAACACAGAGCGGTCAAGCGAACATGTTTCTCTACGTCAACCAGCAAGTTTTTGGATGGGAAAATTGTGACATTAAGTCGGCTCTTACCGGAGACTTGAGTGGATTATGCGACCTCCTCCTGTAGCTGTCAAAAAGGCAGGTGTGATCTTGTCTTCCATTGGCTTCTCTCAGACAGTGGCGTTCACCGCAGCCCTCCGTCTTTCAGGTATGACTTTATAATCTCAATAAAACACTTAACACAATAACCAGATAAGGGATTTTCCAGAATTATCCTAGTAAATGTGTCTAATAAAATCTGAATTGCTCACATTGCCGTCGCCTGGAGCTGTCGCCTTTTCTTTTTTTTTTTCTTTTTTTTTTAGTGCTTCACTCTAACTTTCCTCATCCACAAATCTTTCATCTTCGCTCAAATTAATGGGGAACTCGTCGCTTTCTCGGTCCGAATTGCACTTGCTGCTGGTGGCTATGATTATAAACAATGTGAGGATGTGAGGAGCCCTACAACCCGTGACGTCACGCACACATCTTCTGCTACTTCCGGTAAAGGCAAGGCTTTTTTATTAGCGACCAAAAGTTGCGAACTTTATTGTTCTCTACTAAATCCTTTCAGCAAAAATATGGCAATATCGCGAAATGATCAAGTATGACACATAGAATGGACCTGCTATCCCCGTTTAAATAACAAAATCTCATTTCAGTAGGCCTTTAAGACACGCTTCACTTCAGTTGTCATCACCCGTGTGGGCACGTCTTTGAGTTGATGCGACTTAGAGTTGGTGTGACTTAGACTTAAAGTGGGAGTGACTTAGACTTAAAGTGGAACTGCACCTTTTTTTGGAATTTGCCTATCGTTCACAAGTGTCACACCTGGGTAAAGACTTGTCTGGGTTTAGTCTGGTTTCATGTTGTCTTGTCATTTCCTGTTTATTTTGAAAGGTTAACTCTCCCTCTCGTTTTAGATCACTTGCCCTTTCTCCTGTTTCAATGGTCTGTCTCTCCTAATGCCTGATTGCGTCCACCTGTGTCACCCACCCTCATGTGTATAAATGGCTCGTCTTCCTTCTGTCCTGTGCCAGAGTGTCTTCGTACCTTTTGTGCAAACCTCCAGCGATCCATGTTCACAGCCATTTCCACGTTTTTTGTACCCCTTTTGTCAAGTAAGATTAGTTGTTAGCATTGCCTCCCTTGGAGCGCCTTTTGTTATATTTTGCATATTGTTCTCTTTGCACCATTTTTCCCTCTGCAGCTGGAGCGTTTTGAGTTCTTGATGAGATTTTGTTAGTTTTGAGGTTAGGTAAGCTCAGCTTTTGATAGCCTGTTAAGTTTTTCCCCTTTTCCCTTGTTTTGAATAAATATTTCTTTTTCAACTCCTGCCTCTGTGTCCAGGGTCCTGTTCCGGTTGTGACAGTACTGTATTGTCACAAAAAAACGTGGGAATGGCTGTGGACATGGATCGATGGAAGTTTGCACAAAAGGTACGCAGACACTCTGGCACAGGACAGAAGGAAGACGAGCCATTTATACACATGAGGGTGGGTGACACAGGTGGACGCAATCAGGCAATCAGGAGAGACAGACCGGTGAAACAGGAGGAAGGGCAAGTGATCTGAAATGAGAGGGAGAGTTAACCTTTCAAAATAAAACAGGAAATGACAAAACAACATGAAACCGGACGAAACCCAGACAAGACTTCACCCAGGTGTGACAAAAAACATTGATGAAAGACATGCCGACGGATTGATATTTTTTTTAATGCGCGGACACAGCTCGATATACTTGGCCGATTCAACATGTAATAGGGGCTCTTGAACTATTACCTACCACTATTTAGTTAGTCATTGAAGGCCTATTGTATAAAAGAACCATATTTAAAGTAATATCTGCACTCGGGAGGACTTACCTGCTTTTAGCGCCTTGGACAGCCTGGTTGAAAAAAGCCTGAGGTGTGTACTCTTTCCCTTTTCCAACAGAGTAGCCGGTCACGTTTGGATTAAAATGCTTCAAAATATCTATGAGAACATACAAATAGTTTTATTTTTTTTTGTGCAGCTTTCGGAAAAATCCCCCAAAATACTTACTGGGCAGAGTTGTGATGGTTGTGACGTTTCCATCGCCGCCGATACTAGACAAAAAAAATAAAATATGATGTTCACTTGCAAGAGGGTATAAAATATTTGTTTTAGTGACGTTAAGTTTGAGGCACCTCCATGATAAACCTCTGTACTGAGTTAGGACATCTACGATGTTTGTTTGACTTGATCCAATGCCGTTCCCCGCCTGAAAACAGAAATTCTTTTAATATCACACATCAAAGGGTTTGTTTAGATTAAGGTAAAAAAAAATTGAATCTTGAGTGCAAAACAACATCATATCCCAAATGAGTAGGAAGAAGCCAAGCTTGAGTGACAGGTGTCTTTCTTAAACTGGCTCATTTCATATAGTACATTGCATTCTATACATAGTTTGTTCTATATCATAGTTCCACATACTAATATTCTAAACACAACAACTTGTTTGTGGCACCATTTTGGTCTTGAATTTGACTTATTAGTATTAAGACTTAGAGGCCTCAACCGTAAACCTAACATCACCAACCCACATACACACTTGGTGTGTTTACATGCACAAAACATTTGCTAATTGACAAAGCTAGAATGTGAGTTTTGATAATCATACATCCTGTCATTGTTCACTTAAATATAAATACGTAAATATATAAATCATTTATAAATGTAATACAGTATTTAATTTTATAAAATATATAAATATGTCAAATATGGGGACGGCGTGGCGCAGTGGGAGAGTGGCCGTGCGCACCCTGAGGATCCCTTGTTCAATCCCCACCTAGTATCAACCTCGTCACGTCCGTTGTGTCTTGAGCAAGACACTTCACCCTTGCTCCTGATGGGTGCTGGTTAGCGCCTTGCATGGCAGCTCCCTCCATCAGTGTGTGAATGGGTAAATGTGGAAGTAGTGTCAAAGCGCTTTGAGTACCTTGTAGGTAGAAAAGCGCTATACAAGTACAACCCCTTTAACATTTATCATTTAAGTTTCCATTTTTTTTTATAGCTCACAGATGTCTCAACTTCTTTTACTAAGGGCCGCACATTGAAAAAAGGATGCGGGGGCCCATTTTGATATTTCATTTTCAAAGCAAATTCACTACAATGTATAGAAAACCTAAATAAATGTCATCTTTGTGTTATTAATAATGGTGCATGATACTTATCCATCCATCTTCTTCCGCTTATTCGAAACCGTATTGCGGGGGCATCAGCCGTAGCAGAGAAGCCCAGACTTCCCGCTCCCCAGCCACATCATCCCATTCCAGCCAGGAGACATAATCTCCCCAAATTGTCCTGTGTCTGTCCCGTGGCCTCCTACCAGTTGGACGTGCCTTAAACACATGAAGGCGTCTGGGGGACATCCTGACCAGATGCCCAAACCAACTAATCTGTTTCCTTTTGATGTGGAGGAGCTGCGGCTTTACTTTGAGCGCCTTTCCGATCGACAGAGCCTCTCACCCTATCTCTAAGCGAGAGCCCCGCTACCCGACGGAGAAAACTCATTTTGACCGCTTTTAACCGTGATCTTGTTCTTTCGGTCATAACCCAAAGGTCATGACCATAGGTGAGGGATGGGTATGTACATCAACCGGTAATTTGAGAGCTATGCCTCGTGATTCAGCTCCTTCACCACAAAGGATCGATGCAGGGTTCAGATCACTGCAGACGCTGCACTGATCCGGCTGTCGATCTCACAATCCACTCTTTCCTCACTCATGAACAAGACTCTGAGGTACTTGAACTCCTCCACTTGGGTCAAGATCCCCTTCCCCAACCCGAAGATGGCACGCCATCATTTTCCAAGCGAGAACCCTGGACTCGGACATGGAGTTGCTGATTCTCATCCCATTCGCTTCACACTCGGCTGCGAACCGATCCATTGAGAGTTGAAGGTCCTGGCCAGATGAATCCATCAGAACCACATCAAATGCAAAAAGCAGAGACCTAATCCTACAGCCGCCAAACCGGATCCCCTCGACAACCTGACTTCGTCTAGAAATGTCGTTCATAAAAGTTATGAACAGAATCACTGAAAAAAAGGGCTGCACTGGCTGAGTCCAACCTTCACTGGAAACGGATCCGACCAATGCAGACCAAGCTCCGACACCTATCCTACTGTACAGGGAGCGGACCGCCACGATCAGACAGTCTAATACACCATACTCTCTTTGCACTATACACAAGATCAAAGGCCTTCTCCAAGTCCACAAAGCATATGTTGGCCAAACTCCCATGCACCTTCAAGGACCCTGCCGAGAGTATAAGGCTGGTCCACAGTTCAGCGACCAGGACAAAAACAACACTGTTCCTCCTGAAATCGAGGTTCGACTATCCGGCGTAGAATCCTCTCCAGTACACCTGAATAGACCTTCACGATAGTTGGAACACATCCTCTGGTTCCCCTTCTTAAAGAGAGGAACCACCACCCTGGTTTGCCAATCCAAAGGCAATGCTGCAGAGTGTTGTCAACAAAAAGAGCCCCACAGCATCCAGAGTTTTTCGGAACTCCGGGCAGATCTCAGATTAGTTATGAGCATCATTCTTGAGAAGCAGGAAGTTATCTGTATCAGTACCGAGTTGAAAACAAATACATTATGCATCTCTAGTTTTTAGCATCAACATTTTAAATGTTTTCCCTTTACTTTACACCCATTTGCTCTTTTATTACACTTTTTGTCTTTTTTTGCAAAAGTATTTTTTAGAAAGGTTGCACTGTGGACACCCCTAGATTATCTGATTAATGGATTATCATGACGGGATGTCATCAATCATAATAATTATTATTGTCATTAGTGCGTTTACTGTAAGTAAAGCATCCCCTGTAATTAAAAACCAGTGACGTCTATGTTTCGAATTTTAATCAATGGTCCTTGAACACGCCACACTTTTAAAGGCCTACTGAAACCCACTACTACCGACCACGCAGTCTGATAGTTTATATATCAATGATGAAATATTAACATTGCAACACATGCCAATACTGCCGGTTTAGTTTACTAAACTACAATTTTAAATTTCCCGCGGAGTTTCCTGTTAAACGTCGCGGAATGATGACGCAATGATGACGCGTGTTTGTGACGTTATTGGTTGGAGGGAACATATTAGCCCAGCACCACTTATGGCTAAAAGTCGTCTCTTTTCATTACGCAATTACACACTATTTTGGACATCTGTGTTGCTGAATCTTTTGCAATTTGTTCAATTAATAATGGAGAAGTCAAAGTAGAAAGATGGAAGTGGGAAGCTTTTAGCCTTTAGCCACAAAAACACACAGTGGTTCCTTGTTTAAAATTCCCGGAGGTGAAGCTTTACTATGGATCAGAGCGGTCAAGCGAACATGGATCCCGACTAAATGTCAACCGGCAGTTTTCGGTGAAAAAATTGTGTAAATAAGTCGCCTCTTACCGGAGATCAGCGGAGCCAGTGTCCTCCTGCAGCTGCCGTGACTTCTCTCAGAGACTCTGGCGTCAAAACACTCGTGGCCACACCTCTCTGACTTTAAGGTACTACTTAACTCACTAAAACACTAGCAACACAATAGGCAGATAAAGCCTTTCCCAGAATTATCCTAGTAAATGTGTCTAAAACATCTGAATCGCTCTCACTGCAATCGCCTTTTTTTTTTCTTTTTTCTAGGCCTTCACTCTAAATTTCCTCATCCACGAATCTTTCATCCTCGCTCAAATTAATGGGAAAATTGTCGCTTTCTTTGTCCGAATAGCTCTAGCTGCTGCTGGCTATGATTGTAAACAATTTGAGGATATGAGGAGCCCTACAACCAGTGACGTCACGCACACATCGTCTGTTACTTCCGGTAAAGGCAAGGCTTTTTTATTAGCGACCAAAAGTTGCGAACTTTTCGTCGATGTTCTCTACTAAATCCTTTCAGCAAAAATATAGCAATATCGCGAAATGATCAAGTATGACACATAGAATGGACCTGATATCCCCGTTCAAATAAGAAAATCTCATTTCAGTAGGCCTTTAAACATGACTTTGTCCAATGCTGCCACAAATAGATGTATTTATATTAGAACCTTTTTTCTATTACCTCATCCTGGTTCCAGAATGTTGCCGCTGTGTGCGAATGCTTAAAGGCGAGCTTTGATGGCATATGAAGCCTTAGTTGCTTGAACATTTGTTTGATGCTGGGTTTGATGCTGCCTGGCGGAATGAACATTTTGTATTTTTTCTCAAACCACTTTAACAGCAACATCTATTTGATCATACGTTTCATGACCTCATTTATAATTGATAGACTTAAATGAAAGAAAAAAATAATGAAAAATATTCCCATGAAAACAAACAACTAGAGCAGAGGTGTCAAACTCAATTTCATGGAGGGCAACATGGTAGTTATTGTATAATCTCATATTAACTCACAATTCCCATTTGATGATTACTTATTTCATGTAGAAATTGATGGATAATTTACTAAAACCATAACTCAGTGGGACAAGCATTTTATTGTAGCAAAAATGTTTGGGAGCATATGTTAATAATACAAAGGTGTCACAACCTTTTCCAGAAAGTCGAAATATGTGGGAACCATTTTGATATATTTTATTTTTGTAAGAAAAGTGCTATGAACATACATTACATATGTTTAAAGACAAAATTTAAGTGTCAGCTTTGTGTTGTACTGTAGATGGCAAGTGCGTAAATATTACTCTATTTTCAGGACTATGAGCTGCTACTTTTTATTTTTCCAAGCGTTGAACCCTGCGGCCTACACAAAGGTGCGACTAGTCTATATAGATTTTCCTTTCTGAAAAGGATTAAGCAAAACAATCACTGTACTAACATTAACCACTTGAAATAAAACTGTTCAAACTCAAAGTGTTTACAAAGAACAAGGAAAAAGAATCCTGATGAACATCTTGAAACATATTAAAAAAGAAGAATATTGCATTCATATCATCTCATGATATCACCATAAACGATTCCCGGGTGCGGCACCGCTGCTGCCCATTGCTCCCCCTCACTTCCCAGGGGGTGATCAAGGGGATGGGTCAAATGCAGAGGACAAATTTCACCACACCTAGTGTGTGTGTGTGACAATCATTGGTACTTTAACTTTAATGAAAGCTGAATAAAGACCAAAAACTTTTATGTTTTGTTTAATCGGCTGTTTAACTGTTGTGTTACAGGCACTGTTTATAAACAATTAAGTTATGTAAATAAACATTTACAATATCATTCCATGTAAATATCGAATTTCACTACTTACCGGTGTATGTATCTGCTGCTTATAGTCCGGTTTGGCTAATATACGAAAAAATATTTTTCGATTTATAATCCTGAAAATACGGTAATTATTGTACGGATTAGAAAAATACAACAAATATGTTATATTAAAAAAAAAAGACGTGAATTTAATTTTTAGCTGAACTTTTGATACTATAATAATACACTGTCACTTATAACAACTTATAACTTATAACCCAATGTTTTGTCATTAAATATTATTGATTTGTTTCTATGTATCCATCCATTTTCTACCGCTTATTCCTTTCAGGGTCGTGGGGGGCGCGGGAGCCTATCTCAGCTACACTCGGGCGGAAGGCGGCGTACACCCTGGAAAAGTCACCTTTCAATGCAGGGCCAACACAGACAGACAGACAACATACTGTACACACTCACATTAACACACTAGGGCCAATTTAGTGTTGCCAAGCAGCTTATCCCCAGGTGCATGTCTTTGGACCAAAGTTTTGTCTTTAAATATGTGTAATGTCCTTTTATTAAATCTTTTTTTAATTAAATATTTAAAAAAAGTCCGAATGGCCCCCATATATTGACTTTTTAGCTATTAATATAAAATTTTGGGTTGTTTTTTTTTTGCTGTAAATCACACATTTTTCCTTTTTTGCTCTCACAGTTTTACTATTATTTTTTATCCAACAATATACCAACAAGTACTTTGGGCACCCCTGTGTTAATACAATGTTTTTGCATGGCCAGATTGTTTTTAAGTTCGAAAGACATGCAAAAATACATGCATTTTTTCTGTCAAAATTGATAGAACAAATACGTTTAGTAAGAAAGATGAAATGCTTTATTGGTGCACATTCTTTGCAGGGTTTCGCAGTCCTTGAGTTTTAAAGTCGTGAATCCCGAGCAGCGTACACTGTGACTGTTTTCCACATTATATGATTAATCATGTTGACTTTTTGAAATTATATTGTGTATTTACTGTTATGGAAATCCCTTTACAATAAGGTTTACTCACTGTCAAAGAGTCTCCTATGGCAGCAACCACTCTGATATCTCCTGGCCTGAGTTCATGCACTGATAAAAGCACAAGGTGCATCAGCAAGACAGCATATTTGTAGTTAATTAACATTGACCATAAAAGTATGAATATTTTGTTCACAACTTACCCGAAGTGGGTATGGAGTCGGAGGGGCTGCCATCCTCACAGGGAATCTTAGTGCCAGTTGTCTGAGCAGACACACATAGCACAGCCACAGTCAGGACTAAAAAACATGCGCACAAAGCTGCTCTCATGTTGGCTTAAAGTCACACGAAGCCTCTCACTCACTGGGTGGACGGGAGGAGAGGCGCTGCTGGTGTGATTTGTAGGCGAGTTCCCTTTCGTCCTCACAAAAGGACGATCCTTTGAAAGTGCAAGGAAAAATTGGTTTTCTTTCAAATCTATGAAGTGTTTTAAGAGCTGTCACTTCCTATCTTAAGTAGACGTACAGTACGTTTATAGTTTTTTTTCCATTTGGCTCAGTATTAAATATAAAATAGCCTAAATCAGTGGTTCTCAAATGTGGGTACGCGTACCCCTGGGGGTATTCGAAGGTGTGCCAAGGGGTACGTGAGATTTTTTTTTAAATATTCTAAAAATAGCAACAATTCAAAAATCCTTTATAAATATATTTATTAAATAATACTTCAACAAAATATGACCGTTAGTTCATAAATTGTGGGGAAAAAAAATACAACAATGCAATATTCAGTGTTGACAGCTATTTTTTTGTGTGGACATGTTCCATAAATATTGTTGTTGAACATTTCTTTTTTTGTGAAGAAATGTTTAGAATTAAGTTCATGAATCCAGATGGATCTTTATTAAAATCCCCAAAGAGGGCACTTTAAGTTGATGATCATACTTCTATGTGTAAAAATCTTTATTTATAATTGAATCACTTGTTTATTTTTAAACAAGTTTTTAGTTATTTTTATATATTTTTTCCAAATAGTTCAAGAAAGACCACTATAAATGAGCAATATTTTGCACTGTTATACAATTTAATAAATCAGAAAATGATGACATAGTGCTGTATTTTACTTCTTTATCTCTTTTTTTCAAACAAAAATGCTTTGCTCTGATTAGGGGGTACTTGAATTAAAAAAAATGTTCACAGGGGGTACATCACTTAAAAAAGGTTGAGAACCACTGGCCTAAATGAATACCCACAAGCTTCAAGCACTATATAAATATAATCAATTATTTTTCACTCTTTCCAGGAATTCGCCATATTGCAATCACACATATTCAAACAAATTATGCGCAGCCTTAAAACTTTGCCTGAAACAAAAATCCCCGCTAGAGATGAGAAATGTTCTTCACGAAAGCAGGAGCAAAGTACAAGCAGTGTGTTAAAATTAGTGCAGTCAAATTATGCATGTTTAAATCAGTTTAATCACACTTTTGAATTTGGATTAATCATGATAAATCACAGTGGCTCCAAAAGCATTGCTTAACTCAGGTGTTCTCAAACTTTTTTCACCAAGTGCCACCTTAGAAAACACTTGCCCCTTTAAGTACCACCGAAATGACCATCAATAAAATACAGTGGCGTATGTAGTCATTAAAATAAAGGCAGAGGTTTTATTTAACAAAAATATTTAATATTTTTGACCATTGTACCATTACACACAGTTTCAACAGTACCACAGTGTTTGAAAATAGGAAAATAAAACACTGCATTTTAATCAAGTGATTCTTTGGATTATATGGAGCCCGTGTACCAGTTTGAGAATCCCTGTCTTTACTTTTTTGTGCTACTTTCTGTTGACAACATTGCCGCGGGTACAGTGGGGCAAAAAAGTATTTAGTGAACCACCGATTGTGCAAGTTCTTTCATTTAAAATGATGACAGAGGTCTGTAATCATAGGTACACTTCAACTGTGAGAGACAAAATGTGAAAAAAAATCCAGGAATTCACATTGTAGGAATTTTAAAGAATTTATTTGTAAATTATGGTGGAAAATAAGTATTTGGTCAACCATTCAAAGCTCTCACTGATGGAAGGAGGTTTTGGCTCAAAATCTCACGATACATGGCCCCATTCATTTTTCCCTTAAAACGGATCAATCGTCCTATCCCCTTAGCAGAAAATCAGCCCCAAAGAATGATGTTTCCACCCCCATGCTTCACAGTAGTTATGGTGTTCTTGGAATGTAACTCAGTATTCTTCTTCCTCCAAACACAACGAGTTGAGTTTATACCAAAAAGTTCTATTTTGGTTTCATCTGACCACATGACATTCTCCCAATCCTCTGCTGTATCATCCATGTATCCATTTTGGTATAAACTCAACTTGTCGTATTTGGAGGAAGAAGAATACTGAGTTGCATCCCAAGAACACCACACCTACTGTGAAACATGGGGGTGGAAACATCATGCTTTGGGGCTGATTTTCTGCTAAGGGGACAGGACGATTGATCCGTGTTAAGGAAAGAATGAATGGAGCCATGTATCGTGAGATTTTCAGCCAAAGCCTCCTTCCATCAGTGAGAGCTTTGAATGGTTGACCAAATACTTATTTTCAACCATAATTTACAAATAAATTCTTAAAAATTCCTACAATGTGAATTCCTGGATTTTTTTTCACCATTCTGTCTCTCACAGTTGAAGTGTACCTATGATGAAAATTACAGACCTCTGTCATCATTTTAAGAGGGAGAACTTGCACAATCGGTGGCTGACTAAATACTTTTTTGCCCCACTGTATATACTCCTCTAGAGTTGCTTGTCATTCACTGCTAATAGCGTTCTTGCTAGCGGCTGTCTCAAAAACATGTTTTGCTTTTATTTGATGTTTTCATACATATTGATACCGTTTTTTGTGAATTTTGTATCTGCTTAAGTCCTGAAATTTTTATATCAAACCATGGAGGCAAGGCGGGGATATTTACTAAACAATCTTGCCTTCCTATATACTTCCTCCAAACGAGTTATTTGTAATTTTCCCAATTTGTAATGTTTTTCCTGAGTGTGACGTCAGCAAATATCTCCATATATGGTAGCGATTTACCCGAAGATATTTGCGCGAGTCCCTCATTGTAGTTCAAAGCTATAGTCAATAAGCTCCTTCTTTTTCTCTATCCTCCTGTTGTGGGACAGACAGGTTTGTACATGCACATGCATCCTCTGCTCTTACAATTTATAATATAAAGTACAATTTATAATATAAAGTAGCGTATAATTTGAACTTATAGTCGTCAGTAGACAATACGAAAGTGCTAAAAACTATAACATGGCGGACAGGGAGAAGATGTCGTTGAAGTAGAGCCACATAAATAAAACCGCACACAATTCTGAAGAAAACAATCAGAAAGCGGCTTCAAAACGGTCAGTGAAACATAATCTATGCAAAATGTGGACCGAAGAACCATTATACATGTTATGTAGACCACAAGGAAGTGTTTTAAAAGTAGAAAAAAACATTTATGATAAGACCTCTTTAAAGTTGTTCTACTGCGATAAGATATTTAATTGCTGCAATATATGCAAATGACCTTGGTTTTATCTAAATACCTGTCAGGTGTTTTTTGAAGTGATATTTGCCAACACTCAGAAGTGTCCTGACTAATTTTTGCACATAGCATCCCAACCCGGCCTGCAGGTAACCATCGGCGTTTAAAGTAAAGAAGCATGCGCGATGAAAATTAATTGGGTCATTCATTATTTTTTGTTATTATTCGCATGAGTGAACTTGTTAAATTTGACAGCCCTAGTAAGAACATTTTTCAAGCGTATAACATACGCAGAGAATGTGTACGGACGACAGAGCAGGGACATAAGGAACAATTTGATGTGTTTTCTTTGCATAGATTTTATGTATTATTAGTTATAAACAGGGCTGTCAAAAGTCAATTCCGTACTGTGTGTGAATAGATCACAAAAAATATGTCATTAATCATGTAGAAACGCAGATAATTCACACAATTGATTTTGGCTGCACATGCTTCTCTACCGTATGGCAGTGCTTCGCAAATATTTTTTGTTATGAAAATAACAGAAAATAAGAAGATAACCTTTAGCGCCACCCCTCCCGTATCATTTGTCTATAAACTTGTACACCTATGCATAACATTGTGTCCTTATCAACATTAAAGAAAAATAAATATAGATCAACTTACAACAAGGAATAACATTATGAACATTGTTTTTATCAGAAAAAGAAAAAAAAAAATATATATATATATATTTATTTTTTTTTTTCGGACTATAAGTCACATTTTTTTCATATTTTGGCCGGGGGTCAACATATACTCCGGAGCGACATATGTGTTAAATTAACACATTACCGTAAAATATCAAATATTATTATTTATCTCATTCGCGGAAGAGACGAAGAAAACGTCAGCAATCGTCACACACACGTCAGCAATCGTCACATACACGTCAACCTATAAGAATTTGGTGGGAGCGGGTCATGGCAGAAATGCATTGTGGGTCATGGAATGCGAACTGCTATATGCTACTGCCGTAGCTATTAAAATGGATCATTTCATCGTTGGCGGTAACTTATAAAAACTGAGAAGGACTGAATGAAAATGGCACCGAAAAGGAAATCATGTACTGCAGATTACAAGCTATGGCACCGAAAAGGAAATCATGTACTGCAGATTACAAGCTGGACGTAGTGAAATATGCAGCAGAAAACGACAAGAGGCGCATACCTTTGGAGTTGGCAGAGTTGTTTAGAAGCGACATCGAGGAAGATTTCATCAGATTCATCGATTAGGAGTGACAGATTGTTTGGTAAACGTATAGCATGTTCTATATGTTATAGTTATTTGAATGACTCTTACCATAATATGTTACGTTAACATACCAGGTACCTTCTCAGTTGGTTATTTATGTGTCATATAACGTACACTTATTCAGCCTGTTCACTATTCTTTATTTATTTTAAATTGCCTTTCAAATGTCTATTCTTGGTGTTGGATTTTGTCAAATAAATTTCCCCCAAAAATGCGACTTATACTCCAGTCCGACGTATATGGTTTTTTTTCCTTCTTTATTATGCATTTTCGGCAAGTGCGACGTATACTCCCGAGCGACTTATAATCAGAAAAATACGGTATATATAATATATATATATATGCTTCACGGTGGCAGAGGGGTTAGTGCGTCTGCCTCACAATACGAATGTCCTGCAGTCCTGGGTTCAAATCCAGGCTCGGGATCTTTCTGTGTGGAGTTTGCATGTTCTCCCCGTGAATGTGTGGGTTCCCTCCGGGTAATCCGGCTTCCTCCCACTTCCAAAGACATGCACCTGGGGATAGGTTGATTGGCAACACTAAATTGGCCCTAGTTTGTGAATGTGAGTGTGAATGTTGTCTGTCTATCTGTGTTGGCCCTGTGATGAGGTGGCGACTTGTCCAGGGTGTACCCCGCCTTCCGCCCGATTGTAGCTGAGATAGGCGCCAGCGCCCCCCGCAACCCCAAAAGAGGATAAGCGGTAGAAAATGGATGGATGGATGTGTGTATGTATGTGTATATATATATATATATATATGTATGTATGTGTATATTAGGGCTGTGAATCTTTGGGTGTCCCACGATTCGATTCAATATCGATTCTTGGGGTCACAATTCGATAATGTATCGATTTTTTTCAATTCGATTCGATTCTCTATTCAAAAACGATTTTTTTTTTCCCCGATTTAAAAGGATTCTGTATTCATTCAATACATAGGATTTCAGCAGGATCTACCCCAGTCTGCTGACATGCAAGCAGAGTAGTAGATTTTTGTAAAAAAGCTTTTATAATTGTAAAGGACAATGTTTTACCAACTGATTGCAATGATGTAAATTTGTTTTAACTATTAAACGAACCAAAAATATGACTTATTTTATATTTGTGAAAATATTGGACACAGTGTGTTGTCAAGCTTATGAGATGTGATGCAAGTGTAAGCCAATGTGACACTTTTTTTTTATTTTTACAAATGTCTGATAATGTCAATGAGGGATTTTTAATCACTGCTATGCTGAAATTATTACTAATATTGATACTGTTGTTGATGATATTATTTTTTGTTTTACTACTTTTGGTTTGTTCTGTGTCGTGTTTGTGTCTCCTCTCAATTACTCTGTTTTTTGCAGTTCTGAGTGTTGCTGGTTTGGTTTTGGAATTGGATTGCATTGTTATGGTATTGCTGTGTAGTGGTTTGTTGGATTGATTGAAAAAATAAATAACTACAAAACATTTTTTTTTAAATCAAAACAAAAAATCGATTTAAAAAAAAATTACTATCTATTCTGAATCCCACAACATAAACGATTCGATTTTTTTCCACACCCCTAGTATATATATATATATACATACATACATACACACATATATGTATATGTATATATATATATATATATACATATACATATATATATATATATATATATATATATGTATATATATATATATGTGTGTGTATATATATATATATATATGTGTGTGTATATACACACACACACACAGGTCTGCTGTTCTCGCTCCTCCTGGTGAGCCACTTCCTCCTCCTATGATTAAGAAGAGCGCACATCTGGGTGCTCCTTTTGTATGTCTATCATGTTGAAGGAGTGAGGAGTAAAACAGTTTATTTACCGCTATATAAGTTATTTTGATTATGTTGAAGTCAACCACGAAGAATATTTTTTGTTAGTGAAAATAAATTATAATCAGTTTGAATCTCGAAATATCTCCGTGAGTGCTTATTAAGGAATTTAATGAGTCATAGACCTCCTCCTCAGGGCTACTCTGCTATTTTTATCTTTATTTTTTGGAACGCAAGAGTAGCCGTAACAATGGCGAGTTACTGGTGGGCTCGGTGTCAAATGTCACTTCAAAATACACCACAACTGAGCTTTTCAGAAAACTTTTACCAAGTTTTGAGCAAATAAATGACGTGTATTCAAGTAAAACGTTTAAAAATGTTCTTGTGTGAGATTCTGACAGTAAAATTGCACTTGTGTCAAAATTTTGAGGTCTTTTTTTAAAATAAAATGATGCAAGCAAGTAGTTTGCTGTGAGTAATATTAGTTAATCAAAATAAAACAGTGTGATTAATCAGATTTATTTTTAATTGTTTGACAGCACTCGTTATTTATTAAGACAGTCCAGTTATTTGAACTCAGAGAGGCTTTAGGTACACACACTTAAAAACTAAAAAAAAAGTATATATTTAGTTAAATTTGTTAAAATCATGTTATTTTCTTACAAAGGGCACTTAATATACATTGATTACGAATTCCAAAAATCGCTTATTCAATGGTATTGAAAAAAACTCAAACCATCACAACTTTTGTCGCAACTTGCTGATAAAGTTCAGGCATTAAAGGCCGCAACAGTCAACAAAAAAAGCTCACAAAATCCTGGGGCAACTGATTACTATGTCTACTGGCAGAATGGGAGAAAGTATAGACACTCACCTCAGTTGGACATTGCAATGCAATGATGTTTCCGTCGTCATCCGTGTTATGTTTGGCACTTGTGGGCTGCAGCTGAAGGACATAACGGAGACAAAAAATGACACGTTGTCTGAAGACTGAGTCTTGACAATGGTCCTCACCAAGTTTGTCCACAACTGCACCATCAGTTTATCAGTTTCATGTGACGCTTGGGACTCAGAGAGAGGTTTCCCGATCTGGACAAAATATACAGCTCAGTTAGCTCCTGTTATCAACAGGTTAGATCAGAGGTTGGCAACCTCTTTGAGAGTCTTTTGACATGTTTTTGTGCGTTTTTTTAAGAGGTCTATGATTTCTGACTGTAAAAGGCCATAAATGTATAAGGCCGAGTACCCTACGGTAAGATAACATTCATACATCCAAAAAAAGACACATTTAAAAAGAAATTATTTAAATTTTGCCTTCACCACCAAACTATTTTTTATTAGTGGACAAAATGGCTCGTTTAATCATAAAGGGTGCACATCCCTGGGTTAGATGTACGGTAGTCATTTCTGTTTTAAGTCTTTGGTCATGTGTGCCATTGGCTAGTAAGATTTCTGAACCATTGGGCTCGTGTTGTGTTCCCATTTCTGTTGATGTCCGTGGTGCCAAAGGTGACTCACTTCATCAGAAATGACATGCGTGCTGAGAGGAGTATCCTGTAAGATGACGGTGAAGTCGTTTCTGTCACTGTACCAGTCCTTCTCCACCAGGAGCTCTTCCAAAGAATCCTGCACATAGCCATCGTGTCAGAAGGGAAATTGACCCTTGTTAGTTAAGCAGTTTAGACCAAAATAATGTGTTTTTAAGAATGCTCAAGCACATTTAAAATTACAATCAATAGTATTAGTAACTTTATTAATAACTATGTATGTTTGATAGAACAGTAATCCCTTGTTTATTGGTGTTAATTGGTGCCAGACATAACCGCGATTAATTTTACGAGAATTAAGAATCATTAGTTATTGATTGAACATTTCCATAGGGAGAGCATAACATTTTTTTTACTACAAACCCTATTTCCATATGAGTTGGGAAATTGTGTTAGATGCAAATATAAACGGAATGCAAGGATTTGCAAATCCTTTTCAACCCATATTCAGTTGAATGCACTACAAAGACAAGATATTTGATGTTCAAACTCATACATTTTTTTTTTTTTTGCAACTAATAATTAACTTACAGTTTCATGGCTGCAACACGTGACAAAGTAGTTGGTAAAGGGCATGTTCACCACTGTGTTACATCACCTTTTCTTTTAACAACACTCAATAAACTTTTGGGAACTGAGGAAACTAATTGTTGAAGCTTTGAACGTGGAATTCTTTCCCATTTTTGTTTTATATAGAGCTTCAGTCGTTCAAAAGTCCGGGGTCTCCGCTGTTGTATTTCACGCTTCATAATGAGCCACACATTTTCCATGGGTGACAGGTCTGGACTGCAGGCGGGCCAGGAAAGTACCCGCACTCTTTCTTTACGAAGCCACGCTGTTGTAACACGTGCTGATGTGGCTTGGCATTGTCTTGCTGAAATAAGCAGGGGCGTCCATGAAAAAGACGGCACTTAAGTGGCAGCATATGTTCTTCCAAAACCTGTATGTACCTTTCAGCATTAATGGTGCCTTCACAGATGTGTAAGTTACCCATGCCTTGGGCACTAATGCACCCCCATATCATCATAGATGCTTGCTTTTGAACTTTGCTTCGATAACAGTCTGGATGGTTCCCTTCCCCTTTGGTCCGGATGTGGAATATTTCCAAAAACAATTTGAAATGTGGACTCGTCAGACAACAGAACACTTTTCCACTTTGCATCAGTCCATCTTAGGTGATCTCGGGCCCAGAGATGCCGGTGGCGTTTCTAGATGTTGTTGATAATGGCTTTCACTTTGCATAGTAGAGCTTTAACTTGCACTTACAGATATAGCGACGAACTGTGTTTAGTGACAGTGGTATTCTGAAGTGTTCCTGAACCCATGTGGTGATATCCTTTAGATATTGATGTCGGTTTTTGATACAGTGCCGTCTGAGGGACCGAAGGTCACGGTCAGTCAATGTTGGTTTCCGGCCATGTCGCTTACGTGGATTGATTTCTCCAAATTCTCTGACCCTTTTGATGATATTATGGACCGTAGATGTTGAAATCCCTAAATTTCTTGCAATTGCACTTTGAGAAACGTTGTTCTTAAACTGTTTGACTATTTGCTCACGCAGTTGTGGACAAAGGGGTGTACCTCGCCCCATCCTTTCTTGTGAAAGACTGAGCATTTTTTGGGAAGCTGTTTTTACACCCAATCATGGCACTCACCTGTTCCCAATTAGCCTGCACACCTGTGTGATGTTCCAAATAAGTGTTTGATGAGCATTCCTCCACTTTATCAGTGTTTATTGCCACCTTTCCCAACGTCTTTATCACATGTTGCTGGCATCAAAATTAAAGTTAAGGATTATTTTAAAAAAAAATTAAAAAATGTATTATTTTGAACATCAAATATGTTGTCTTTGTAGTGCATTCAACTGAATATGGGTTTAAAATGATTTGCAAATTATTGTATTCCGTTTATATTTACATCACAATTTCCTAACTCATATGGAAACGGGATTTGTACCTTCTAACTAATGTTTTTAATATGATGAGAGTCCTCTAGACATGGTATAAAACCCTTTAGTCAGCTTTACACTATATAGTAATGCTGCCTGAGACTTGGCCAATCATTGGCCACAATACTGAACCGTGTGAGTTTGGCCTCATCTAGTGGCAAATACTACTGTGTAATGGATTATATTTACTGAAGTTTGCCATTTTTATGCTTGGAAATGCTTTATTTAGGGCAAAAATGTTGTTAAAAATGCTTTATTTTAAAAAATCCACAATGGGATGAAACCGCAAAAAAAGCAAATATGGCAAGGAAGGGCTGTATTTTCTTAACAATAAAAATTAAATTACACTTTATCTTTGTAGCTGTATGTAGAAATTGTGCCTCTGAAGTGGCAGCTGGCAGCATCAACTCTGTGCTCTTTAAATGTTTTTATGTCCTTTGTGTTCTTTAATGTTTCCCTCTTACATCCATGTGTTTTATCCTATTTATGTGGACAATTGGAATCTGCACTGCACAGAATATCCCATTCTACTTTATCTTAAAATACAAATTATTTGTATGATAAATTACAATAAAATAATTACAATAATAAATACTATTTATGTATAAATATTAAATATGTGAAGCCCTTTAAGGTACTTGTAATTCAGTGCTATATAAAACAATTGTGATTGGTTGGTTTGTATATTAAATTAAATATTAGTTTATTTTTAAATGTATCATTAATCTAATTTTATTGTTTTATTAATTTATTCTAAATGCAATATGTTTTAATTTAATATCAATTAGATAACTAATAATAATGATTACATTATTATTGATTATTTTCTGTTTTAATTCAATTAAAATGTAAAAAAAAAAGGATTTTATTTGAACTGATCTGTTTAATAAGACTACAAGTCCCACAATGCACTGCAATAACAATGTGTTGCAACATTAGGAAACAAACCTGCAGGGCACGAGCAAGAATGGCCTTTTGAAGTCTGACCTCTTCCCCTTGATCGAGTTCCAAACATGGGCACAATCTTTCAGGATAAAAAACATATTTATCCATCAAATGTGAGTCTATTAAATATAAATCATCACTGCGTGCTGTCATCCTAAAACAATACTAAATTAATTAATTAGGTCATAATTTAAAAATGTTATGGAAAAAATATAATACATATTGACATTTTTAGTTTGGAATTACGTGGTAACTGAATGAAAAATGAATTGGATGTCATATAACTAGATGGTCCCTCCAGGATTTTGCAGGCTATTTCTTTGATAACATTAAATCAACTTGTGGTTTTGTTTATATGCAATGGATGTTTTAAGTGTTTTGACCAAAGAACCATCATTACATTTTATGTAGACAGCAAGGAAGTGTTTTCCATTTAGAGAAAAATAATAATATGACTCCTTTAATGCGCCCTATAATCCTGTGCGCTTTATATGAAAATTAGATCAAAAAAAGACCATTCATCGGCAGTGTACCTTATAATCTGGTGCGCACTATGGTCCGGAAAATGTGGTAAATAAGAGACGATGAGAGATTATCACACATCAACATCCTTAAGATGTAAATACTTTGCTAGGTCAGCATTGTAAATTAAAATATGTCACTCCTTTCCTTAACCTATTTAAATAAAGGTTAAATAACTATATACTGTACATGGATGTCAAAGAGGAAGTAAGGATGCCGGTGTGTTGCTCAATGTTGATAATACTACATTACCCAGAAGGCTCAAGTCTGAGCCATAAGGGAAGTTCGATTGATAAATAGTTCATATATTGTTACACCTGGCTGTTTCTGCTTTGTTTACACAAAAAAAGTTTTGATTAGAGAGTTGACCTGCGCGTTTGAGCACCACTCCTAAATGTGCGAGGAAGTTGTGAGACCCTGCATTATTTAGGGGATTAGTTGAATTTGCCGCCTTCCGCCCGATTGTAGCTGAGATAGGCGCCAGCACCCCCCGCGACCCCAGAAAAGGGAATAAGCGGTAGAAAATGGATGGATGGATAGTTGAATTTGCGTCAATTGGCGCGATTGTGACATCACTAATTCCTAGAGGGACTGACTGGAATATTACAAAACCCCAAACCAGTGAAGTTGGCACGTTGTGTAATTCATAAATAAGAACAGAATACAATGGTTTGCAAATCCTTTTCAACTCATATTCAATTGAATACACTGCAAAGACAAGATACTAGAACAATCCGGATGGTTCTTTTCGTCTTTGGTCGGGAGGACACAACGTCCACAGTTTCCAAAAACAATTTGAAATGTTGACTCGTCAGACCACAGAACACGTTTCCACTTTGCATCAATCCCTCTTAGGTGAGCTTGGGCCGAGCGAATCCGGCAGCGTTTCTGGGTGTTGTTGGTAAATGGCTTTTGCTTTGCATAGTAAGGTTTTAACTTGCACTTACAGATGTAGCGACAAACTGTAGTTACTGACAGTGGTTTTCTGAAGTGTTCCTGAGCCCATGTGGTAATATCCTTTACACGTTGATGTCAGTTTTTGATGCAGTACCGCCTGAGGGATCGAAGGTCCATGAAATCATTGCTTATGTGCACTGATTTCTCCAGATTCTCTGAACATTTTGATATTACGGACCGTAGATGGTGAAATCCCTAAATTCCTTGCAATAGATCGTTGAGTTGTTGGACAATTTGCTCATGCATTTGTTCACAAAGTGGTGACCCTCAACCCATCCTTGTTTGTGAATGACTGAGCATTTCATGCAAGCTGCTTCTATACCCAATCATGGCACCCACTTATTCCCTATTAGCCTGTTCACCTGTGGGATGTTCCAAACAAGTGCTTGATGAGCATTCCTCAACTTGCTCAGTCTTTTGCCACTTGTGCCAGCTTTTTTTTTTTTTTTTAAAGTTGCTGGCATTAAATGCCAAATGAGCTAATATTTGCAAAAAAAATAAAGTTCTCCAGTTCAAACATTAGGTATCTTGTCTTTGCAGTCTATTCAATTGAATATAGGTTGAAAAGGATTTGCAAAGCATTGTATTCTGTTTTTATTTAGCATTTACACAATGTGCCAACTTGCTTTGGTTTGGGCTTTGTATATCAATACAACTAATGGATATTGCTACAGTTCCTAAGAAAGTTGATAAGAACATACTTGCTGTGCGACGTATCACGTTCTCCATCCCACAATGCAACGCTGACAATGGTTCGCTTTAGCTGCAGTACAGTTGGACACAGATATCAGTCAGATACCAATCCAATAATAGAAGATAGTATCTTGTGTGATAAAAAAAAAAACCTGAGCATTGAGCAGCAGTAAGACAGCATCCACCTCCTTGACGGCTGATCTGATAGCAGACTGAACCTGCAAGAAAAAAATCAAACGTGCGATCAAGACGCCGTGAGCATTTTCTTTATCTTTCATGAGTCAGCACAACTGGATCCGATGTACAGGTTTTATGGCATGAGGTTTTGAATAAGCCTCTGTGAGAACTGGGAAAGAAGACAGATTGGAACGAGACAAATAAAAAGTTTTGTGAGATCGAACCATTACACAGCGAGTGATAATGGAACAAAATACAGACTTTTGTCTGTTGTCAAAGTCGAGACCCAAGGGCCATCATGTTAAATGGATCGCGAATGCCTGGAAATACTATGTGTCAATACCGAAATTCATCTCTCTTGATTAATGTATTTCAGTTTTGACAGAAAAAAAATGGAATGCATGCCAATTCAGTTCTTGACCTGGTATTATTTGTTTAAACAAACTATTCCAAGCTTTATTTTTTCATTGAAACCCTATTCAAATATTCACTAGCTGAAGTAAAATATCTGCTTGTCACTTTGACTTGTGATACTAAAGCAAGTTTTCCATCAGTTTGTTGCAATTGTATAATAACTAGTTCCTTCACAGTTTTGCGAGATTGTTTGTGAATGGTGTGGCCTAAATTGCCTGATTTCGCTGCATGATTTTTGCGTAAATTGACACCATTGCAAAATCCTGGAGGGACTGATTAACAAGATGCTTTATTGTCTGGAGAATCAAAACGTTCGGCTAGGTCAGGACACGTTAAGTACCATTTATTTTTTTATGCCCAAATATCCCAGATTACCAGGCATTACCTGAAATAAAGGATTTTTTTCCCCCGTTGACAATAAATGGGCAATTTTTCAAACTTTTTTCTCACCAGATTCAAACCGTTCCACCATCTACACCAGATCTGGGCAAATTAAAGGGGGCAGCATGCGGCCTGGTAAACTTTTCAATCTGGCCCGCCGGACATTCCCAAATAATTTTTTTAGATCTTTAGGTGGAAACTGTTGCTGCCATTATGATGTGCAGTGATGTTTTCAAATGACCGTACGTCTTGGAACTATATTTCCAGAGCGGCCAGCCTGAAATGCGGGTGTCAGGGACAGACGCGGAAGGAAATTTTTACAACAAAGTTCAGCAAGAAAAGTGATGATTCAGATTGTAGGTGTTTTTTTTTATCACCCATCACATTCATATTTTGGTGTGTTTGTTTCATTTTTGTTGCGTTTTGCTTAATTGTAAAATACAAACCCTGTTTCCATTTGAGTTGGGAAATTGTGTTAGATGTAAATATAAACGGAATACAATGATTTGCAAATCCTTTTCAACCCATATTTGTCAAGACTGTGACATGGATTTGTTTTGCTCCTTCGACGCAGCGGAATTACAGGACGAGCCAGGCGTGAATTCAGGTACATATTTAATTAAACACTATAATAAAAAATAAACAAACTAGGGGCGCTCACAAGGAGGTACAGAATTTGGCTACAAAATACAAGCAGGAAAACAAAAACACTTGCGCGATGGCATGAATGAACTATGGACATAAACAAAAGGACTTAGCACAAAAGCAATTAACTATGACTATATACAACAACTTACATGACATGGAACTATGGACGAGGGCATGAAGGAGGTGCAGCAAGGGTAGCGTGTGTGCGTGAAGGCATGAAGGCAAGCAGGCCAGCAAGCAAGCAAACAAAGTTCCCAGAACGATGAACATAAAGCAAATTACTTAAGTAGTAGCAGTGGTAATGAGAAACAGGTGTGAGAGCTGAGGTACGGGGCGTGACTAGGATGGCGAGGTGAAAATCAATGGGTTGGCATGGAAACAAAAAAACAAGAAATGCAAAACGTGAAGCAAGAGTCCAAAAACAAAACAAAACATGACAAAACATAAACCTTGCTTAACAGGCATGACAATATTCAATTGAATGCACTACAAAGACAAAATATTTGATGTTCAAACTCATAAACTTTATTTTTTTTTTGCAAATAATAATTAAATTTGAATTTCATGGCTGCAACACGTGCCAAAGTAGTTGGGAAAGGGCATGTTCACCACTGTGTTACATCACCTTTTCTTTTAAAAACACTCAATGAACATTTGGGAACTGAGGAAACTAATTGTTGAAGCTTTGAAAGTGGAATTCTTTCCCATTCTTGTTTCATGTAGCGCTTTAGTCGTTCAACAGTCCTGGGTCTCCGCTGTCGTATTTTACGCTTCATAATGCGCCACACATTTTCGATGGGAGACAGGTCTGGACTGCAGGCGGGCCAGGAAAGTATCCGTACTCTTTTATTATGAAACCACGCTGTTGTAACTCGTGGCTTGGCATTGTCTTGCTAAAATAAGCAGGGGCGTCCATGATAACGTTGCTTGGATGACAACATGTGTTGCTCCAAAACCTGTATGGACCATTCAGCATTAATGGTGCTTTCACAGATGTGTAAGTTACCCATGCCTTGGGCACTAATGCGCCCCCATACCATCACAGATGCTGGCTTTTGAACTTTGCGCCTATAACGATCCGGGTGATTATTTTCCTCTTTGTTCCGGAGGACACCACTTCCACAGTTTCCAAATATTATTTGAAATGTGGACTCGTCAGACCACAGAACACTTTTCCACTTTGCATCAGTCCATCTTAGATGATCTCGGGCCCAGCGAAGACAGCGGCGTTCCTTGGTGTTGTTGATAAATGAGTTTTGCTTTTCATAGCAGAGTTTTAACTTGCACTTACAGATGTAGCAACCGACTGCAGTTACTGACAGTGGTTTTATGAAGTGTTCCTGAGCCCATGTGGTGATATCCTTTACACACTGATGTCTGGTTTTTGATGCAGTACCGCCTGAGGGATCAAAGGTCTGTAATGTCATCGCTTACGTGCAGTGATTTCTCCAGATTCTCTGAACTTTTTGATGATTTTACGGACCGTAGATGGTAAAACCTCTAAATTCCCTGCAATAGCACGTTAAGAAATGTTGTTGTAAAACTTTTCGACAACTTGCTTACAAATTGGTGACCCTCGCCCCATCCTTGTTTGTGATTAACTTAGCATTTCATGGAAGCTGCTTTTATACCAAATCATGGCACCCAACTGTTCCCAATTAGCCTGCAAACCTGTGGGATGTTCCAAAAAAGTGTTTGATGAGAATTTCTCAACTTTATCAGTATTCATTGCCACCTTTCCCAACTTCTTTGTCACGTGTTATTGAATTCAAATTCTAAAGTTGACGATTATTTGCAAAAAAAAAAAGTTTATCAGTTTGAATATCAAATATTTAGTCTTTGTAGCATATTCAACTGAATATGGGTTGAACATGATTTGCAAATCATTGTATTCCATTTATATTTACATCTAACACAATTTCCCAACTCATATGGAAACGGGGTTTGTATATCGAGAGGGGGTGGAACGTTCATAAGTTGTCAATACTAAGTTTAAAAGGTATGCAATTTCTTGCGTTAAATATATTTGTTTCTGTCAAAATGGAGGGAACGAACACATTTAATAAGAAAAGATAAAATATTTATTGACGCATAATATTTCACGGGTCATGTAAAACGATGTGGCTGGCCATATCTGGCCCCTGGGCCTTGAGTTTGACACCTGTGTTGTAGGATATTAAGAAATCTTTCCAAGCTTTTTCAATGCAAAATCGAAATAAGAAAATACGTTTTTCCTCTGGACTCAAACTTCAAATGTACTGCGATGACAGTACAAATAGACAAACGATAAAAAACAAAGAATAAATGTGTTTAAAACACTAACCATGAACGCCAAGAAGATGGACTATTTACCTTCTCATTGTCACATGCACAGATTTGATCCACTTGAACAAAAACAACCACTAGCTTCCAAGAATGCTGAAATACACAGAATATTATATTGTTTGTTTACAGTAGTTATGATCATTATGTGCTGTCATGGTGACAATAAGAGCAGAACATCAATTGAAGTATGAATTGACCGGCGGGCATACCTGCTCTTTCTGCAGGTAGAGAGACACCTCTTGTGCTAGCTCCAGCAGAGTGCTACGAGCAGAACTCAAAAATGTTACTCAGAAATGAAGTTTAAAAGAGAGCCATATCTTTACCTGTGTCCTCCATACTGAGGGCCATTCATGTATGTTTCTCCAAAGGAGGAGCTCATCAATATGGGATTGAACATACTCATCAGCTCTGAAAGAGGGAGAAAAACTTGAGTAACGACGTACGGGGAACTGCCCTTTTTTGGGAATTTTTCCTATCGTTCACAATCATAATGAAAAGATAGAGCACATCTTTTTTTTTTTTTTAGGATTTCAAGGATGATAAAAAAACGCTTGCAAGATGCCCTCTAAAACAACTTGAAAACCCTCTAATGTTTTAAATAATGTAGTAACAGACGTGTTCATAACAATAAGTAATACCGTATTTCCTTGAATTGCCGTCGGGGCGCTAATTAATTTAAAACCTCTTCTCACTCCTGCGCTTACCAAAGGCATGCGGTAAAAATAAGCATGTGCTAATTATTTTAAAACCTCCTCTTACTCCGGCACTTACCAAAGGCATGCAGTAAAAATTTGAGTGTGATGTAAGCTTGGACCTTAAATCCTACAGAATAGCTCTTAATCTTCTTCCCTTTATGCGATTTCAAATTACCGGTATTGAAATCAGCCTCCTCCATTTTGAAAATGATGACAGGGGAAGTGTCACTCGTGATGTCACGAGTTTGACCAGGCGGTAATACTAAGCATACGCTAATTATTTTGGGAAGCGAGTTTGACCCAGCAGTAATTCAAGGCAAGCGCATACTATATGCCCTGTGGCAATTCAAGGCAATACGGTATATTCAATATATACCGTATTTTGGTCATTTTAAGCATTACCGGAACTAATTCCTCTGCATTTTTTTTTCCCTTTCCGTAGCAGCGCATTTCCGACTTCCGGTAAAACATGTGTGTTCCTCCTTCCAGAAACAAACGCAAGTGTTTTCCAATCATGGCAGACTTGGAAACACACAATGAAGACAACTGTTTTTGAAGAAATTCGGATTCACAACAGTATGTTTTTGAAGCTGAGTATACAGAGTATGGACTTCTGCTTACAGAAGCAAGCACGAAGAAAGAGTGAAACATTGGAGCAGACTTATGCCGAGAGAGTGAGGCCTGCGTGACCTTTTGACGCCGCAAATGTGGACCTTGGAGCCAGGCTATGCTGACATAAATGGAGTTCCTACCCAAAATAAACTGGAAATCGTCCCCGGCCAGATGGACCAAACGAACAATTGTTTAACGAGTAAGTCACTATAATATTGATCATATGTCATGCTTGTTATCACAATTACATACACTGTCGAGCTAGTTGTGTTCAAACAAAACATGAAATGTGGGCTAATACTTTACAGATACTGTAATATGATTATTCATGTTTTCAGTTAGTTCAATCTGGTGTCTTATCACATTGTTGTGCAATACAAACTCAAACACGATTCGGGTGCTGGCGTAGAAGATGTCTTATTTCGGTGTTAGCTCGCTCACAGCTAACACCGCAGCACGCCGATGTGTTACTATTAGAGATGTCTGATAATGGCTTTTTTGCCGATATCCGATATTGTCCAACTCTTAATTACCGATTCCGATACCAACCGATACCGATATATACAGTCGTGGAAATAACACATTATTATGCCTGATTTAGTTGTGATGCCCCGCTGGATGCATTAAACAATGTAACTTTACCATGAATTGATTAACGTGGACCCCAACTTAAACAAGTTGAAAAACTTCTTCAGGTGTTACCATTTAGTAGTCAATTGTACGGAATATGTACTGTACTGTGCAATCTACTAGTACAAATTTCAATCAATCAAAAACAAGGTTTTCACAAATAAGAGAACAACTTAAAATCCAGTTATGGATAAAAAATGCCAACATGGCACTGCCATATTTATTATTGAAGTCACAAAGTGCATTTTATATTTTAAATGCCTCAAAACAGCTTGGAATTTGAGACATACGTAATCCTGATAACCACTGCAACTATGGGAAATACTATACTTTGACTTTCACAAAGTGCATTATTTTAATTTTTTTTAAACATGCCTCAAAAGGACAGCTATAAAAACAATGTAGACACACAGCTTCATTCCAGAGTATACTAAAGCATACTTTCCAACCTGGAGACCTCCGAATTGGGGAGATGGGGGGGAGCGGGGTTTGGTGGTCGCAGTGGTTGTATATTGTAGCGTCCCGGAATAGTTAGTGCTGCAAGGGGTTCTGGGTATTTGCTCTGTTGTGTTTATGTCGTGTTATGGTGCGGATGTTCTCCCGAGATGTGTTTGTCATTCTTATTTGGTGTGGGTTCACAGTGTGGCGCATATTTGTAACAGTGTTAAAGTTGTTTATACGGCCACCGTGTGTGACCTGTATGGCTGTTGATCAAGAATGCCTTGAATTAACTAGTGTGTGTGTGTGTGTGTGTGTGTGTGTGTGTGTGTGTGTGTGTGTGTGTGTGTGTGTGTGTGTGTGTGTGTGTGTGTGTGTAAAAGCCGCATATATCATGTGACTTGGCCCGCACGCTGGTTGTATGGAGGAAAAGCGAACGTGACGACAGGTTGTAGAGGACGCTAAAGACAGTGCCCTGATGGCACGCCCCCAATATTGTTGTACGGTTGGAAACCGGGAGAAATTCGGGAGAATGGTTGCCCTGGGAGATTTTCGGGAGGGGCACTGAAATCGGGGAATCTCCTATCCGGGAATCTTCTGGGAAAATAGGGAGGGTTGGCAACAATTTTTCCTCCAATTTTTCATATGTGTGAGCAAACGCCAAAACTCCTTGAGCATTCAGTGGCGCACATGTGAGCAACGGCAGACACTGTTATGCACTTATCTTTTTATTCGATTCTGTGCGCGGCCTAGATTTGCCGTGCGCAGAAGACGCGTGAGCAGTGTGCAATTGCACAGGCGCGTACCTTACAGCAGTGGTCCCCAACCACCTCGATTGGTACCGGGCTGCAGAATAATTTTTTAGTATTATTATTATTATTATTTTTATTTATTTATTTTTTTTAATTACTAAATCAACATAAAAAACACAAGCTACACTTACAATTACTGCACCAACCCAAAATACCTCCCTTTTTCATGACAACATTTTTTTTTTAAAATCCCCTCCCACACCCCGCCGGGCTGCAGGACAAATTATCAGGCGTTGACCGGTCCGCAGTTACAAAAAGGTTGGGGACCACTGCCTTAGAGGGAACGTTGGTTGGCAAGTGTGCCATACGTCCGAGTTTTACCGGGTATGTACCGCTCCGTACAGTGGCGTCTTAAAAAGTCATTAATTTTACTTTTTGAAACCGATACTGATCATTTCCGATATTACATTTTAAAGCATTTATCGGCCGATAATATCGGACATCTCTAGTTACTATGCTAGAAAAAAAGTTCCTCAGTGTTCGCTCTTACAATAATAATGTGGCTACACGGAACGTAAATGAAGTATTGTTGGTGTTTTTTGAATGCATTTTTAAAGTAATTTTGAGGCCGAATGGATTGCTCCCATTAGCTGCATTGCTAGCCACCTTGAATGAGAAGATTTCTACAAATTTGAATAAAAACAAAAACATTTCAGTCTTCTTGTCTCTAATAATAATTGTGAACAATAGGCAAAATTCTAAAAAAAAGTGCAGTTCCCTTTCAATGAGCTTATTGCTAAGATATGGAAGTTAACTGCGTATATGTCTCCAATTAGTTATGATTAGTTCAGCAATAACAAGCTGCAAAATACACTGTGTATGAAATCTGAATTACAGATTAAAATAATCAATGAGAGTTTTCAGTACCGAAGTGCCTATTTGTATTTTAAAGAATAATTACTGTGGAATATATTGTCCAAAACATTTTTTACCCAAACAATCTATACATTTTTTGAATAAGATGTGTTTGTGTGTGTGCCAGATTCAAAAAGTGATTGTTCAAATTTAAAATCAAAATGTTAATTACTTAAAATGTAAATTTTACTTTAAATTGTGAGTTATAAACTTAAAAATCATATTGACAAAAATGTATTACAAGTGTATTATTATATATTTCATTACATGTATTCCATCATTTCACATTTTGACTAAATAAGGAATTATTTTTCTATATGATTATCTCTGGATCCCAAACATTCCAAAGTATTGGATATTTCATGTGAGGTTTTAAGCTTTTTCATTCAAATGAAATTGTGTCGTGCTGTAAAACTAAAACAAAGCATTCACATTTGCAACAATAAGGTTTCTATAGACCTAATGATGAAGGTTCAGATAAACATGGGCTGTACATGTTACGTATGTCACCTTGAAGCCTTGACACCACAGCGGACAACATGGTTCTGCAAGGAAAAGAAAAATGTTATGTATGTATGTAAGATTTACTTTACAAAAGAGGATACTTCTATTGATGCCTTATTTGTATTTGACTTTATTAAATGTACTTATATTATCACTTGGTGCAAGAGGAGGAGATAAAAAGAGAAAAAAGGAAGACGGAGAGGGAAATTGTGGGGACAGTAGGAGGATAAGACAGAGACGACAAAAACCACAACAATAGAGCAACATCAGCGAATAAGATATGTACAAATAAGATGGTAAACGTGATAGCAAAGAAGCAGTTAGTGAAATAAATAATAATACAGAAATGACAATGAGCGTTATTACACTACAAATGGAGCAATACTAATACCAATAGAAATAACACTACTGATAATGAACAATGCCAATAGTTTACCTCTGTTGTCAACAATACAGTTGCTCAAATGCAATAATATATATATATATATATATATATATATATATATATATATATATATATATATATATATATATATATATATATATATATATATATGTAATATGATAACTAGAGGTACAAAAGAATGCAGAAAAATGGAGGGGAAGAAAAAATTTTTGTTATTTTTAAACTGCAAGACAAGAAATGACAGGTAAATAAAGCTCACCTATGCACATTTAGTCCAATAGAGGCCAAAAGCGCCACATCTGCAGGCTTTACGCTGTTTACTGAAAAGACAAAATCAACTGGATTCAATATACAAAACAGTGTGAGATTAAGATCACCAAACGTACACAATTTGGAGCCCCATATGCCTCCGAAGTCAACATTCTGAGACTTCACACAATATTTTTAGCTCAGTAAGCTTTTAAGGGTGAAAAGTGAGTACATTTCTGTAAATATTTAGTCACATCCTTTGATGGGACAACACTTCATACCCCTAAATGTCTAGAAGATCCATCCATCCATCCATCATCTTCCGCTTATCCGAGGTCGGGTCGCGGGGGCAGCAGCCTAAGCAGGGAAGCCCAGACTTCCCTATCTCCAGCCACTTCGTCTAGCTCTTCCCGGGGGATCCCGAGGCGTTCCCAGGCCAGCCGGGAGACATAGTCTTTCCAACGTGTCCTGGGTCTTCCCCGTGGCCTCCTACCAGCTGGACGTGCCCTAAACACATCCCTAGGGAGGCGTTCGGGTGGCATCCTGACCAGATGCCCGAACCACCTCATCTGGCTCCTCTCGATGTGGAGGAGCAGCGGCTTTACGTTGAGCTCCTCCCGGATGGCAGAGCTTCTCACCCTATCTCTAAGGGAGAGCCCCGCCACCCGGCGGAGGAAACTCATTTCGGCCGCTTGTACCCGAGATCTTATCCTTTCGGTCATGACCCAAAGCTCATGACCATAGGTGAGGATGGGAACGTAGATCGACCGGTAAATTGAGAGCTTTGCCTTCCGGCTCAGCTCCTTCTTCACCACAACGGATCGATACAACGTCCGCATTACTGAAGACGCCGCACCGATCCGCCTGTCGATCTCACGATCCACTCTTCCCCCACTCGTGAACAAGACTCCTAGGTACTTGAACTCCTCCACTTGGGGCAGGGTCTCCTCCCCAACCCGGAGATGGCACTCCACCCTTTTCCGGGCGAGAACCATGGACTCGGACTTGGAGGTGCTGATTCTCATTCCGGTCGCTTCACACTCGGCTGCGAACCGATCCAGTGAGAGCTGAAGATCCCGGCCAGATGAAGCCATCAGGACTACATCATCTGCAAAAAGCAGAGACCTAATCCCGTGGCCACCAAACCGGAACCCCTCAACGCCTTGACTGCGCCTAGAAATTCTGTCCATAAAAGTTATGAACAGAATCGGTGACAAAGGGCAGCCTTGGCGGAGTCCAACCTTCACTGGAAACGTGTCCGACTTACTGCCAGCAATGCGGACCAAGCTCTGACACTGCTCATACAGGGAGCGGACTGCCACAATAAGACATTCCGATACCCCATACTCTCTGAGCACTCCCCACAGGACTTCCCGAGGGACACGGTCGAATGCCTTCTCCAAGTCCACAAAGCACATGTAGACTGGTTGGGCAAACTCCCATGCTCCCTCAAGAACCCTGCCGAGAGTATAGAGCTGGTCCACAGTTCCACGACCAGGACGAAAACCACACTGTTCCTCCTGAATCCGAGGTTCGACTATCCGGCGAAGCCTCCTCTCCAGTACACCTGAATAAACCTTACCGGGAAGGCTGAGGAGTGTGATCCCACGATAGTTGGAACACACCCTCCGGTCCCCCTTCTTAAAGAGAGGGACCACCACCCCGGTCTGCCAATCCAGAGGTACCGCCCCCGATGTCCACGCGATGCTGCAGAGTCTTGTCAACCAAGACAGCCCCACAGCATCCAGAGCCTTAAGGAACTCCGGGCGGATCTCATCCACCCCCGGGGCCTTGCCGCCGAGGAGCTTTTTAACTACCTCAGCGACCTCAGCCCCAGAAATAGGAGAGTCCACTACAGATTCCCCAGGCACCGCTTCCTCAAAGAAAGACGTGTTGGTGGGATTGAGGAGGTCTTCGAAGTATTCCCTCCACCGATCCACAACATCCGCAGTCGAAGTCAGCAGAACACCATCCGCACCATACACGGTGTTGATAGTGCACTGCTTCCCCTTCCTGAGGCGCCGTATGGTGGTCCAGAATCGCTTCGAAGCCGTCCGGAAGTCGTTTTCCATGGCTTCCCCGAACTCTTCCCATGTCCGAGTTTTTGCCTCCGCGACCGCTAAAGCTGCACACCGCTTGGCCCGTCGGTACCCGTCCACTGCCTCCGGAGTCCTATGAGCCAAAAGAACCCGATAGTACTCCTTCTTCAGCTTGACGGCATCCCTCACTGCTGGTGTCCACCAACGGGTTCTGGGATTACCGCCACGACAGGCACCAACAACTTTGCGGCCACAGCTCCAATCAGCCGCCTCGACAATAGAGGTTCGGAACATGGTCCACTCGGACTCAATGTCCCGCACCTCCCTCGTGACATGTTCAAAGTTCTCCCAGAGGTGTGAATTGAAACTCTCTCTGACAGGAGACTCTGCCAGACGTTCCCAGCAGACCCTCACAATGCGCTTGGGCCTGCCAGGTCTGTCCGGCATCCTCCCCCACCATCGCAGCCAACTCACCACCAGGTGGTGATCGGTAGAAAGCTCCGCCCCTCTCTTCACCCGAGTGTCCAAAACATAAGGCCGCAAATCCGATGACACAACTACAAAGTCGATCATGGAACTGCGGCCTAGGGTGTCCTGGTGCCAAGTGCACATATGGACACCCTTATGTTTGAACATGGTGTTTGTTATCGACAAACTGTGACGAGCACAAAAGTCCAATAACAAAACACCACTCGGGTTTAGATCCGGGCGACCATTCTTCCCAATCACGCCTCTCCAGGTTTCACTGTCGTTGCCAACATGAGCGTTGAAGTCTCCCAGTAGGACAAGGGAATCACCCGGAGGAGCACTTTCCAGTACTCCCTCGAGTGTACCCAAAAAGGGTGGGTATTCTGAACTGCTGTTTGGTGCGTAAGCACAAACAACAGTCAGGACCCGTCCCCCCACCCGAAGGCGAAGGGAAGCTACCCTCTCGTCCACTGGGTTGAACTCAAACGTACAGGCCCCCTCCTATGAGTGGTGAGCCCATTGGAGGGATGACCCACGTTGCCTCTTCGGGCTGTGCCCGGCCGGGCCCCATGGGAACAGGCCCGACCACCAGGCGCTCGCCATCGTGCCCCAACTCCGGGCCTGGCTCCAGAGCGGGGCCCCGGTGACCCACGTCCGGGCGAGGGAAATCTGGGTTCATTTCGTTGTAATTCCATAGAAGTCTTTGAGCTGCTCTTTGTCTGATCACTCACCTAGGACCTGTTTGTCTTGGGAGACCCTACCAGGGGGCATGAAAACCCCCAGACAACATAGCTCCTAGGATCATTGGGACACGCAAACTCCTCTACCACGGTAAGGTAGCAGCTCAGAGAGGAGATGTCTAGAAGAGTGAAATCAAATTAGGTAACTTATTTAAAGGCCTACTGAAATGAGATTTTCTTATTTAAACGGGAATAGCAGGTCCATTCTATGTGTCATACTTGATCATTTCGCAATATTGCCATATTTTTGCTGAAAGGATTTAATAGAGAACATCGACAATAAAGTTCGCAACTTTTGGTCGCTAAAAGAAAATCCCTGCCTTTACCGGAAGTATGTGCGCGTGACGTCACGAGTTGCAGGGCTCCACACATATTCACATTGTTTTTAATGGGAGCCACCAGCAGTAAGAGCAATTCGGACCGAGAAAGCGACAATTTCCCCATTAATTTGAGCGAGGATGAAAGATTCATGAATTAGGATATTGATAGTGAAGGACTAGAAAAAAGAAAAAAAAGCGACGTCTCCGGGCGGCGGCAGTGTGAGCGTTTCAGATGTAATTAGACACATTTTCTAGGATAATTCTGGAAGATCCCTTATCTGCTTATTGTTTTAATAGTGTTTTAGTGAGGTTTTAAAGATTGTAAAGACATACCTCGAGGTCAGATGGATGCGGAGAACACGAAGTGTCTCAGAGAGAAGCCGAGGGGCCAAAAGCTCACAGCTGCCTTTTAAATAGGGGCTGCAGGAGGATGAATAATCCAATGATGTCTCCGGTAAGATATATATATATCACAATTTCCCCATCCAAAAACATGCTGGTTGACGTAGAGAAAACATGTTCGCTTGACCACTCTGTGTTAAAGCTTGACAACAAACAAAGAAACACCGGCTGTGTCTCTGTGCTAAAGGCAGCTTCAATCCACCGCTTTCCACCAACAGCATTGTTCTTTATAGTCTCCATTATTAAATGAACAAATTGCAAAAGATTCAGCAACACAGATGTCCAAAATACTGTGTAATTACGCCATGAACAGAGACGACTTTTAGCCGTGTTTGGTGCAGCGCTAATATTTCATTACAGTCCGTGACGTCACGTGTATCTGTCATAATTCCGCGACGTGTTCAACAAGAAACTCGCGGGAAATTTAAAATTGTAATTTAGTAAACTGAAAAGGCCGTATTAGCATGTGTTGCAATGTTAATATTTCATCATTGATATATAAACTATCAGACTGCGTGGTCGGTAGTAGTGGGTTTCAGTAGGCCTTTAAGAGTGACAGTAAAGAAACATTTACATTTTAAATTTCGTCAAAATTTCGGGTTAGAAACTCGGAAATTCCGACTTCCCACTTCATATGGAACGCACCATAAAATTCCAGACGACAAATGATTTACACATGCGCGTAACCCTGCAATTCCTTCCCTGTGTGGTTCTTCGCCCTGCTTGCAGCACCAACTGACCGGCACTACCTATCACTGCTCGTTGCCGCTTAGACCTAAGTCTCCAATACACGAAAAGGTTTCCAAAAACACCTGAAGAAGTTGCTAGATAAGAGGATTTGTAAAGTGTGACAATGGCAAGTGGTACACTGCGAAAAGTCAGTGTTCAAAAACAAGAAAAAAAATAAAAAAATTAGAGGTATTTTATTTGAAGTAAGCAAAATTATCTGCTAATAGAACAGGAAAATTTGTATTGTCATGACTTTCCAAAACAAGTAAAATTAGCTAACCTCAATGAACCCAAAAGTACCTTAAAATAAGTATAATCTCGCTAATAACAAGTGCACATTTCTTGGTAGAAAAATAAAAGACCTTTTAGCTTAATATGTTGAAAAAGATTCTTAATTTAAAGGCCTACTGAAACCCACTACTACCCACCACGCAGTCTGATAGTTTATACATCAATGATGAAATATTAACATTGCAACACATGCCAATACGGCCTTTTTAGTTTACTAAATTACAATTTTAAATTTCCCGCTGAGTTTCTTGTTGAAAACATTGTGGAATGTCTCTTTTCATTGCGCAATTAAACAGTATTCTGGACATCTGTGTTGCTGAATCTTTTGCAATTTCTTCAATTAATAATGGAGAAGTCAAAGTAGAAAGATGGAGTTGGGAAGCTTTAGCCTTTAGCCACACAAACACACGGTGATTCCTTGTTTAAAATTCCCGGAGGTGAAGCTTTACTATGGATCAGAGCGGTCAAGCGAACATGGTTCCCGACCACTTGTCAACCGGCAGGTTTCGGTGAGAAAATTGTTTTAAAATGTCGCCTCTTACCGGAGATCTGTGGAGTTTGCGCCATCCTTGTATCTGCCGTCGACTTCCCTCAGACATTGGCCTCAATACACCCGTGGACACACACATCCGACTATCAAGTACTATTTAATCTCACTAAAACACTAACAACACCATAGAAAGATAAGGGATTTCCCAGACTTATCCTAGTAAATGTGTCTAAAAACATCTGAATCCGTCCCAATGCAATCCCCTTTTTCTTTTTTTACTTTATTAAAAAAAAAATTCTAGTCCATTGCTATAAATATCATCATTAACAAATCTTTTATCCTCGCTCAAATTAATGGGGAAATTGTCGTTTTCTCGGTCCGAAGAGCTCTTGCTGCTGGAAGCTCCCATTATAAACAATGTGAGGACATGAGGAGCCCTCACCCTTGTGACGTCATCGTCTGCTACTTCCGGTAAAGGCAAAGCTTTTTTATCAGCACCAAAAGTTGCGAACTTTATCGTCGATGTTCTTTACTAAATCATTTTAGCAAAAATATGGCAATATCGCGAAATGATCAAATATGACACATAGAATGGACCTGCTATCCCCGTTTAAATAAGAAAATCTCATTTCAGTAGGCCTTTGAGTAAATGCTAGTGCCATTATCTTGACATAATGATGTGCGCTCGGCATCATTTTTTTTTTCATGCTTGAAGTAAGAAATTATTACTTTACAAAAGTATTTTTATTCTTGTGAGTGTTGATGACACAGCTTTGCAACAGTTGATATTCTAGTTTCAAACATGTTTTACTCAATATAGGTCATAAATCTCAGCAACAAACTGTAATATCTTACTGAGATAATTTAGGACCAAAACCCTTAAAACAAGTAAAACACTAACATAAAATCTGCTTAGTGAGAATAATTATCAGACAGAAAAGCAAATATCACCCTTATTTGAGATATTTAATCTTACTAAGATTTCAGTTTTTGTAGTGCAGAAAATGGATGGATGGATGGATATTTGTAAGTGTTCTTTTTTAATCCAGTCTTGTTTAAAACAGTTCGTATTTTCCTATGTAGTGTGTCTTCTCGTAATCTCCTTGCTTTTATTTTATGTCCGTTAGTAAAATCTTTGTTTTGTTTTAAGGGCTCCTGTTGGTGGGCTCACAGAGCTGTTTTGGCAAGTTGTTAGCTGTGCTCCTTTTAGGGCAAGAGGGGCTGTTTGCGCGCTACATAAACTGACTCTTTTTGTTGGGATTTGGACCTCTTCTTGCTGATACTATTGTCGCATTGTAAGGGGTCGTCTCCTAAAGCCAGTTCTTTTGGATGACATGCAGTATATGTTAAGTAAGAAGGACCACCGAGACAGAATAGTATTTGGCCAAAAGTTGGTCCTTCTTACTTAACATATACTGCATGTCACCCAAAAGAACTTGGGATTGACCAGTGTGTTTTATTCCCTGAGAAGAAGACTGGTTGCACACCACAAAAGTCACCAGATTTAGCGACAAAGTCGCCGAGTTGGCAACACTGGTCGTTTTGTGCAGCAAATGGGTTAATTACGTTAAACGCATGGTTCTTGCCCGGAAAAGGGTGGAGTGCCATCTCCGGGTAGGGGAGGAGTTCAAGTACCTAGGAGTCTTGTTCACGAGAGAGGGAAGAGTGGATCGTGAGATCGACAGGCGGATCGGTGCGGCGTCTTCAGTAATGCCGACGCTGTATCGATCCGTTGTGGTGAAGAAGGAGCTGAGCCAGAACGCAGAGCTCTCAAATTACCAGTTGATCTACGTTCCCATCCTCACCTATAATCATGAGCTTTGGGTTATGACCGAAAGGACAAGATCACGGGTACAAGCGGCCGAAATGAGTTTCCTCTGCCAGGTGGTGGGGCTCTCACTTAGAGATAGGATGAGAAGCTCTGCTATCCAGGGGGAGCTCAAAGTAAAGCCGCTGCTCCTCCACATCGGGAGGAGCCAGATGAGGTGGTTCGGGCATCTGATCAGGATGCCACCCGAACGCCTCCCTAGGAGGCCACGGGAAAGACCCAGGACACGTTGGGAAGACGATGTCTCCCTGCTGGCTTGGGAACGCCTCGGGATCCCCTGGGAAGAGCTGGACGAAGGGGCTGGGGAGAGGAAAGTCTGGGCTTCCCTGCTTAGGCTGCTGCCCCCGTCAGATAAGTAGAAGAAGATGGAATGGAATCTTATTATTAGGGCTGTCAAAAATACCAAGTTAACTCATGTTGTTAATCACAAATAAATATTTATTTATTGTGACTACAGGCTCCTTTAGCTTAAAGGCCTACTGAAATGAGATTTTCTTATTTAAACGGGGATAGCAGGTCCATTCTAAGTGCCATACTTGATCATTTCGCGATATTGCCATATTTTTGCTGAAAGGATTTAGTAGAGAACATCGACGATAAAGTTCGCAACTTTTGGTCGCTCATAAAAAAGCCTTGCCTGTACCGGAAGTAGCAGACCATATGCGCGTGACGTCATGGGTTGTAGAGCTCCTCACATTCTCACATTGTTTACAATAATAGCCACCAGCAGCTAGAGCGATTCGGACCGAGAAAGCAACAATTTCCCCAATAATTTGAGCGAGGATGAAAGATTCGTGGATGAGGATAGTGAAAGTGAAAGACTAGAAAAAAAAAAGTAAAAAAAAAAAGGCAAGGGTAATGGGAGCGATTAGGTTGTTATTAGACACATTTACTAGGATAATTCTGGAAAATTCCTTATCTGCTGATTGTGTTGCTAGTGCTTTAGTGAGATTATATGGTACCTGAAATTCGAAGGGGTGCGGCCACGGGTGTGGTGACCGCCAGTGTCTCTGAGGGAAGCCACGCAGCTGCAGGAGGACGCAAGCTACGCTCATGTCTACAGTAAGAGCCGACTTATTACCACCATTGTCTCACCGAAACCTGCCGGTTGACATGTAGTCGGGAACCATGTTCACTTTACCGCTCTGTTCCATAGTAAATCTTCACCTTCGGGAATTTTAAACAAGGAAACACCGGCTGTGTTTGTGTTGCTAAAGGCAGCTGCAATACACCGCTTCCCGCCTCCATCTTTCTACTTTGACTTCTCCATTATTAATTGAACAAATTGCAAAAGATTCAGCAACACAGATGTCCAGAATACTGTGTAATTGTGCGATGAAAAGAGACGACTTTTAGCCGTAAGTGGTGCTGGGCTAATATGTCCCCTCCAACCAATAACGTCAAAAACACGCGTCATCATTACGCGACATTTTCAACAGGAAACTCTGCAGGAAATTTAAAATTGTAATTTAGTAAACTAAACCGTACTTCGGCCGTATTGGCACGTGTTGCAATGTTAATATGCCATCATTGATATATAAACTATCAGACTATAGTGGTCGGTAGTAGTGGGTTACAGTAGGCCTTTAAAATGTTTAAAATTCTGCTATAATCTCATAAAAGGTCTTAAATACGATTTTGAAAGGTCTCAAATATCTATTGACGTTGCTTTTGTTTAAAACATACATAAACTTCAGTCTCGCTTTGAAATATTTCAATTTTTGAGGACGCTATCACGTAACCGCGCATGTTTTTATTGGTTTGCTCAATTCCGACAGCTGAATAAAACATCACCAAAGTTTACCATTTTGCTTTAGCAGAGATGCTAACTGTCCCTTTCACAGACAACATATTGTTGTGCTTTCCTCTGCCATTGCTGATGTTGATGTTTCATGAAAACACTTGACATGAAGCACACTGCACCTTTTGCAAGAAAACACTTCTATAGCAAATCTGAAAATTGGCTGTTCCGATGTTTGCTAATATTTTTTTCAATTAGTTTACATTCCAGAAGATCCTGGTGTATTTAGTTAGTTTAACCATTTTGTTTTCCAATGTGAAAGAGCAGTGAATGAATTCATATACCGTATTTTTCGGAGTATAAGTCGCTCCGGAGTATAAGTCGCACCTGCCGAAAATGCATAATAAAGATGGAAAAAACATACATAAGTCGCACTGGAGTATTAGTCGCATTTTTGGGGGGAAATGTATTTGATAAAACCCAATACCAAGAATAGACATTTGAAAGGCAATTTAAAATAAAGAATAGTGAACAACAGGCTGAATAAGTGTACGTTATATGACGCATAAATAACCAACTGAGAAGGTGCCTGGTATGTTAACGTAACATATTATGGTAAGAGTCATTCAAATAACTATAACATATAGAGCATGCTATACGTTTACCAAACAATCTGTCACTCCTGATCGATAAATCCCATGAAATCTTATACGTCTAGTCTCTTACGTGAATGAGCTAAATAATATTATTTGATATTTTACGGTAATGTGTTAATAATTTCACACATAAATTCATTCTGGGCCTCTGATTTTACTTTGTCGTAGTATTTTTTGAAATGGACTTAAAATATTTTCAAGATGGTCTTAAAAAGTCTTAAATTTGACATGTTGAAACCTTCAGAGACCCTGGATTAATCGGATTAAACAAATTAATCGCTTGACAGCACTACTAATTATTTATGATGACAGACTAATCTGCTTTCACACGTTAATTTTGACAGCCCACGTTAAAATTGTATCTGCCTGCACATTTCAGAAAACGGTTTTAAAATGGCAATAGTTAGAACTCTGCATAAATAAATTCACTTCACATTAAAAAAACAACTTAGAAGCCAGCCGGTCAGGGAACACATGTGTATATATATATATATATATATATATATATATACATATATATATATATATATATATATGTATATATATATATATATATATATATATATATATATTAGAGATGCGCGGTTTGCGGTCTCATCCGCGGAGTCCGCGGAGAAACCGCGGGTCGGGCGGGTGACATGACGAAAAAATAGATTTTAATTAGATTCGGGTGGGTGGCGGTTGAACCATCCGGAAACATTTGATATACATGGTTCTGGGATCGGTATCCTTTACCATTCAAAGAGCCATTTAAGACCCGTTTCACAAAGCGAAGAAGACAATAGGAGGCGCTAATATTCTCTAGAATGACTGCCGGCAGTCACCCAGTTAATAAATATTAGGACGTCTTATGAAGCCATTGGCTTTGTCGCCTCCTACAGCATGTACGACCTAATTGTCAGTCCAGCAACATGTTGTGTGTGGCTTCCGCAGCAACACGCACACGACTGCAAGGCATACTGGGTGACACAGAGTACACTAATGGTTGTGATATAAACAATTTTAACACTTACTAATATGCGCCACGCTGTGAAGCCACACCAAACAAGATTGACAAACACATTTCCGGAGAACATCCTCCCAGTAACACAACATAAATGCAACACAACAAATACCCAGAATCCTTTGTATCCATGACACTTCCTGACTATTTTATACACCCCGCTAGCAGCGAACCCCGCCACCCCCGTGCGTCGGTTAGGTGGGCGGGGTTGGTGGCGCCGTGATGTAATACATATTCGGGAGTTGCACGGATACAAAGGATTCTGGGTATTTGTTGTGTTGCGTTTATGTTGTGTTACTGTGAGGATGTTCTCCCGAAATGTGTTTGTCAATCTTGTTTGGTGTGGCTTCACAGCGTGGCGCATATTAGTAAGTGTTAAAATTGTTTATATCACAACCATCAGTGTACTCTGTATCACCCAGTATGCGTTTCAATCTTGTACGTGTGATTGCGGAAGCTGCACACAAAATGTTGACGGACTAACAATCGTTAAGTACATGTTGTTGAAGGTGTCAAAGGCAATGGCTACACAGCACGCCCTTATTCTTGTCATTAGGATGATCGTCATTGGATATTCGTGAGAACGTTAGCGGCTCCCATTGTCTTCATTACTCTGTGAAACGGGTTTAAATAGCTCTGTGAGTGGTAAAGGTGGCCGACCTCCGATGTATTTCAGCGGGCGGGTGGCGGGCGGTTGCGGTTCTGATAAAATGTTGGTTCGGGTGGACGGCGGGTGGATGACGACTTTGGTGATGCGGTTGCGGATGATATAATTGCCTATCCACCCATCTCTAGTATATATTATTTACAGAATTTACAGAAGAAACCAGAGCTCAGAAATTATTATGTAGAAAGCTGGAACGCAAATGGCGCACGACTAAACTTGAGGTGCACCATCAAGCATTTAGTGATGGTTTAATAACTTATAAACGCATGCTTACCTTAGCTAAAGCTAAATATTACTCAAATCTCATCCACCGTAATAAAAACGATCCTAAATTTTTGTTTAGTACGGTAGCATCGCTAACCCAACAAGGGATTCCTTCCAGTAGCTCAACCCATTCAGCTGATGACTTTATGCAATTCTTTAGTAAGAAAATTGAAGTCATTAGAAAGGAGATTATAGACAATGCGTCCCAGCTACAACGGGGTTCTATTAACACTGACACGATTGTATATACGGCGGATACTGCCCTCCAAAATAGTTTCTCTCGTTTTGAGGAAATAACATTAGAGGAATTGTTACAACGTGTAAATGGAATAAAACAGACAACATGTTTACTTGACCCTCTTCCTGGGAAACTGATCAAGGAGCTCTTTGAATTATTAGGTCCATCAGTGCTAAATATTATAAACTTATCACTCTCCTCGGGCAGTGTTCCCCTAGCATTCAAAAAAGCGGTTATTCATCCTCTTCTTAAAAGACCTAACCTCGATCCTGACCTCATGGTAAATTACCGACCGGTGTCTCACCTTCCCTTTATTTCAAAAATCCTTGAAAAAATTGTTGCGGAGCAGTTAAATGAACACTTAGCGTCTAACAATCTATGTGAAACCTTTCAATCCGGTTTCAGGGCAAATCACTCCACGGAGACAGCCCTCGCAAAAATGACTAATGATCTATTGCTAACGATGGATTCTGATGCGTCACCTATGTTGCTGCTCCTCGATCTTAGCGCTGCTTTCGATACCGTCGATCATAATATTTTATTAGAACGTATCAAAACACGAATTGGTATGTCAGACTTAGCCCTGTCTTGGTTTAACTCTTATCTTACTGATAGGATGCAGTGTGTCTCCCATAACAATGTGACCTCGGACTACGTTAAGGTAACGTGTGGAGTTCCCCAGGGTTCGGTCCTTGGCCCTGCACTCTTCAGCATCTACATGCTGCCGCTAGGTGACATCATACGCAAATACGGTATTAGCTTTCACTGTTATGCTGATGACACCCAACTCTACATGCCCCTAAAGCTGACCAACACGCCGGATTGTAGTCAGCTGGAGGCGTGTCTTAATGAAATTAAACAATGGATGTCCGCTAACTTTTTGCAACTCAACGCCAAAAAAACGGAAATGCTGATTATCGGTCCTGCTAGACACCGAACTCTATTTAATAATACAACTCTAACATTTGACAACCAAACAATTAAACAAGGCGACACGGTAAAGAATCTGGGTATTATCTTCGACCCAACTCTCTCCTTTGAGGCACACATTAAAAGCATTACTAAAACGGCCTTCTTTCATCTCCGTAACATCGCTAAAATTCGCTCCATTCTGTCCACTAAAGACGCTGAGATCATTATCCATGCGTTTGTTACGTCTCGCCTCGACTACTGTAACGTATTATTTTCGGGTCTCCCCATGTCTAGCATTAAAAGATTACAGTTGGTACAAAATGCGGCTGCTAGACTTTTGACAAGAACAAGAAAGTTTGATCACATTACGCCTGTACTGGCTCACCTGCACTGGCTTCCTGTGCACTTAAGATGTGACTTTAAGGTTTTACTACTTACGTATAAAATACTACACGGTCTGGCTCCATCTTATCTTGCCGATTGTATTGTACCATATGTCCCGGCAAGAAATCTGCGTTCAAAGGACTCCGGCTTATTAGTGATTCCCAAAGCCCAAAAAAAGTCTGCGGGCTATAGAGCATTTTCCGTTCGGGCTCCAGTACTCTGGAATACCCTCCCGGTAACAGTTCGCGATGCCACCTCAGTAGAAGCATTTAAGTCTCACCTTAAAACTCATTTGTATACTCTAGCCTTTAAATAGACTCCCTTTTTAGACCAGTTGATCTGCCGTTTCTTTTCTTTTTCTTCTATGTCCCACTCTCCCGTGTGGAGGGGGTCCGGTCCGATCCGGTGGCCATGTACTGCTCGCCTGTGTATCGGCTGGGGACATCTCTGCGCTGCTGGTCCGCCTACGCTTGGGATGGTTTCCTGCTGGCTCCGCTGTGAACGGGACTCTCGCTGCTGTGTCTTGGATCCTCTTTGGACTGGACTCTCGCGACTGTGTTGTATCCATTGTGGATTGAACTTTCACAGTATCATGTTAGACCCGCTCGACATCCATTGCTTTCCTCCTCTCTAAGGTTCTCATAGTCATCATTGTCACCGACGTCCCACTGGGTCATTATTGTCACCAATGTCCCACTGGGTGTGAGTTTTCCTTGCCCTTATGTGGGACTACCGAGGATGTCGTGGTGGTTTGTGCAGCCCTTTGAGACACTAGTGATTTAGGGCTATATAAGTAAACATTGACTGATTGATTGATATATATATATATATATATATATATATATATATATATAAATGTGTGTGTGTGTGTGTATATGTGTGTGTGTGTTGCATGTATATACCTACCATTCAGAGGCAATGACTGCGAGGGGAGCATCTGATCACAAGGCAGCCCGGTTACTAAAAGGCAGCACAGAAAATCCAGTATCAACACTCCAAAATTACATATTTCTTGTAAAGCACAAATCATGGATGTAAAAAAGAAAAATAACCTGATGTCCAAGAGAATATTACTAACGTGACCAAAAACAGCATCTTTTTTTCCCTTACAATTAATTTTTTCTCACAACTAATCTTCATAGATCGTTGTCCTTTGAGGTCTTTCTATGGTCTGGATCCCTCTGTCAAGGTTTGCGGACCTGTTTCATTATCAGTTGTTCCAGTTGGCTAGTCAATAAATGTAAAACTGTCATAAAATATGTCCAAGGAGGCGGGCTTTACGGGTTGTAGAACTAACAAAATGACTTGTTGCCACTGGGGAAATTATAAGTCGTAAAATAACTGCACACATTAATTATGTAGCAAAATGACAGTATTTAGTTAACCATTGTTAAAAAAACGTGACCTGTTTTCTTGACCCAATAATCACCCCACTTTACGGGCTGACTGTAAGTCATTGACTGGGGCTGAAGTGACAAAAGAACTATCTTTATTACTCGCTATCTCACGCCATTAGTTGATGCCATCTTCATGCCGACATTAACACTTTCACTTCATGCGCTTCACTTTTAGAACTGGTGTCGGCTGCCCTTAAAGGCGGCGCAAGAAGTGGTGCTAAATTCAGTGCATCGTTGCTATACGTGAAATTGGGTTGCCTTTTGTTCCCTGGATGATAATCAGCTCGTCCTTACAGAGTCGTCGAAGTTTACTCACTGATTAGATTGACTATCTTCTATCTCTTCGGTTAAGACAAGGCTAAAAAGCGAGGTCAACCGATTAAGAAAACAAACAATGCAACCAACGTTCCCTCTAAGGCAGTGGTTATCAACCTTTTTTCAGTGATGTAACCCCTGTGAACATTTTTTTAATTCAAGTACCCCCTAATCAGAGCAAAACATTTTTGGTTGAAAAAAAGAGATAAAGAAGAAAAATACAGCGCTGATTCATTAAATTGTACAACAGTGAAAAATATTGCTCATTTGTAGTGGTCTTTCTTGAACTATTTGGAAAAAAGATATAAAAATAACTAAAAACTTGTTGAAAAATAAACAAGTGATTCAATTATAAACAAACGGTCCCTAATAAAGATTTCTACACATAAAAGTAATCATCAACTTAAAGTGCCCTCTTTGGGGATTGTTATAGAGATCCATCTGGATTCATGAACTTAATTCTAAACATTTCTTCACAAAAAAATAAATCTTTAACATCAATATTTATGGAACATGTCCACAAAAAATCTAGCTGTCAACACTGAATATTGCATGGTTGCATTTCTTTTCACAGTTTATGAACCTACATTCATATTTTGTTGAAGTATTATTCAATAAATATATTTATAAAGGATTTTTAAATTGTTGCTATTTTTCAATAAATATATTTATAAAGGATTTTTGAATTGTTGCTATTTTTTAGAATATTTGAAAAAAATCTCAAGTACCCCTTGGCATACCTTAAAAAAATATATATAAAAATAACTAAAAACTTGTTGAACAATAAACAAGTGATTCAATTATAAACAATAGGGCCATTGCGGTCCCAATAAAGATTTCTACACATAGAAGTAATCATCAACTTAAAGTGCCCTCTTTGGGGATTGTAATAGAGATCCTTCTGGATTCATGAACTTAATTCTAAACATTTCTTCACAAAAAAATAAATCTTTAACATCAATATTTATGAAACATGTCCACAAAAAATCTAGCTGTCAACACTGAATATTGCATTGTTGCATCTCTTTTCACAGTTTATGAACTTACATTCATATTTTGTTGAAGTATTATTCAATAAATATATTTATAAAGGATTTTTGAATTGTTGCTATTTTTAGAATATTTAAAAAAAAATCTCAAGTACCCCTTGGCATACCTTCAAGTACCCCCATTTGAGAACCACTGCTCTAAGGTACGCGCCTGTGCAATTGCACGGCAAATCGAGGCCGCGCACAAAATCGAATAAAAAGATAAGCGCATAACAGTGTGCACATCTGCCGTTGCTCACATGTGTGCCCCTGAATGCACGAGGAGTTTTGGCGTTTGCTCACACATAAAAAATTGGGGAGAAAATTGAATGCGACCGTGTTTTTCTTTCTCTTTATTACAACTGGGGCTATCATAATTCACACTCAAATTCGCAGACACTACAAAAGACGATATCAAATCTGACTTCAATCATTATTATATTTTTGGAGATATGAGCTTGTACTGCCGTTATCTCCCTTCAAAGATAATAATCATCTTTGCGCGAGATTATTTGAGAAATTGGTAGGACAGTTTGTACTGTCTTGCACTGTTAATTGTGACAAACACACCTTTAACAACTGTACTGAGAGGGCAAACCAGTGCTGCAAGACACAGTAACAACACACTGTATTGACCCAAATAGGAACCTCAACTTGTCCTGGTGTTGCCCAGCCTGGTGTGATAGTAACCTCTCCCAGCACATTGCCTGAGAAGCCTCCACTCTTCTCCCAAACAACCTTGCTCGTGGGAGATAGCATAACTAGGACTATCTTATTTTTCAGCGCCATTATTCGCTATAGAATAGAATAGTATAGAAAGTACTTTATTGATCCCTGGGGGAAATTCAGCACCACAGTTCGCTCACAATAAACAATAATAATAATAATAAATAATATATAACATATATTATATATAATATATGAATAACATAAATATATTCTACATATATTCTACATTTAAGTGCAGTCAAGGAACATATGCATTATACAGTCTGATGGCTGTCGGTAGGAAGGACCTCCTGTGTCGATCTGTGTTACATTTTGGGACTCTGAGCCTTCCACTGAACGTGCTCATTCTTTCCGCAAGGTCCGAGTGTAGTGGGTGGGAGGTGTTGTCCATAATGGCTAGGAGTTTTGCTAGACTTCTCCTCTCTGACACCACCGCTAGAAAGTCTAGCTCCACTCCCACCACGTTACTGGCCTTCTCTATCAGCTTGTCCAGTCTGTTTGTGTCCCTCACTCTCAGCCCGCTGCCCTAGCAAGCCACGGCGTACAAGAAGGCGCCCGCCACCACCGACTCGTAGAACATCTTCAACATCTTTGTACAGACGTTGAAGGATCTTAGCCTCCAGAGAAAGTAGAGGCAGCTCTGTCCCTTCTATCTTAGCCTTATTGACCAGTCATCCCCCTTCCGTAATTTGGCTCATTAAACATGGTGGATCTAATGAGCTGGCAAAATGCCAATCAGAACAGATTTCAAAGTGCTCTTCAGTATATTGAAAGAGGTAAAATGCTTTACATTGTAATTTCTGTATTTTTCGTACCATAGGTGTTACGATCCGCTGCCCGGATCATTTGTCACTTAAGTTAGTTTGTGCAGTTCCTTGCATTGTCTGGTTACCTTGGTTTCTGATTTGTCCCACCTGCTCTTGTTTTTACGCATACCTGTTGGTAATTGTTTTAGCGAATATTGAAACCTGCCTGCTACCTTAGTTCATTCTGGATGGTTTGTTTGCGGAAGCAACTGTCACGTTAGCGTTATTTACCTCTTTGTACTTTGCCAAGTCACATCTTAGCTTCCGTGCGCTCGGCACGCTATTTTGAACTGCTTGCTAAGTTCCGCCTTAGGTTCCGTGCATTCGGCATGCAACTTTTGGACTGCTTTGTATCCGTGCTAAGTTTAGCATTAGCTTCCCGTGCGTAGGCACGCTGTTTCTTTTCCTTTTTTTTCAGTGTTCTTTTACCTTTTTGTATTAAACGAGCTCCTAACTGCAATCCTGCCTTGTCCTGGTCCGCTGCATCCTGGGGTGACAACTCCATCCATCCATCCATTTTTCTACCGCTTATTCCCTTTTGGGGTCGCGGGGGGCGCTGGCGCCTATCTCAGCTACAGTCGGGCGGAAGGCGGGGTACACCCTGGACAAGTCGCCACCTCATCGCAGGGCCAACACAGATATACAGACAACATTCACACTCACATTCACACACTAGGGCCAATTTTTAGTGTTGCCAATCAACTTATCCCCAGGTGCATGTCTTTGGAAGTGGGAGGAAGCCGGAGTACCCGGAGGGAACCCACGCATTCACGGGGAGAACATGCAAACTCCACACAGAAAGATCCCGAGCCTGGATTTGAACCCAGGTCTGCAGGACCTTCGTATTGTGAGGCAGACGCACTAACCCCTCTGCCACCGTGACAACTCGCGCATCCAAAATGCGTTCCAAACGTAACAATTGGGTGCAATAAAGTGCACTGCCAATGAGCAAGTCTATTTTTATACAGAAGGCACACCGGACTATGAGGGGTATGTACAGCCCTTACCTCTGGGCTTATACTGCGGGCGACTGTGTTGCCTAGTTTGACGTGTGTGCAAATGATATAATGTCCAGTACTGTAGAAATGTGTTTGCATATGACAATCCGTGTATTTCAAGCTATCAAAATTAAATCAAATGTAGGTTATATAACATAAAGTATGCTGACCTTGAATGGCACATTGTTACTTAATTGTCACGACACGTCACGGTCGCAACTGTTTGTCTTCCAATCGCCCTGCCCGTGCTCACACCTGAACCCAATTTAAGGAGGCTACCATGGTAACCACACCATAAGAACAGTCCCATCCCTGTCAACACTTCCTGGTTCTTAACAGGAAGTGGGCGGAGCAATCTGCCGAAAAGGAAATTCAACACAAAATGAGGCCAGCAATCAATTACAGAAAATAAAATAAAAACAAACAAATAAGGACATTTGGCTACAATACTCCGGCCCCCAATTGAGAAGCGCAGGATGCCATGAACAATTCAAAATAATAACAATGGAGCCATAAATATAAACAAGTAATAATCATCTTTGAGTTTGGTTTATCAGTGCAGCTTTAATGCGCACCATTTCCTGATCCACTTAGTCATCACTTAGTAGTTTCCTCCTTTGACTCATCTCCAGTATATTGGAGATAAGAATCCTTGTTTTCAGGATCCAGGCAACTGACCTCTTCACCGTTTCCAATCGGAGAAATAAGTGATCACTTGGAAAGTAGCACTAGGACCATACTTGCCAACCCTCCCGAATTTTCCGGGAGACTCCCGAAATTCAGCGCCTCTCCCGAAAACCTCCCGGAAGAAAATTTCTCCCGAAAATCTCCCGAATTTCAGCCGGAGCTGGAGGCCACGCCCCCTCCAGCTCCATGCGGACCTGAGTGGGGACAGCCTGTTTTCACGTCCGCTTTCCCACTATATAAACAGCTTGCCTGCCCAATCACGTTACAGCATCTAAGGATTTTAATAAAAAACTGCACACACAAGGATACGAAGCAGAAAAATGAGGAAGTTGCAGCCATGGCGACACCGTCAGACTGATTCCATGTTGCCTGTTGTCATCTCCTGGTGAATGTTGGCTATAGCGTTATGGGGTTGCTTTTTGATTGGCCAACTATTTACGTGTTAAGTGTTGTTGGTGCTTTTTAGTAACCAGCAAGCACAGTACAGTTAGTAGAACAACTGTGTTTTTATTACTGTGTATTTGATAGGTGCCATCTGAAATTCAACTATTTATTTTATTTATATATATAATACAATAAATATATATAGCTACAATTCACTGAAATTCAAGTATTTCATACATATATATATATATATATATATATATATATATATATATATATATATATATATATATATATATGAAATACTCGAGTTGGTGAATTGTAGATGTAAATATACTCCTGCCCTCTTAACCACGCCCCTGCCCCAACCACGCCCCCAACCACGACTCCGCCTCCCCCCAGACCACACCCCCAAGCCATACACCCCCCACACACCCCTCCCCTCCAACACCACCCTCCACCTACCAAAATCGGAGGTCTCAAGGTTTGCAAGTAGACTCAAAAACTCCTTAGTCCCACACGCCATTAGACTGTACAACTCCTCTCTGGGGCAGGGGGGGGGGGGGGGGGTACTAGGATGACAGGGGATGCAAAACAATAACAGTGCAATACGTTTTCATGACATGGACACTACTGCCTACTTTGTCTTGTTATATTCTTATTTTACTGTTATATTTTTATTCCCATTGTTGCTTTTTATTTTTTATTCTTATTGCAATATTTCTTTATTTTGTTTCCATTTAAACCCCCATTATTTACTTTTTACTTTTTTAAATTGATCTCAACTCTGTACACTGCTGCTGGAATTTTAATTTTCCTGAAGGAATCAATAAAGTACTATCTATCTATCTATCTATCTAGGACTATCAATCACTGCATTGGTGCTGAGGTCCTTTTTTACTTCAGGGTCCTCCGCTGCAATCCCATACTCCAAGACAGGTGTGCATTACGTCGATCGCGAGCTACCGGTCAATCTCGGAGGGTGTGTCAGTCAATCGCAAGCCAGGCATTAAAAAAATAGACATAAAAATGAGCAATCATCAATCTTCACCAAGACTTCACTTTCGTCAGTTGTTTGACATTCTCGGCACCCGCGGATCTTGTGAGATGACACTGGCTGCTGCGAGCTCATTATTAAGAAAACAATCAACTTTTTGAAACACTTTTTGTTTCAACAGACTCTTGGGCCGTACCTGCTGTCAAAACCGACTGCACAGTTCCTGTCTTCACCATAAAAGACCTGCTTCATCCTGCCTGTGCTAACAAAATAAGAGTCTCAGAAAGCTAGCATCCTCAAGCTAGCAAGCTACGGAGTTTGATGCCAATGTATTTCTCCCCAGCCCTCAGCGACCGCTCCCTCTCCTCGCTCGCCCACACACTCAATGACGTCACTCACCTGCTGTCAACACATTAAATGGCCACACACACATATGCTACTCTCATTACAAAGTGTTTGAAAACGATTATGCATGTTGCCAAAACCAACAACTTTCATGTGGTATTGGACAGAAAGGAGGACTTTTTTTCTCCTCCATTTGAAAATGTGGACGTTATCACTACCACTGTCTGATTCCAATCAATGCAAGTCAGGGGTCGGGAACCTTTTTGGCTGAGAGAGCCAAGAAGCCAAATATTTTGAAATGTATTTCCCTAAGAGCCATATAATATTTTTTTTAACACTGAACACAAACACGTGCATTTTTAAGTAAGACCAACATTTCCAGAGTATAGTAGGTCTCTTATTCTTTGTAATAACATTGTTATTCTGAAGCAAACTGTGGAGGAGGCGTGGCCTGCAGGCCTGCAGCAAAGCGGGATGTTGCCAGGATCGGGTTCGAAATCAGCGACAGGTGCGTGGATGGCCAACCTGGGCCTTTTTATCTAATCACCTGTCACTCTGTTATAAGCAGCAGCCAGAAGGAGAGACAGGGTTGGGGCTGGAGCCAGAGCGCGAGTGAGGACGAAAGAGAAAAAGACAATTGCTGGAAAGCAACTGAGAGACTAATTGAAAAAAACAACAATATTTTACCCTAAAACAGGCTCTCGTGTCGGTGCTTGGTGGTCTGAAGAACCCCCAGGAGGGCAAGCCCAACACGAACCAATAATAAATAAATTACTTCTTACCACTAACGCAACTTCTTGAACATAAAAATGCATGAGAATGTTTTATTTTTTGATAGTTATTTTTCACACTATGATTACAAGTGGAATTATTCATTACTTATCCTGTTAAGCAATGTCAGCTCAGATTTATCTGAGAGCCAGATGCAGTCATCAAAAGAGCCACATCTGGCTCTAGAGCCATAGGTTCCCTACCCCTGATATAAGTCATCAGAATCAAATACACCAACTTATATTCTTGTCTTCATGAAAGAAAGGAATCTATATGTGTTAAACATGCTTGTATTATCATTAAACATAATTAACTTGTTAACAAAAACATCTCTTTCATAAATAAATAAATATAAGTTATAAATATGAATGAGGTAGATCTCCTCGACTTGGTCAATTGAAAAGTAGCTCGCCTGCAGAAAAAGTGTGAGCACCCCTGCTCCAAGATATCAGCTGGCCACTCTTCCTCTGTTTCTTCAGAAACTCAGGGCCTTCTATCCATCCTTTGTAAGTCAGTCATTAATCCACTTTAACTCCTCTTGAGGCTTTGTCTGCAGGTTTTTGAGTGTTATTAATGTACCGCCATTGCGTGACATCAGATGTTTGAAATCTTTCATCTTTCTTAAATCTCCTTTTCCGACCAAGTATGCATTGCCTAGCAACGCACTGATTGTTGGGCAGAGACACATCATCCTTATTTTTAAAGGGAAATTCCAAAGTGTAGTTTCTATCTGGAAGTTTGCACTTATCAGTCATGACCTTCATGAACTTGTCATCTTGAGAAATTTCTTCTTTGTCTTCTGATTACCTGTCATTAAAATTATGGTTGTCTTTATTGTGCTGCAGCTCCTCCAGCTTTGTTATGGAGATCCTGTTGACAGTAGTTGTGGAGCAGCCAATCTTACTCTTCTTCTTACTGTAATCAGGAAGGCCATTAATGACCCACCCCAATAGGGTCTTAACAGCATACGGTCCATTTCCATGACTGTTGACCACTTCCCAGGGTTCAAGCAGTTTAGATGCATTGGTCCCAATCAATAGCTCTACATCGTCTTGAATACGAGGAAGAGTGACGCCATCCAAGTATGGCCATTTAACCAACTCCTCTTTATTGATGAGGTTGTTTGTAGTTACAGGCATACTTTTTTGGGTGTAGACATTGGGAAGGTTGTAGAACTGTTGCCTAGTGAGGCTTGAAATCTTTTAAGTCCGTCAGCATGTAACTGGAAACTGATGTTTTTGGGCCCATGGTTAGGAGATTGATTTTAGTTTTTCTTCCTTTAAAGCTGAGCTTTTTCATCAGGCTTTCAGTACAAAATGTATTTGTGCTGACCGGATCCAGGAATGCATAGGTTTGTATGACTGTGTCTCCTTGGACTTTATCTCCACAGGCAGAATTGACAGAATTCCATTTCTGTTACCAGCTTCCGTTTGTCCACGTTTGCAGAGGTACTTGTGCATTACTTACAGATAGTTCCCTTGCCTTATTTTGTTTTGCATTTATGTTGCTTGCTCTTTCCTTCTGACCAATATGAAGCAGACTTGGATGGTTTTGCTTGCATACCTTGCCGGTCAAGCGCTTGTGACAACGTCTGCTAAGATGTCCAACATGAAGACACCCAAAACAGATTCCTTTCTGTCTCATGAAAGTTATCTTCCCCCTGTGGGTCTTCTCCTCCAACTACAGACACTGGTCAAGAGCATGACTTTAAGAGCAGCAAACACAGGCATTCGTGGTACGAGCAGATGCACTTTGCTTTGGAGCAGGTTTCAATCTGGTTAGATTTTCCGCTTCAGGGGTTTTGACATTAATGGTCGTGGAAAAACTGCTACCCTGGAATTTGGGTTTACCTTGTGATTTCATTCCTGTCACAGGTTTACTTCCTGTACTCTGTGGTGCATTCTGAATGTCTCCAATTTCTGGATCTGAGACAATTTTCACCTGTTGCTCAATGAATGCAACAATGTCTGGGAACTGAGGTCTGCGTTGGTGATTTTCCAATATGTTGCAAGCAGAGACTCTCCAGCTTTCTCGCAGCTTGAAGATCACAGTTTTCATGTTAGATGGCATATTAAATTCCTGCATATACTGCACGTTTTCCATGGCAGTGCAATATTCTCGAAGGCAAAGAGAGTAGGCTTGCAAAGCTCGCACATCTTCGGACTTCACCAAAGGCCAGTTAAACACTTTCTCCATGTAAGCTGCTGTTATCTGGTACTGATCACCGAAGTGTTTTTCCAATAAATGCTTTGCCATCTCATAGCCTCTATCTGGGGGCATGTGTTGACAGCTACGCACCAGTTCTTTAGGTTGACACCTAGTGTACATTTCCCGATAGTACAAAGAGTCTCCTTTGTTGCTTGCGTTCTTCTCGATACATTGCACAAATGCTCTGACAAATGTTCTGTACAGTAATTCTGTACATAAATTCTTTCTCATGCTTGTTTTATGTAGAGCTTTAGTCGTTCAACAGGCTGGGGTCTCCGCTGTCGTATTTTACGCCTCATAATGCGCCACACATTTTCGATGGGAGACAGGTTTGGATTGCAGGCAGGCCCGGAAAGTACCCGCACTCTTTTACTACGAAACCACGCTGTTGTAACACGTGGCTTGGCATTGTTTTGCTGAAATAAGAAGGGGCGTCCGTCCATGATAACGTTGCTTGAATGACAACATATGTTGCTCCAAAACCTGTATGTACCATTCAGCATTAATGGTGCCTTCACAGATGTGTAAGTTACCCATGCCTTGGGTACTAATGCACCCCCATACCATCACAGATGCTGCCTTTTGAACATTGCGCCTGTAACAAACCGGATGGTTATTTTCCTCTTTGTTCCGGAGGATACCACGTCGACAGTTTCCAAATATAATTTGAAATGTGGACTCTTCAGACCAAAGAACACCTTTCCACTTTGCATCAGTCCATCTTAGATGAGCTCAGGCCCAGCGAAGCCAGTGGTGTCCCTTGGTGTTGTTGATAAATGGGTTTTTTGCTTTGCATAGCAGTGTTTTAACTTGCACTTACAGATGTAGCAACTAGAGATGCGTGGATAGGCAATTATATCATCCGCAACCGCATCACCAAAGTCGTCATCCACCCGCCGTCCCCCCGAACCAACATTTTTTTAGAACCGCAACCGCCCGCCCGCTGAAATCCATCAGAGGTCGGCCACCTTTACCACTCTCAGGGTTATTTAAACCCGTTTCACAGAGTAATGAAGACAATGAGAGCCGCTAACGTTTTTCGTCATCCTGATGACAAGAATATGGGCGTGCTGTGAAGCCATTGCCTTTGACACCTTCAACAACATGTACTTACCGATTGTTAGTCCGGCAACATGTTGTGTGCAGCTTCCGCAATCACACGTACAAGACTGAAAGGCATACTGGGTGATACAGAGTCCACTGATGGTTGTGATATAAACAATTTTAACACTTACTAATATGTGCCACGCTGTGAAGCCACACCAAACAAGATTGACAAACACATTTCGGGAGAACATCCTCACAGTAACACAACATAAACGCAACACAACAAATACCCAGAACCCTTTGTATCGGTGACAATTCCTGAATATAGTTTGTGCCCCCAACCACGCCCACCTTACCGACGCACGGGAGAGGGGGGGCGGGGTTTGCTGCTAGCGGAGTGTATGAAATAGTCAGGAAGTGTCATGGATACAAAGGATTATGGGTATTTGTTGTGTTGCGTCTATGTTGTGTTACTGGGAGGGTGTTCTCCCAAAATGTGTTTGTCAATCTTGTTTGGTGTGGCTTCATAGCGTGGCGCATATTACTAAAAGTGTTAAAATTGTTTATATGCAAGAAATTTAGGGATTTCAACATCTACGGTCCATAATCCCATCAAAAGTTTCAGGGAATCTGGAGAAATCACTCCACGTAAGCGGCATGGCCAGAAACCGACATTGAATGACCGTGACCTTCAATCCCTCAGACGGCACTGTATAAAAAACCTACATCAATCTCTAAAGGATATCACCACATGGGCTCAGGAACACTTCAGAAAAACACTGTCACTAAATACAGTTTGTTGCTACATCTGTAAGTGCAAGTTAAAGCTTTACTATGCAAAGCGAAAGCCATTTATCAGCATTATTCAGAAACGCCGCCGGCTTCGCTGGGCCCGAGATCATCTAAGGTGGACTGATGCAAAGTGGAAAAGTGTTCTGTGGTCTGCCGGTTCCACATTTCAAATTGTTTTTGGAAATATTTGGCATCGTGTCATTCGGCCCAATGGGGAAGCGAACCATCCAGACTGTTATCGACGCAAAGTTCAAAAGCCAGCATCTGTGATGGTATGGGGGTGCATTAGTGCCCAAGGCATGGGTAACTTACACGTTTGTGAAGGCACCATTAATGCAGAAAGGTACATACAGGTTTTGGAACAACATATGATGCCATCTAAGCGCCGTCTTTTTCATGGACGCCCCAGCTCATGTCAGCACGACAATGCCAAGCCACATTCAGCACGTGTTACAACAGCGTGGCTTCGTAAAAAAAAGAGTGCGGGTACTTTCCTGGCCCGTCTGCAGTCCAGACCTATCTCTCACTGAAAATGTGTGGCGCATTATGAAGCATAAAATACGACAGCGGAGACCCCGGACTGTTGAACGACTGAAGCTCTACATAAAACAAGAATGAGAATGAATTCCACTTTCAAAACTTCAACAATTAGTTTCCTCAGTTCCCAAAAGTTTATTGAGTGTTGTTAAAAGAAAAGGTGATGTAACACAGTGGTGAACATGCCCTTTACCAACTACTTTGGCACGTGTTGCAGCCATGAAATTCTAAATTAATTATTATTTGCAAAAAAAAAATAAAGTTTATGAGTTTGAACATGGGCTTCACGGTGGCAGAGGGGTTAGTGCGTCTGCCTCACAATACGCAGGTCCTGCAGTCCTGGGTTCAAATCCAGGCTCGGGATCTTTCTGTGTGGAGTTTGCATGTTCTCCCCGTGAATGCGTGGGTTCCCTCCGGGTACTCCGGCTTCCTCCCACTTCCAAAGACATGCACCTTTGGATAGGTTGATTGGCAACACTAAATTGGCCCTAGTGTGTGAATGTGAGTGTGAATGTTGTCTGTCTATCTGTGTTGGCCCTGTGATGAGGTGGCGACTTGTCCAGGGTGTACCCCGCCTTCCGCCCGATTGTAGCTGAGATAGGCGCCAGGAATAAGCGGTAGAAAATGGATGGATGGATGGAGTTTGAACATCAAATATCTTGTCTTTGTAGTGCATTCAATTGAATATGGGTTGAAAAGGATTTGCAAATCATTGTATTCTGGTTTTATTTACATCTAACACAATTTTCCAACTCATATGGAAACAGGGTTTGGAAACGCTGCCTCTTTGCTAGGTCAACATTGCGAAGAAGAATATTTTCCTTATTTACTTACTCCGAGTAAATAAACCTAAAACAAACATATAAATAAATGTAAACTTGAAAGTTAATGTTTTTATAATACATTACCCAGAAGGCTTAGTATCGTAGACAGGAACCGAATGTACTGTATTTTCCGGGCTACCGATTGCATCTGTATTTAGGTCGAAACTCACTAAATTTCAGATGGTTTTTTTACATATATTAGCTGCACCAGACTTTAAGCCGCAGCTATATACCGGTACAAACGATTTTATACAAACCCCGTTTCCATATAAGTTGGGAAATTGTGTTAGATTTAAATATAAACGGAATACAATGATTTGCAAATCATTTTCAACCCATATTCAGTTGAATATGCTACAAAGACAACATATTTGATGTTCAAAATGATAAACCTTTTTTTCTGCAAATAATCATTAACTTTAGAATTTGATGCCAGCAACACGTGACAAAGAAGTTGGGAAAGGTGGCAATAAATACTGATAAAGTTTAGGAATGCTCATCAAACACTTATTTGGAACATCCTTAATGTGTGCAGGCTAATTGGGAACAGGTGGGTGCCATGATTGGGTATAAAAACAGCTTCCTTAAAAATGCTCAGTCTTTCACAAGAAAGAATGGGGCGAGGTACACCCCTTTGTCCACAACTGCATGAGCAAATAGTCAAACAGTTTAGAGGGGAACATTATCACCAGACCTATGTAAGCGTCAATATATACCTTGATGGTGCAGAAAAAAGACCAATAATTTTTTTAACCGATTTCCGAACTCTAAATGGGTGAATTTTGGCGAATTAAACGCCTTTCTTTTTATCGCTCTGGAGGGGATGACGTCAGAATGTGACGTTGCCGAGGTAATGCAGCCGCCATTTTAATTTTCAACACATTGTAAACATTGGGTCTCAGCTCTGTTATTTTCCGTTTTTTCGACTATTTTTTGGAACCTTGGAGACATCATGCCTCGTCCGTGTGTTGTCGGAGGGTGTAACAACACTAACAGGGAGGGATTCAAGTTGCACCACTGGCCCAAAGATGCAAAACTGTCTGCCGCCAGACCCCCATTGAATGTGCCAGAGTTGTTCCACATTTTACCGGCGATGACAGGAATGACACAGAGAAGTATGGATAACCCGCAGAAGCATTTGCAATGATAAAGTCAATGAAATCACAAAGGTGAGTTTTGTTGATGTTGACTTATGTGCTAATCAGACATATTTGGTCGCGGTGTGACTGCCAGCTAATCGATGCTAACATGCTACGCTAAATGACGCTAACATGCTATTTACTGGCGGTGCTAAAGCAGACATGGCACAGAGATGTATGGATAACCTGCAGATGCATTTGCAACGATAAAGTCAACAAAATCACAAAGGTGAGTTTTGTTGATGTTGACTGCCAGCTAATCGATCCTATCATGCCATGCTAATCGATGCTAACATGCTATTTACCGTCGGTGCTAAAGCAGACATGGCACAGAGATGTATGAATAACCTGCAGATGCTTTTGCAACTATATTACGTTTCCTTCCACCCACATTTAATGCGAAAAAAACACTTACCAATCGACGAATTTAAGTTGCTCCAGTGTCACAAGATGCGAAACTCCTGATCGTTTGGTCTGCACATTTTACCGTCGATGCTAACGCAGCTATTCGGCCATGCTATGGCTAAGAAAAGCGTCAATAGCTATCCGCTCAATAGCTTCAGTTTCTTCTTCAATACTTTCATACTCCAACCATCCGTTTCAATACATGCGTAATCTGTTGAATCGCTTAATCCGCTGAAGTCCGAGTCTGAATCCGAGCTAATGTCGCTATATCTTGCTGTGGTATTCACCATTGTTTGTTTACATTGGCAGCACTGTATGACGTCACAGGGAAATGGATAGTCGCATCGCAAATAGCGAAAATCAAGCACTTTAAAGCTTTTTTTTGGGATATTCGGAGACCGGTAAAATTTTGAAAAAAATCAAAAAATACAACATGCCACTGGGAACTGATTTTTATTGTTTTTAACCCTTTTGAATTTTTGATAATGTTCCCTTTTGAGAACAATGTTTCTCAAAGTGCAATTGCAAGAAATTTAGGAATTTCAACATCTACGGTCCATAATATCATCAAAAGGTTCAGAGAATATGGAGAAATCACTCCACGTAAGCGGCATAGCCGGAAACCAACATTGAATGGCCGTGACCTTTGATCCCTCAGACGGCACTGTATCAAAAACCAACATTAATCTCTAAAGGATATCACCACATGGGCTCAGGAACACTTCAGAAAACCACTGTCACTAAATAGTTTGTCGCTACATATGTAAGTGCAAGTTAAAACTCTACTATGCAAAGCGAAAGCCATTTATCAACAACATCCAGAAACGCCGCCGACTTCTCTGGGCCCGAGATGAACTGATGCAAAGTGGAAAAGTGTTCTGTGGTCTGACGAGTCCACATTTCAAATTGTTTTTGGAAATATTAGACATCATGTCATCCGGACCAAAGGGGAAGCGAACCATCCAGACTGTTATCGACGCAAAGTTCAAAAGCCAGCATCTGTGATGGTATGGGGGTGCATTGGTGCCCAAGGCATGAGTAACTTACACATCTGTGAAGGCACCATTAATGCTGAAAGGTACATACAGGTTTTGGAACAACATATGATGCCATCTAAGCGCCGTATTTTTCATGGACGCCCCTAGTTATTTCAGCAAGACAATGCCAAGCCACATTCAGCATGTGTTACAACAGCGTGGTTTCATAAAAAAACAGTGCGGGTACTTTCCTGGCCCGCCTGCAGTCCAGACCTGTCTCCCATTGAAAATGTGTGGCGCTATATGAAGTGTAAAATACGACAGCAGAGACTGTTGAATGACTGAACCTCTACATGAAACAAGAATGGGAAAGAATTCCACTTTCAAAGCTGTACCAAAAAGTACTATTTTGGTTTCATCTGACCACATGACATTCTCCCAATCCTCTGCTGTATCATCCATGTATCCAATTTGGTATAAACTCAACTGGTCGTGTTTGGAGGAAGAAGAATAGTGAGTTGCATCCCAAGAACACCATACCTACTGTGAAGCATGGGGGTGGAAACATCATGCTTTGGGGCTGTTTTTCTGCTAAGGGGACAGGACAATTGATCCGTGTTGAGGAAAGAATGAATGGGGCCATGTATCGTGAGATTTTGAGCCAAAACCTCCTTTCATCAGTGAGGGCTTTGAATGGTTGAGCAAATACTTATTTTCCACCATAATTTACAAATACATTTTTTTTAATTCCTACAATGTGAATTCCTGTATTTTTTCACATTCTGTCTCTCACAGTTGAAGTGTACCTATGATGAAAATTACAGACCTCTGTCTCCATTTTAAGTGGGAGAACTTGCACAATCGGTGGCTGACAAAATACTTTTTTGCCCCACAGTAACTCATACCTCCCTTACTTTGAGGTTTGGCTGTGCTCTACTTCCCCCTTGTGTTCATTATTACAGCTGCAATAACCAAAAGCCACGGTTTAAACAAAACATACACTTCAAAACAAAGGCACAAATGATGTGAATTAAAATATGCACATGTAGATATGTTGACATAGCTGTATTGGAAACATACTGAAAACATTTATCTTAAATTGAAAGCACACTTCTACCCACGTTTAAACCAAAGTGATCGTCATTTCGCTCTGCTTTTATTTTACTTTGAAAAAGCCGGAAGCGTTGGCTAGTGTAGCTATCGTATGGCGTTGTCAACAAACGCTCCCTTTACTCCTCGACATCGCCTATAAATAAAATAAAACGCAACTCATCACGCTACTAACGGATTCAAAGTTATCTAACGGCGAAAATATCTGTTATTCAGCACTCCTTTCGACACAAGGTAGGAAAAATGATTGCCTCAGCTTCGCGTTGTGGTTTGGCTGATTAGCACATCTCTTGCTAGCACATGTGATGAAGCTAAGCTACCATTGTAGTTGATTTGCTTGTTCAAAAGTGATTGTATATTATAATTGTTTAAAGGCCTACTGAACTGAGATTTTCTTATTCAAACGGAGATAGCAGGTCCATTCTATGTGTCATACTTGATCATTTCCCGATATTGCCATATTTTTTTGCTGAAAGGATTTAGTAGAGAACATCCACGATAAAGTTCGCAACTTTTGGTCGCTAATAAAAAACCCTGGCCTTTACCGGAAGTAGCAAACGAAGTGCGCGTGACGCCACGGGTTGTAGGGCTCCTCACATCCTCACTTTGTTTACAATCATGGCCACCAGCAGCTAGAGTGATTTTGACTGAGAAAGCGACAATTTCCCCATTAATTTGCGCGAGGATGAAAGATTCGTGGATGAGGATATTGACAGTGTAGGACTAGAAAAAGAAAAGAAAAAAAGGCGATTGCAGTGGGAGCGATTCAGATGTTAATAGACACATTTACTAGGATAATTCTGGAAAATCCCTTATCTGCCTATTGTGTTGCTAGTTTTTTAGTGAGATTATAAGGTACCTGAAAGTCGGAGGGGTGTGGCCACGGGTGTAGTGACCGCCAGTGTCTCCGTGGGAGGAGGTAACAGTCGCCGCAGCAGCTAGGTTAAGAGCCAACTTATTACCACAATTTTCTCACCGAAACCTGCCGGTTGACTTGTGGTTGGGATCCATGTTTGCTTGACCGCTCTGTTCCATAGGAAAGCTTCACCCACGGGAATTTTAAACAAGGAAACACCGAATGTGTTTGTGTGGCTAAAGGCTAAAAGCTTCCCACCTCCATCTTTCTACTTTGACTTCCTCATTATCAATTGAACAAATTGCAAAAGATTCAGCAACACTGATGTCCAGAATACAGTGTAATTATGCGATTAAAGCAGACTACTTATAGCTTCCATCGGGCTGGAAAAAAATGTCAAATGCACGCGTCATCATACCACGACGTTTTCAACACGACACTTTGCGGGAAATTTAAAATTGCAATTTAGCAAACTAAAAAGGCTGTATTGGCATGTGTTGCAATGTTAATATTTCATCATTGATATATAAACTATCTGACTGCGTGGTCGGTAGTAGTGGGTTTCAGTAGGCCTTTAATCACCTTTACCACGTGTTTAATGTGTGCTGAACGAGTGTACATCATATAATATAATGCTTGTGTGTTTTGTTTACCATAGTTACCTACCATTGATCAACATGGGCCGGATATTCTTGGATCACATTGGGGGCACTCGCCTCTTCTCTTGCGCCAACTGTGACACTATTCTGACCAACAGAGCAGAGCTGATCTCCACACGCTTCACTGGAGCCACAGGCCGGGCCTTCCTCTTCAACAAGGTACGTGTTTGGATTATAGCCACTATCATACTATACATAGTGTGATAGGTAATTGCTTTTACATTTTTAAGATGGTACTATACCAGTGGTCCCCAAACTACGGCCCGCCAGCTAGGGCTGCGAATCTTTGGGGTCCCACAATTCGATTCAAAATTGATTTTTTTTTTTTCAATTCAACACGATTCTCGATTCAAAAACGATTTTTTCCTGATTTAAAAGGATTCTGTATTCATTCAATACATAAGATTTCAGCAGGATCTACCCCAGTCTGCTGAAATGCAAGCAGAGTAGTAGATTTTTGTAAAAAGCTTTAATAATTGTCAAGGAAAATGTTTTATCAACTGATTGCAATAATGTAAATTTGTTTTAACTATCAAATGAACCAAAAATATGACTTATTTTATCTTTGTGAAAATATTGTACACAGTGTGTTGTCAAGCTTATGAGATGCGATGCAAGTGTAAGCCACTGTGACACTTTATTTTTATTTTTATAAATGTCTACTGATAATGTCAATGAGGGATTGTTAATCACTGTTATGCTGAAATTATAACTAATTTTGATACTGTCGTTGATAATATTCATTTTTGTTTCACTACTTTGGGTTTGTTCTGTGTCGTGTTTGTGTCTCCTCTCAATTGCTCTGTTTATTGCAGTTCTGAGTGTTTGTGGGTCAGGTTTGGTTTTGGAATTGGATTGCATTGTTTTGGCATTGCTGTGTTGAGGTGGCGACTTGTCCTGGGTGTAGCTGAGATAGGCACCAGCGCCTCCCGCGACCCCAAAGGGAATAAGCGGTAGAAAATGGATGGATGGATGGTATTGCTGTGTATTGTTTTGTTGAATTGATAATAAAAATTTTTTTTTAAAAATCGATTTAAAAAAAATGAGAATCGATTCTGAATCGCACAACATGAGAATCGCGATTCAAATTCGAATCGATTTTTTTCCACACCCCTACCGCCAGCGTCCAAAATCCGGCCCGCGGGAAGTCTCAAGTTTTTTATTTGTCCGACCGCTTATATGTTTACTACGTCTCTTTGTTTACAATGTCAATTTTCTTCTCCATTTTATCTTGCCCCCATTTTTGGGGGCTGCAGCTGTTACATATACTGTAATACGGTCAGGGGTGTCCAACTCATTTGGGCTCAGGGGCCACATGGAGGGAAATCTGTGCACACGGACTAATGAAACCATGGCATTAAAACTAAAATATAAAGACAACTCTAGATTGATTTATTTGTTTTACTTTAGCCAAAAATAGAACAAACACATTCTGAAAATATGACAATAAAAGTATAGAAAAAAATAGTTTAGATCAGGGTTCTCTAGACTGCGGCCCGCGGAATGAAAGTTTTATTATTATTATTTTTTTGTCTTTCTATTTTCTACCGCTTGTTACTCTCGGGGTCTCCTCGACACTCAGGCAAATCATATTGTCAAAAACGTCATTTTACAATCGATACGTGACATCATCGCTCGCGCCGCAGTGTCGGGCAAGCGTGCGGCAGGTGAGCATTCTTTTAGTCAATTAGTGCATAAGGAATATATATATATTTATATATATATATATATATATATATATATATATATATATATATATATATATATGTATATATGTATGTATATATGTATGTATGTATATATGTATGTATATATGTATATATATATATATATATATATGTATATATATATATGTATATATGTATATATATATATATATGTATATATATATGTACATATATAAATATGTATGTATATATATATATACATATATATATATACACACACACACACAGCCCGGCCCCCGGGTACATTTTTTTAACCCAATGCGACCCACGAGTCAAAAAGTTTGGGGGCCCCTGTATTATACGGAGGGTTGATCAAGGAAATCTAGTGCCGTAGTCAGTATTTTCTACCTTTTTATGGGCATGGACTGAATCCCGTCGCAGGGCTGCCAAGTTTAAGAAAATGACAAAAGTGAGACTTCATGTTGTCATGATGCATTAGAAAACAATTGACCCCTTTTAACGTTGTTTGTTTTTTACCTATGTTAATGTCGATATATACCTTAAGACTGATGTCCTCACCTTTAGCAGCTCTCCCTGCACTCTGGCCATTGTTAGATTAAATACTGTTTAGCAATGTTTCTCAAAGTGGATTTCATAACCTCTGTGGGTTCCTTTAGGGTGGTATAAATCGACCCTTGCAAGGTTTGTAACTCTTGACAGCTTTGGGTCCATTTGGTTCCATTTGTTCACTGTCAGACTATAAGGCGCACTTCAAACCCTTTAATTTTCTCAAAAATCGACAGTGCGCCTTTTGTACGGAATAATTCTGGTTGTGGATACTGAACTCAAAGCTATTTTATTTGCTACCTGGTTTAATGATAAGTGTGACCAGTAGATGGTAGTCACACATAAGCGATATGTGTAGACTTCAGAATGAAAAGCAACACCACAACTTTAAATTTTTTATTGAGAATATAGAATATTACACACGCTGCTCAAAAATCTGTCAAAATGTTTTAGTACGACTTTCGTATGCTATGAAGCCAGCGTCCAAAATCCGGCCCGCGGAAAGTCTCAATTGTTTTTTTTTAATTTGTCCGACCGCCGATGTTAGCTATGTCTTTTTGTTTATAATGTCTATTTTCTGCTGGATCTACTCTCTATTTTATGCTTCCCCCTTTTTTTTTGCTGCAGCTGTTACTTATACTGTATTACTGTACATCAGTAGTGTCCAACTCATTTGAGCTCAGGGGCCGCATGGAGGAAAATCTGTGCACACTATTGAAATCATGGCATTAAAACTAAAATATAAAGACGATTTCAGATTGTTTTCTTTGTCTTACTTTGGCCAAAAATAGAACAAACATATTCTGAAAATATTACAATAAAAGTATAGAAAAAAATAGTTTAAATCAGGGGTCTCTAGACTAAGGCCCGCAAAGGTCCAAAATCCGGCCTGCAGGAAGTCTCAGGGTTTTCATTTTTTTTAATTTGTCTTTTCTAATCTATTTTTTACCACTTGTTACTCTTGGGGTCTCCTAGCCGCTTTGGCAAATCATATTGTCAAAAATAGATTTTCACATCGATAACATGACATCATCACGTTCGCTCCGCAGTGTGCCAAGTGCCCACTCTTTTAGTCAATTAGTGTGTGAGGAACATATATATATATATATATATATATGTATATATATATATATATATATATATATTACATTACACACACACACACACACATACCCCAGTAATGGTTGATCAAGGAAATGTAGTGCTGTAGTTAGTATTTTCTACTTTTGTAGGCATCGACTAAATCCCGTTGCAGGGCTGCCAAGTTTAAGAAAATTACAAAAGTGAGACTTTAAGGTGTCATGCTGCGTTAGAAAATAGCGTTGTTTTTTTTTACCTTTTTTTAATGTCGATTTATACCTTAAGACTGATATCCTCACCTTTAGTGGCCACACTTGCACTGTGGCTATTGTTAGATTGAATATTGTTTTACAATGTTTCTCAAAGTGGATTTCAGGGCTTCTGTGGTTTCCTATAGTGTGGTCTATGTTGACCCTTGCAAGGTTTGTAATGCTTGACGGTATTGGGTCCACTTGGTTCCATTTGTTCACTGTCAGAGTTAAGGACATACCATGTAAATGTGGAAGTAGTGTCAAAGCGCTTTGAGTACCTAGAAGGTAGAAAAGCGCTATACAAGTACAACCCATTTATTTTTCAAACTATATGGTGCAGTTCAAAGCCTTTCATTTTTTTCAAAAATAGACAGTGCGCCTTATAACCTGGTGGGCCTATTGAACGGAATAATTCTGGTTGTGGATACTGACCTCGAAGCTATTTTAATTTGTACATGGTGTAATGATAAGTGTGACCAATAAGTTGGTCGTCACACATAAGTGATAGTGTAGACTGCAGGGACCTGCACTGTGGCCACTTTTAGATTGAATACTGTTTTACAATGTTTCTCAAAGTGGATTTCAGGGGTTCTGTGGTTTCCTATAGGGTGGTCTAAATTGACCCTTGCAAGGTTTGTAATTCTTGACGGTATTGGGTCCATTTGGTTCCATTTGTTCACTGTCAGAGTTAAGGACATTCCATTTTTTTCAGACTATAGGGTGCACTTCAAAGCCTTTAATTTTTTTCAAAACTTAGACAGTGCGCCTTATAACCCGGTGGGCCTATTGAACGGAATAATTCTGGTTGTGGATACTGACCTCGAAGCTATTTTAATTTGTTCATGGTGTAATGATAAGTGTGACCAGTAGTTGGTAGTCACACATAAGGGATAGTGTAGACTGCAAGATGATTATAAACAATCCCACAACTTTAAATGTTCCATTGAAAATATAGAAAATTAAACATTGCGCTCAAAAATCTGTCAAAATGCTTCAGTACGACTTTCATAAGCTATGGATTCGCACCGCAAGACGGTTTGACAACATACGAGCATTAATTTGGTGTGTGTATAAAGACCGCAAAATCGCACTCATTAACCATTTGCCCTTTTGTTTTGCAATATTATGCTAAACCTATTTTTCTTACCTTCTGGTACCTGTTGGTGTGTATTTGGGATCTGCATAAGTCCTGAAAATCTGCGCTTGGCCGCCATTGTAGTCCGTGGAAACACTGTAGTCAACAAGCATCTTCTTTTTCTCTATCTTTTTGTTATGGGACATTCATCCTCCACTTTTGCCATTTCTAATATGAAGTAGCGTGAAGGTCTAACTTGTATCTTGTTATGGAAGCGCTAAAACATACCGATGTAGTGGGTTTACATACTTCACCTTTGGAACTTCAGTAATTAGAGAGTTAGGTCGGACGTTTTTTCACAGGACACATTTGCGGCGTTGTTGCCCTAGTGAGCCACAAATGAAGAGATTCTACTCGGCTATTGATTTAAGTAAAGCCTGAATGTCATTAAAACCGTTAGCTCCATCTTTTCACACTTCTTCCACTCCCGTCCTTGCACGCTACACCGCTACAACAAAGATGACGGGGAAGATGTCGAAGGTGAGCCACATAAAAAAGACCGCCCACAAAATGGTACATCCTGAAGCGACTGTCAGAAAGGGACTTAAAGATGGTCTGTAAAACATGATCTATGCAACAGTTTGATCAAACAACCACCATTACGTGTTATGTAGACCACAAGGAAGTGTTTTCTATTCAGAAAAAAAAAGGACCCCTGTTAATGCACCTTTTAATCTGCTGCACTTTTGTATTAAAATAGACCTGAATAGACCCGCTCATCGGCAGTGCGCTTTATAATCTGGTGCGCCCTATGGTCTGGACAATACAGTACCTTGTAATCAAGAATTTTGGGAAACACTGCAGGGTATAAATTGATATATATGAGTGGGACACACACACACATAGTCACACATCTGTTTATGATTTAAACTTCTAAGGAGTGTCGTACATCCACTGCGGTATGCCAGGAAGTTAAACTGTTGGGCTAAATTTAATAATTTCAATTTTAACTATTTTACATATATTATCTATTATCCATTCAAAAGTCTTTAACCATTTTATTTTATTTTTCTTGGCAATTTATTAATATTTATTTGGGTGTGATGTCCTTGTCTAGACCCTTTTCAGTTTGCCTAATAAACCATTTAACCATTTTTACTTTTAACGCTGCCACTGGGGTTGATTTGAATTTCAATATAATCTTGCTTTTCTCAATCATAATCTTATTCTTCCCTTTCCCTCCTTTGTGCGCTCTTTTACTAGCACTCTCTTTTCAATAAGTGCTTCCCTCTCCCCTTTAGTCCTATTTGTTTGCCTGTGTTCCTCATATATCCCACCACTATCCCCTTCCATCTCGATCCAGTCACTAATAAGATTAAATCAAAAGATTCAGGTCGATACGCCTAAGGATCAAAGCAATGACAACATCCTCTGACAACTAATCAAAGCAATGACAACATCCTCCAATGACAATCTTGGCCAAAACCTGCCTTACGTTGCTTCTGAATGGTTTTATATTGCATGGTTCCTATCGTGGTTGGTTAGATGTCGGCTCAAGGGACTGATGAGATTGGTTAGCTCGGTCACGGCAAGCCGTGAGGACCAAAGTTTATTATCATGAAAATAGAGTATTGAATGGGAAAATATAAGTGTGAAAAATGTCATGTGTGGTGTGAGAAAGGTACATTTAATGACTGTTGTGAGGCATGGCAACTCTGTTAATATTATTGGGTATTGATTCACTTAAAATCAAACCATGCCATATTTCCATACTTTTGTTGCTTGTGCAGACCCCGGCGCAAACTGTTGGCAAGGAAACAATCAGTTAAGCAGCACTCAGAGCGGACTCAGTGGGACTGTCTCTAGGTAGTGAGATAATTTTCCATGCTAACAAATCAAATATGCTCGATAGAAAGTGTAGTTAGGTTCCACTTTTCCAAAATGCGCTAGATTGATGCTAATTTAAATTGGCTTTGCCACAGACATGGTACTGACTAGCATTAGCGATTTTACATGCCGATTTTAGCAGAAAACTACAACTAAGATGCACTTGACAATCAAACAACTTGTGTGTAATAAGATGTATGGTATACCGGTACTAATAAATAAAAACGGTATTATACTGCCTTTAAAAAATTACCGGTAACTTTAATTATGACAGTTGTATGATCCTGTAACTACATGGTATTGGATTGGTACCAATATTTGTAGTATTAGCCAAAGCTTGTGTAAAGTATCAAACAACAGATGAATAAGTGATTATTACATTTGAACAGAAATGTAGATAGAACATTAAAACTGAAAGTAAGCAAATATTAATAAATGAACCGGTTTTCTACTACTTTTTCCCTAATCATTTATTTTATTTTCACAATTTTTTAATGACAAAATTGTTCTTTGAATGCAATAAAAAACATTTTTATTGTATTACTATATTGTTCTGTTAAAAATAAAGACCATAGTGACATTTTTGTGGTCCCCCTTTATTTAGAAAATTATTGAAATACATTTTGTTTACTGGTACAACAATATTAGTATCAGGACAACCCTAAGTGAGTGCAACACTTACTGAATAAGGATTTTAAAGCACAGGTAGCAAACTTGAGTCCCAGGGGGCAGATCTGGCCCGCCAAATCCTTATACATGAGCCGCCAAAGTCTGGAAATATTTGTCAATGATTATACTTTTTCTTTTATTCCTAAAGCTATTTGTTCTTTTCGTTTTGACAGAAATAACACTTGTACAGCATAGAATTGCACATTTTTAAAACTTTGATACTGTCTAGAAATGCATTAAATACTATATTATCTTACATTCCAAAAATGTGTTTTTGTTGCAATGAAAATGAATAGGATATCTGCTTGACTCATGATTTCAAAGCAAGTTATTCATTAAATTATACACTTGATTGTACAATATTTTACAATTAAAGAACATTCCTGCTTTATAGGGTGCAACAAAAGCCTAGACGAGAACTGTTAGCTTCATGGCAAAGACTACTTCCACATCCTAGTCTATATACACTACCGTCATCTAAAGGCTACTCTATAATACTTGCAAATGAGATAGAGGAATCAGAAAACAAGATATGATAACTGTACAGCACATTTAACTCTTTTTTTAAATGCCACAATAAATTTGATTTTACTATTAAATAATGAACATATAGCTTACATAAAAAAAATGTTAGACTCTTTCAGCATTCCATCCAATCTCTTAGGCATTTTACAATAGTTTGTAACACACAAAAGGTGTGCTTTTTTTTTTAGGTAATTTTAAAAATGTTTAAAAGATTTTCAAATTAAAAAAGTGGTACCGTTTTTCCATTTACAGCAATGTGCACAAAAAACCTTCATCAATTTTACAACAACATTTTGGCAACTGAACTGCCTGATTTTTACTGTAAAATCTATTTTTTTTTTTTTTTTTTTACGGTGATACGTAAGAAAAATATGACAATCAAATGCATCCGCAATTGTGTAATATTGTCACGAGGCGAATCCTGATACATTTATAGTCTTATTATTCACTGGTGCTAACGGCCCTCTGGTGTGGCCCTCAATGAAAACACGTTTGACCCATTACTGCCTTATAGGGTGCAACAAATGCATAGACTACAACTTTTAGCTTCATGGCAAAGACTACTTCCACATCGTAGTCGATATACACTACTGTCATCTAACATCTTAGAATTTTTACTGCATGCAAAGGCTACTATATAATACTTGCAAATGAGACGGAGAAATCAGAAAACGAGATATAACTGGACAGCACATTTATCTCTATTTTAAATGCCACTATAAATTTGATTTTACTATTATATAATGCAGTGGTTGTCAAATGGGGGTACGTGTACCCCTGGAGGTACTTGAAGGTATGCCAAGGAGATTTTTTTTTTAATATTCTAAAAATAGCAACAATTCAAAAATCCTTTATCAATATATTTATTGAATATTACTTCGACAAAATATGAATCTAAGTTCATAAACTTCAATAACCACAATAACTGTGAAAAGAAATGCAGCAATGCAATATTCAGTGTTGACAGCTAGATTTTTTGTGGACATGTTCCATAAATATTGATGTTAAAGATTTCTTTTTTTGTGAGGAAATGTTTGGAATTAAGTTCATGAATCCAGATGGATCTTTATTACAATCCCCAAAGAGGGCACTATAAGTTGATGATTACTTCTATGTGTAGAAATATGTATTTATAATTGAATCACTTGTTTATTTTTCACCAAATTTTTAGTTATTTTTATATCTTTTTTCCCAAAAAGTTCAAGAAAGACCACTACAAATGAGCAATTTTTTGCACTGTTATACAATTTAATAAAGCAGAAACTGATGACATAGTGCTGTATTTTACTTTTAAATCTATTTTTGTTCAACCAAAAATGCTTTGCTCTGATTAGGGGGTACTTAAATTAAAAAAATTTTCACAGGGGGTACATCACTGCAAAAGGTTGAGAACCACTGAAATAATGAACATTTAGAGTACATAAAACATTTTTTAGACTCTTTTAGCATTCCATACAATCTCTTAGGCATTTTACAATAGTTTGTAACACACAAATAAAATGTGGACATTTTTTTTTTTTAAGATAATTTCAAACATTTTTGTCTCTCCTTTTAGGTTGTCAATCTCCAGCACAGCGAGGTTCAAGACCGGGTCATGCTGACGGGAAGACACATGGTACGGGACGTCAGCTGCAAGAACTGCAACAGCAAGCTGGGGTGGATGTACGAGTTTGCTACGGAGGAAAGCCAGCGTTACAAGGAGGGCCGGGTCATCCTGGAGAGGGCGCTAGTGAGGGAGAGGGAGGGTTTCGAGCACGTACCCACAGACACCTCTTGAAAAGTATTGCGGGGTGTTGGCCTTACAGTCGCTCAAAGGTTTGCCTCTGACCGCAGTGCAACGACTTGCATATAAAGGGAGAGTCCCGACTACGCCGAAATATCACAGTTTGAACAAGAAAAGTGTGTAACAACATTGCTTCCATTTCTCTTTAAACTGCCTTGAATGTCATTGTGTTCACTGGCTGTGATGTTGAATATGGTGCCATAGAATCAGGATGGAGGGATGGGTTGCAGACTCGCTTTGACCAGTTTAGACTGTTCAGTCTAATGAAGTGAGGGGAAGATTATCATTTATACAACATTCCTTCAGCATGTTGCCAGGCTTGAAACTATTTAATTTTTATACATAAAATATGTTACCTATTATTGATTGCTTTTATACATACATACCCACAGGATGATTAGTACATTTTTGTTGCAAGGGTTAAAACTTTCCAGCTGATATTAGAACTGTTACCTCTTTTGGTGCAGTGCATCCAGAAAGTATTCACAATGCTTCACTTTTCCCACATTTTGTAATGTCACAGCCTTTTTCCAAAATGTAAATCTGTTTTTGTTCTTGAAATTTACACAAAATAACCTGTAAGTGTGAACAGTTAAAAAAAAAAAATTGTGGATGTACATAAGTACAACATTTGCTCAACAACCCTTTTGGCAGCCTTACGTATATTTGAATACGATGCCACCTATAGACCCTTATCTCTGGGCAGTTTCGCCCATTCCTCTTTGCAGCCCCTCTCAAGATCCGTCACGTTGGATGAAAAGCCATGTTTGTAATCCAGGATGTCTCTGTACATTAATGCATTCCTCTTTCCCTCCATCCTGACCAGTCTCCCAGTTCCTGCTGCCGAAAAACATTCCCACAGCATGATGGTGCCACTACAATGCTTCATTGTAGGGATGGTATTGGCCTGCTTTCCTCCAAACTGAGGAACTGACTGGCTTCCACGCCAAATAGTTTAATATTTGTCTCATCAGACCAGATAATTTTGTTTCTCATGGTCAAGAGAATTTCAGGTGCATTTTGGAAAACTTTTTACAAAGAAATGGCTTTCGCTTGGCTACTCTACCATACAGGTCTGATTGGTGGTTTGCTGCAGTGATGTTCTCCTCTCTCCACAGAGGAAGTTGGTAGTTTTTGACAGTGACCATCTGGACTAAGATGATTGCAGCCATGTACAGAGACATCCTTGATGAAAACCAATGCTTCCCATCCAACCTGATGGCGCTTGAGAGGTACTGCAAAGAACAATGAGTGTTACTGGCCAAAGATCGGTGTGCCAAGCTTGTGGCATCGTATTAAAAAAGACTTGAGGCTGTAATTGTCGCCATATGGTTTTTTAGTATGTTAAATAAATTAGAAAAGTTATTTGTGGGATCTGAGCCGAGGATGTCGTTGTGGCTTGTGCAGCCCTTTGAGACACTCGTAATTTAGGGCTATATAAGTTAATATTGATTGATTGATATTTAAAAAAAACCTTTTCACGTTGTCATTGTGGGGTATTGTCTGTAGAATTTGGAGGATTTTCTTTTTTGGAATGAGGCTATAACAACAATGTGAAAAATAGTAAAGCACTGTGAATACTTTGCAGGTGCACTGTAAATGTAGTTGTTAATGTAACACTTGAACAAAAATACATACTCTTCATGTCGATGTGTTCTTTGGCGCATGTTGTACCTCAATCACTGAAAAACAGTTAACTTGTCGTTATCAATAAAATCATGAATTCAAAATTACATTTGTACTCTTTGAATTCTATGCTTATTTTGAATGTTGGCCGGGGGCTGATGGGCAGCCTAGGACTGAGTCGGCTCCCTCAGGCGCTTTGTTGGGTCTGTTCCAGTCTCTGGACGCCCAGCGGATGTTGGGGTGGAGCATCGCGGTGGCATTAGGGGAGTGTTTTTGTTTTGTCTTTTGTCTCCGCATGGTGCCGTCGTATGTGCGCAACATGTAGATTGTTTTTTTGTCATTTTTGTTTCTTTTTCATATTTATAGTTTTTCATTGCGTTTACTTTTGTGGCTGTATGTAGGAATGGCGCCAATTTGCAGATTCTTAAACTTTTACCTCTTATATTTACATGTTTTGCCTTAATGGAATATTTTGGGCCTGCACTGAAACCACCAATTGATCTCCTGTGGGGTCAGACAATATCTCTTGTGGACCAATAACGTTTGTCTAGCGGTTTCCTGTTGTTTTCTTTAGTTAAAGATGAAGCGGTAGCCGACGTTAAGTAAAACAAACTTCCCCATCTGTTTGTGAAATGTGAGATCAGAGATTGGCTGAGAAACAAGGGTGTGGAGATGTCCCCATTCTCTATAGAAGAGATCAAATTTGGTATTTTATTTCAACGACTAACATAGAAATGTTTTTCCACATTATTATGCTCCAGGCAAAACATTTTCTACATAAATGTCGATTTATGAAAGTAAGGTCTACATTTACCAATTGGCTTAATGGTTTACAATTATCAATCAAATCTTGGAGGATGATTAAGAGTACAAAGGCCTACTGAAACCCACTACTACCGACCACACAGTCTGATAGTTTATAAATCAATGATGAAATATTAACATTGCAACACATGCCAATACGGCCTTTTTAGTTTACTAAATTGCAATTTTAAATTTCCCGCAAAGTGTCGTGTTGAAAACGTCGCGGTATGATGATGCGTGCGTTTGACGTCACCGGTTGTAGCGGACATTATTTTCCAGTCCGATCCAAGCTATAAGTAGTCTGCTTTAATCGCATAATTACACAGTATTCTGGACATCTGTGTTGCTGAATCCTTTGCAATTTGTTCAATTAATAATGGAGAAGTCAAAGTAAAAAGATGGAGGTGGGAAGCTTTTAGCCTTTAGCCACAAAAACAGCCGGTGTTTCCCTGTTTAAAATTCCTGAAGATTAAGCTTTACTATGGATCAGAGCGGTCAAGCGAACATGGATCTCGACGACATGTCAACCGGCAGTTTACGGTGAGAAATTTGTGGTAATAAGTCGCCTCTTACCGGAGACATCAGCGGAGCTTCCGTCCTGCTGCAGCAGCCATGACTTCCCTCAGAGACTCTGGCGTCAACACACCCCTCCGACTTTCAGGTACTATTTATTCTAGCAACACAATAGGCAGATAAGGGATTTTCCAGAATTATCCGAGTAAATGTGTAATAACATCTGAATCGCTCCCACTGCAATCGCCTTTTTCTTTTTTTAACTTTTTCTTTTTTCTATTCCTTCACTCTAGATTTCCTCATCCACGAATCTTTCATCCTCGCTCAAATTAATGGGGAAGTTGTTGCTTTCTTGGTCCGAATTGCTCTAGCTGCTGGTGGCTATGATTGTAAACAATGTGAGGATGTGAGGAGCCCTACAACCCGTGACGTCACGTGCACATCGTCTGCTACTTTCGGTAAAGGCAAGGCTTTTTTATTAGCAACCAAAAGTTGCAAACTTTATCGTCGATGTTCTCTACTAAATCTTTTCAGGAAAAATATGGCAATATGGCGAAATGATCAAGTATGACACATAGAATGAACCTGCTATCCTCGTTTAAATAAGAAAATCTATTTTCAGTAGGCCTTTAAATTGATATATTTGTCAAAAAAAATGAAGAAATTTAGGTAGCCCTTTTTGTCTTTTTCTTCGGAATGAGAATCAGCACCTCCAAGCCCGAGTCCATGGTCCTCGCCCGGAAAAGGGTGGAATGCCATCTCCGGGTTGGGGAGGAGACCCTGCTCCAAGTGGAGGAGTTCAAGTACCTAAGAGTCTTGTTCACGAGTGAGGGAAGAGTGGATTGTCAGATAGACAGGGGGATCGATGCGGCGTCTTCAGTAATGCGGACGTTGTACCGATCCATTGTGGTGAAGAAGGAGGTGAGCCGGAAGGCAAAGCTCTCAATTTACCGGTCGATCTACGTTCCCATCTTCACCTATGGTGATGAGCTTTGGGTCATGACCGAAAGGATAAGATACGGGTACAAGAGGCCGAAATGAGTTTCATTCTCCCTTAGAGATAGGGTGAGAAGCTCTGTCATCCGGGAGGAACTCAAAGTAAAGCCGCTGCTCCTCCACATCGAGAGGAGCCAGATGAGGTGGTTCGGGCATCTGGTCAGGATGCCACCCGAACGCCTCCCTAGGGCGGTGTTTAAGGCACGTCCAACCGGTAGGAGGCCAAGGGGAAGACCCAGGACACGTTGGGAAGACTATGTCTCCCGGCTGGCCTGGGAACGCCAGTGGCTGGGGAGAGGGAAGTCCGGGCTTCCTTGCTTAGGCTGCTGCCCCCGCGACCCGATCTCGGATTAGCGGAAGAAGATGGATGGATATTTTTTATTATTATTTATTCATATGTAATACACTATCTGTATTTGCTTGTATTTTCTTTCCTTGACATGCTTGGCTGATGTCGTGATTCGCTCAACCTGATGTGTAGATTGTTGGTTATGTTGAAAGTGCCTTGACTTTTAAATGCATTATAAATGTATGTTTGTTGTTCAACAAAAAAATATATAAAATTAAATTAAAGAAAAATTAAAAATAAAACAAACTTCCGCTTCCGTACTTGATTGTGACGTGTCGGAACCAGATAGTAGGACTACAAAAAGGCAACTCGACAGTGCGCGAGTTACACCTTTTTTCTAGATTCTCCGCTTGCGTGTCGGTATTAATGGCATGTAAAGCGGGAAACAACTTCTCTGGGACTCGGACGCACGCACAACTGAGCAACAATGGGCGACGGTGAGTCCTTTTGAAATGTTTTAGTCCGCTAACTGTGCTTTCTGTTTCCGGGTTAGCCACAACAACGTAACACTTGGGAACGCCAACTTCCTGGTGAAAAATAAGGGACAACTTGCAGTGCTGTCGACCTCATTTATTTTGGCCTTTTTTATTTGGGTAAAATGAGTTTTATACTCTCCACAAAGGTTGAAAAGAAGCAACTGGACTCTTCTTGTTTGTTGAAGATATTTCACAGTTGCTTCCATTCAACCTTTTTGGATTTTAATGACCTGATGACTGACACATATATTTTTATAATATTTGACTCCAGGCATATACCGTATTTCCTTGAATTGCCGCCGTGGCGCTAATTAATTTAAAACCTCTTCTCCCTCATGCGCTTACCAAAGGCATGTGGTAAAAGTAAGCCTGCACTAATTATTTTAAAACATCTTCTCACTCCGGCACTTACCAAAGGTATGCAGTAAAAGTTCGAGTGATGTAAGCTTGGACCTTAAATCCTACTGAATAGCTCTTAAAGGGGAACATTATCACCAGACTTATGTAGGCGTCAATATATACCTTGATGTTGCAGAAAAAAAACTTTTTTTTTTAACCGATTTCTGAACTCTAAATGGGTGAATTTTGGCGAATTAAACGCCTTTTTTTCTATTATTTGCTCTCGGTTCGATGACGTCAAAACGGGACATCACCTAGTTAGTCAACGCTATTTTCTTATTACACACACCAAGTCAAATCAGCTCTGTTATTTTTTCGACTGTTTTCCGGTACCTTGGAGACATCATGCCTCGTCGGTGTGTTGTCGGAGGATGTAACAACACGATCAGGGACGGATTCAAGTTGATTTACGTAGAATGAGCATCGATTAGCACGGCATGCTAATCCATGCTAACATGCTATTTAGACTAGCTGTATGTACATATTGCATCGTTATGCCTCATTTGTAGCTATATTTGCATCCAGCCTTTCCCTCCATCCACATTTAATGCCAAACAAACACATACCAATCGACGGATTTAAGTTGCCCCAGTGTCAAGAGATGCGAAAGTCCCTCGTTTGGTCTGCACATTTTACTGGCGATGCTACGACAGATATGGCAGAGATGTGATGATATCCTGCGATACTCAAAGCAGATGCATTTCCAACAATAAAGTCAACAAAATCACAAAGGTGAGTTTTGTTGATGTTATTGACCTATGTGCTAATCAGACATATTTGGTCACGGCATGACTGCCAGCTAATCGATGCTAACATGCTATTTAGGCTAGCTGTGTGTACATTTGTAGCTGTATTTACATCCAGCCTTTCCCTCCAAACAAACACTTACCAATTGACAGATTTAAGTTGCTCCAGTGTAACAAGATGCAAAGTCCCGATCGTTTGGTCTGCACATTTTACCGGCGATGTTAAGGCAGACATGGCCGAATAGCGTCAACAGCTATTCGCTCAATAGCTTCAGTTTCTTCTTCAATTTCGTTTTCGCTATCTGCCTCCATACTCCAAACATATGTTTCAATACATGCGTAATCTGTTGAATCGCTTAAGCCGCTGACATCCGAGTTTGAATCCGCGCTAATGTCGCTATATCTTGCTGTGCTATCCGCTATTTGTTTGTATTGGCCTCACTGGATGACGTCACAGGAAAATGGACTGTAGCTTTGCAGATAGCAAAAATCGGGCACTTTAAAGCCTTTTTTTAGGGATATTCCGGGACGGGTAAAATTAAAAAAAAAAACTTTGAAAAATAAAATAAGCCACTGGGAACTGATTTTTATTGGTTTTAACCCTTCTGAAATTGTGATATTGTTCCCCTTTAATCTTCTTCACTTCATGCGATTTCAAATTACTGGTATTGAAATCAGCCTCCTCCCTTTAGAAAATGATGACAGGGGAAGTGTCAAGGCAGGCGCATACTATATGCCCTCCGGCAATTCAAGGAAATACGGTAACCATAAATCAGGATCATAATTAAAGATAACAGTATTTTTTAGTTTACTTTCCCTAAATATCTAAAATTATTCATATTCTTTTCATGTCATATTATGCTTTTTACAGCGCTGTTTTTAGTTTATACAATTTTTACCCAATCAGAATTCAGCTAGCTTATGTTGCCATGCTGTACCAAATCTGCCAGACGCCTTCAGAATCAACAATGCGGTCCTCCGTGCTCTGTACGCGAACGGGCACATGCAGTCGATAGACAGTTGCAATAGCCAATCAGATCACACATTGAGGCCTTCTAGAGGGCCTGAGGCAGATATGTCGTCGGCAGTCACTCGAAACGAGTATGATTGTCCTCCTGTTGGTAAATGGTACATGGGAATGTACAAACCCCGTTTCCATATGAGTTGGGAAATTGTGTTAGATGTAAATATAAACTGAATACAATGATTTGCAAAAAAATTTCAACCCATATTCAATTGAATGCACTACAAAGACAAGATATTTGATGTTCAAACTCATAAACCTTTTTTTTTTTTTTGCAAATAATAACTTAAAATTTCATGGCTGCAACACGTGCCAAAGTAGTTGGGAAAGGGCATGTTCACCACTGTGTGACATCACCTTTTCTTTTAACAACACTCAATAAACGTTTGGGAACTGAGGAAACTAATTGTTGAAGTTTTGAAAGTGGAATTCTTTCCCATTCTTGTTTTATGTAGAGCTCCAGTCGTTCAACAGTCCGGGGTCTCCGCTGTCAAATTTTACGCTTCATAATGCGCCGCACATTTTCAATGGGAGACAGGCCTGGACTGCAGGCGGGCCAGGAAAGTACCCACACTCTTTTTTTTTTTTTTACGAAGCCACGCTGTTGTAACACATGCTGAATGTGGCTTGGCATTGTCTTGCTGAAATAAGCAGGGGCGTCCATGAAAAAGACGGCGCTTTGATGGCAGCATATGTTGTTCCAAACCCTGTATGTACCTTTCAGCATTAATGGAGCCTTCACAGATGTGTAAGTTACACATGCCTTGGGCACTATTGCACCCCCATACCATCACCGATGCTGGCTTTTGAACGTTGCGTCGATTACAGTCTGGATGGTTCGCTTCCCCTTTGGTCCGTATGACATGATGTCGAATATTTCCAAAAACAATTTGAAATGTAGACTAGTCAGACAACAGAACACTTTTCCACTTTGCATTAGTCCATCTTAGATGATCTTGGGCCCAGAGAAGCCGGCGGCGTTTCTGGATTTGGTTGATAAATGGCTTTCGCTTTGCATTGTATAGCTTTAGCTTGCACTTACAGATGTAGCAACCAACTGTATTTAGTGACAGTGGTTTTCTGAAGTTTTCCTGAGCCCATGTGGTGATATCCTTTAGAGATTGATGTCGTCTGAGTGATCAAAGGTCACTTTCATTCAATGTTGGTTTCTGGCCATGCCGCTTATGTGGAGTGATTTTTTTTCCAGAATCTCTGAACCTTTTGATGATATTATGGCCTGTAGATGTTGAAATCCCTAAGTTTCTTGCAATTGCACTTTGAGAAATGTTGTTCTTAAACTGTTTGACTATTTGCTCATGCAGTTGTGGACAAAGGGGTGTACCTCGCCCCATCCTTTCTTGTGAAAGACTGAGCATTTTTCGGGAAGCTGTTTTTACACCCAATAATCGCACCCACCTGCTCCCAATTAACCGGACTATCCTGTGGGATTGTTTAAATAAGTGTTTGATGACCATTCCTCAACGTTATCAGTATTCATTGCCACCTTTCCCAACATCTTTGTCACGTGTTGCTGGCATCAAATTCTAACGTTAATGATTATTTGCATCAACAAAAAAATGTTTATCAATTTGAACATCAAATATGTTGTCTTTGTAGCATATTTAATTGAATATGGGTTGAAAATGATTTGCCAACCATTGTATTTTGTTTATATTTACATCTAACACAATTTCCCAACTCATATGGAAACAGGGTATGTACTTGTATAGTGCTTTTCTACCTTTTTTTTTTAATAACTCAAAGCGCTTCGACACTATTTCCACATTCACCCATTCACATACACATTCAAACACTGATGGAGGGAGCTGCCATGCAAGGCGCTAACCAGGACACATCAGGAGCAAGGGTGAAGTCTTTGCACTTCTTTTGGAACTTTGCCTATCGTTCACGATTATTATGAAAGACAATGAATGTAATTTTTCTTAATGCATTCTAACTCTTAATAAACGTAAATAAAAGTCCACTTACAGCGGAGCCAATGGGAGGTCCTCTACTACAACCATAAAACCCAATAAAAAAACATCCAGAAAATGGCAACAATCAATGAATCAATCAATCAAAGTCTACTTATTTAGCCCTAAATCACGAGTGTCTCAAAGGGATGCACAAGCCACAACGACATCCTCGGCTCAGATCTCACATCAGGGCAAGAAAAACACTCAACCTTGGCTGTTGTATTTTATTATACAAGGACTACTGTTTGCATCACTGTCTACATTACCTTTGGCACTGCCTTATCATACTGCTTTCTCCTTTGTTTTTATTTTATATTATTGCGGTACCATCAAACCGGTAGTTGATATACATTTTTACTTTTTTTTTTCCATTTTTACACTTGTTTTTTACCATGACTTGACTTAATAAAACCTTTTACTGCTCTGAAGCACGTTGAGCTGCAATTTTTGGATGAAAGGTGCTTTTCGAATAAAGTTTATTACCATTATCATTATAAGCGCTAACGCAAAATAACTAATTATAGCCACGTTATAATTACTAGCGTGTGCCTATGTTCACATTACCGAGTGGTAAGCTGCTTCCTTTGCTCGTGAAATTTTATTGTAGATCATAAATCATGCCTCTCACCAGGATAGTAGAAGGATGAGGATGTAATCCGACATATTGGTACACTTTCACGGCCATTTAAACCCCGATATGGTGAGAACGACTCAAAATAATGCTTTTCTTTGCGTGGATTATTAGTAATTTTTCATCTGAACGGGAATATATGAACACAATATCAGTCGAAATCTTAATGGCAGCAGACATTGTACAGTAAGTGATGTTTTATTTTGATTTTTGGCTCTAATGGAGTCTGCTGTGAGTAGAAATCAGTTTTGTTGTTGAAAAAAAAGCAAGCGTTTCAATCTGTTTTTGAAATGAAGGTGCCCGATACGCTTAAAATGATCAAAGTACGTAAATATTAAATGTTTTTATAATTGTGCTTGTTCCTACATTACATATATACTTACATCATGAAGATAAAACGTTAATGGAAGTGTTTGGACACAGGCTCCAATGTTAGCAGACTTTTGTTCGAAGTCATTTAATATTTGGAAAGAATAGGAAAAACAAAAAACATATGTTTTCTTGTCTTACTTAAAGATTGTGGAAGACAGGCATAATTTAAAAAAAAGTTGAGTTCCCCTTTAATGACATAATTTTAGCCGCTTCCCTATGCTGGTGTGTTGAACCGGAAGTGCCATCCCATTCCTAACCCGTGGGGTTCAATTTAATGTCGGCCCTCTTTTTGCAGCTATTGCAGCTCCAACTCTTCTGGGAAGGCTGTCTACATGGTTGCGGTGTGTGTTTATAGGAATATTCCACCATTCTTCCAAAAGCGCATTGGTGAGGTCACACACTGATGTTGGTCGAGAAGGCCTCCCTCTCAGTCTCCGTTCTAATTAATCCCAAAGGTGTTCTATCGGGTTCAGGTCAGTACTCTGTGCAGGCCAGGCAAGTTCATCCACACCAGACTCTGTCATCCATGCCTTTATGAACCCTGCTTTGTTCACTGGTGCATAGTCATATTGGAAGAGGAAGGGGCCCGCTCCAAACTGTTCCCACAAGGTTGGGATCATGAAATTGTCCAAAATGTTTTGTTATCCTGGAGCATTCAAAGTTCCTTTCACTGGAACTAAGGGGCCAAGCCCAACTCCTGAGAAACAACCCCACACCATAATTCCTCCTCCACCAAATGTCACACTCAGCACAATGCAGTCGAAATGTACCGTTCTCCTGGCAACCTCCAACGTCCATCAGATAGAAAAGCGGGATTCAGAATGTGTCTCCTCTGCTCTAGAGTCTAGTGGTGACATGCTTTACACCACTGCATCCCACACTTTGCTTTGGACTTGGTGGTGTATGGCTTTAATCCAGCTGCTCGGCCATGGAAACCCATTCCATGAAGTTCTCTGCGTACTGTACGTGGGCTAATTGAAAGGTCACATGAAGTTTGGAGCGCTGTAGCAACTGACTGTGCAGAAAGTCTTTGCACGGTGCGCTTCAGCATCCGCTGACCCCTCTCTGTCAGTTTACGTGACCTACCACTTGGTGGCTGAGTTGCTGTTGTTCTCAAACTCTTCCATTTCTCATATTAAACCCCATATTTGACCTTGGAATATTTAGGACCGAGGAAATTTCACGACTGGATTGGTTGCACAGGTGGCATCCTGTGACAGTTCCACGCTGGAAATCACTGAGAGCGGCCCATTCTTTCACAAATGTTTGCAGAAACAGTCTCCATGCCTAAGTGCTTGATTTTATACACCTTTTAGGACACATAATTCTGATCATTTGGTTTAGTGGACAAATACTTTTGACAATATAGTGTATATCAGGGGTCAGCAACCTTTACCACTCAAAGAGCCATTTTTACCCGTTTCACATAATAAAGAAGACAATGGGAGCCGCAACCATTCTCGCGAATATCTGCTGATGACCACCCAGATAACAATAATAAGGGCGTACTACGAAGCCATTGCCTTTGACACCTTCTACAACATGTACAAACAGCTTGCCAGCCCCGTGACATGTTGTTTGAGGCGTCCGCATGTACACGTACACGACTGCAAGGCATAGTTGTTCAACAGCCATACAGTTTACACTGAAGGTTGTGATATAAACAACTTCAACACTCTTACTAATATGCGCCACACTGTGAACCCACACCAAACAAGAATGACAAACACATTTCGGGAGAACACCTGCACTGTAAGACAACATAAACACGACATAACAATTACCCAGAATCCCACGTATCCATGACTTTTCCTGGCTATATTATACACCCCGCTAGCACCAAAATCCCCTCCACCCCTTCTCCCCCTGTGTGTCGGTTGAGGTGGGCGGGGTTGGGGCCGCGGGGGTGTATAATATAGCCAGGCAGTGTCATGGATACATGGGATTCTGGGTAATTGTTATGTTGGGTTTATGTTGTCTTACAGTGCAGATGTTCTCCCGAAATGTGTTTTTCATTCTTGTTTGGTGTGGGTTCACAGTGTGCCGCAAACTAGTAAGTGTGTTAAAGTTGTTTATATCACAACCTTCAGTGTAACCTGTCTCACCAAGTATGCCTTGCAATCTCGTACGTGTGACGACAAAAGCAGCGAAAGGCATGCGTCCGGCCGGCACGCAGATAGCATGGTGTAAAGGCAGGCGCAATGACATGTTTTAGAGTACGTTAAAAGTAAAGCCATCACGGCACGCCCTCAAAATTGTACTCCGAATGAAAATTGGAGAATGTTAACCCCGAGAGAGGTTCGGGGGGGTCGGCGATTATGCAGCTGAGCCACATCAGAGTGGCCAAAGAGCCGCATGCGGCTCCAGAGCCGCGGGTTGCCGACCCCTGGTGTATATGTAGTCTATGCCTATGGCCACTTCACCAACCCTAACATGATTACAACATAATCGGCTGTCGGACAAAAATACTGGTCAAACTGCGTCCCTTGACGGATCAATACGGAACACATACACAATTTTTCAAAGAACATTTGGCAACACTACTACGAAAGAGTATGTTTCAATATCTTGAAGCATTAACATACTATTTTCAAACACTTGCATTATTTAGCAGCTGAACACCGCCTCCTTGTCCCATCTTTAGAGAAAGTAAGCATGGCGTTCAAACTCTACTGCCTGACTGTGATGACGGTGGTGGCCGCTGCATACACGGTGGTTGTGCGGTACACGCGGACCGCCTCATCAGGTGACCTGTACTTCTCCAGCACGGCCGTGTGCATCACCGAGGTCTTTAAGTTACTACTCAGCACTGGGATGCTGGCAAGGTATGTGTCCAGATATAAAATATACATCCAGATATACAGTCGCGATCAAAAGTTTAGATACACTTGTAAAGAACATGATATCATGGCTGTCTTGAGTTTCCAATAATTTCTACAACACTTTTTTTTGTGTGATTGAGCAATTGGAGCACATACTTGGTCACAAAAAACATTCATGATGTTTGGTTCTTTTATGAATTTATTATGGATCTAATGAAAATGTGACCAAATCTGCTGGGTCAAAAGTATGTTAATATTTGGTCAGATGTCCCTTGGCATGTCCCACAAACCTTTCCTCCAGAAGGTCTTATCTTTGTCCATGTGGTGTCAGATGAAACAAAAATGGAGCTGGTTGGCCACAATACCCAGCAATATGTTTGAAGGAGAAAAGGCGAGGCCTTTAATCCCAGGAACATAATTCCTACCGTCAAGAATGGTGGTGGTAGTATTATGCTCTGAGCCTCTTGCTGCCAATGGGACAATGAAAAAGGAGGATTACATCCGAGTTCTTCAGGACAACCTAAAATCATCAGCCCGGAGGTTGGGTCTTCGGCGCAGTTGGGTGTTCCAACAGAACAATGACCCCAAACACACAGCAAAAGTGGTAAAAGAATGGCTTAATCAGGCTAATGTTTTGGAATGGCCTTCTCAAAGTCCTGATTTAAACATGTGGACAATGCTGAAGAAACAAGTCTCCTGCTGGCTTTCTTGCTGGCTCCACTATGGACGGGAGTCTTGCTTCTATATTGGATGCACTATGGACTGGACTCTCACTGTTATGTTGCATCCACTATGGACTGGACTTTCAGAAAACCAACAAATTAAGCTGAATTGCACCAATTTTGTTAAGAGGAGTGGTCAAAAATTCAACCAGAAGCTTGTGGAAGGCTACCAAAAGCGCCTTATTGCTTTGAAACTTGCCAAGGGACATTTAACCAAATATTAACATTCGGGATGATGTTCGAAAACCGGTTCTCCCGATTGTTCGATAAGAAAAGAACCGATTCATGGATTCAAATCCCTTTTTGAGAAACGGTTCCTGTTATCGACGCCACTATAGTAAAGAAAAAGATTTGGTTCTCGATGCGAATCCCAGGGAACGAATTACGTGTCACAGGAAATGTCCTATGACGTAGCTCAGTCATTCGGCGGCAGATACAGAAGCAGCAACAACAATGGAAAGGAAAAAACACTCCAAGGCATGGCTTCACTTTACTAAGAAATACGACGAGGATGTGCTACCTGCAATTATTGCCAGGCTTCGCTTTCCTGTAAGGGGAGCAGTACAACAAACATCTTGAAACAAGTTCAGGCCGTACATAACCTGAAGGTTAGAGAAATCTGTTTTGTCTTCGACACGTGGAGAAGCACACCCCTCTTCCTCTGCTTTAACCTGCAGCCCCAGCGAGAGTGCCGGTGAGTAACCAACTGTTGGATTAATTGTAAATAAGTTCTCTCATGTTTATTCAAATATGATTGTTTGCTTATGCATTGTGTTAGACAAACTGAAGAGAAACGAAACTTGGTGTTAGATTGAATTTAGGGTTGACCTGCCAATCTCAAAGAGGAGTTTGCAGATGAGACAGAGCAACACAGGAAGTTACTGTATCTTTTGTATTTGCATGTGGGTTCACGGTGGCAGAGGGGTTAGTGCATCTGCCTCACAATACGAAGGTCCTGCACTCCTGGGTTCAAATCCAGGCTCGGGATCTTTCTGTGTGGAGTTTGCATGTTCTCCCCGTGAATGCGTGGGTTCCCTCCGGGTACTCCGGCTTCCTCCCACTTCCAAAGACAAGCACCTGGGGATAGGTTGATTGGCAACACTAAATTGGCCCTAGTGTGTGAATGTGAGTGTGAATGTTGTCTGTCTATCTGTGTTGGCGCTGAGATGAGGTGGCGACTTGTCCAGGGTGTACCCCGCCTTCCGCCCGATTGTAGCTGAGATAGGCGCCAGCGCCCCCGCAACCCCAAAAGGGAACAAGTGGTAGAAAATGGATGGATGGATGTTCTCAACATAGGTGTTATGTTTCCAACACAGCTGTAAATCCCCCTCCTCCCTTAGATAGATAGATGGATAGATAGATAGTACTTTATTGATTCCTTCAGGAGAGTTCCTTCAGGAAAATTTAAATTCCAGCAGCAGTGTACAGAGTTGAGATCAATTTAAAAAGTAAAAGGTAAATAATGGGGGTTTAAATGGAAACAAAATAGAAAAATATTAAAATCAAAATAAAAAGCAACAAAGTACAGCTGTGTGTGTGTGTGTGTGTGTGTGTGTGTGTGTGTGTGTGTGTGTGTGTGTGTGTGTGTGTGTGTGTGTGTGTGTGTGTGTGTGTGTGTGTAATGCAGGGCCTCCCGAATGAATTAAAAGGCAAGGGGATTGGGAAAAAGGTTTGAGTGAGTTGGAGCTGGTTTGTCTTCCATTCTCTGTTTCTGTGTCTATATAATGTCTTATGGTATTTGACCCTGACATTAATGTTAACTGTTGCCGGTTAATTTCCATATCTGCTCGCTTGTAGTCTTTAGGCTAAAATAACGTTACCTCATATGTGAACCGGGACCATACTTGCCAAGTCTCCCGGATTTTCTGGGAGACTCCCGAAATTCAGCGCCTCTCCCGAAAACCTCCCGGAAGAAATTTTCTCACGGAAATCTCCCGAAATTCACGCCTCCTCCAGCTCCATGCGGACATGAGTGGGGACAGCCTGTTTTCACGTCCGCTTTCCTGTTATATAAACAGCTTGCCTGCCCAATCATGTTACAACATCTACGGATTTTTAATAAAAAACTGCACACACAAGCAGAAGAACGAGGAAGTTACAGCCATGGCGACACAGTCTGTAATAGAGTAATTCTATGTTGTCTGTTGCCATCTCCTGGTGATTGTTGGCTATAGCGTTATGGGGTTGCTTTTTGATTGGCCAACAATTTACGTGGTGTTGTGCACCTGACGGCAAGAGACTCTCGCCAGTACGCAAATGGCAGAGCAAAGAATACTCAAATAGTGAAAAGTAAGTGTTGTTTTTTTAAATAACCAGCAAGCACAGTACAGTGAGTAGAACAACTGTGTTTTTATTGCTGTGTATTTGATATGTGCCATCTGAAATTCAACTATTTGTTTTATTTATATATATAATAAAATAAATATATACAGATAGAATTCATTGAAAGGAAAGTATTTCATACATATATATATATATATATATATATATATATATATATATATGAAATACTCGAGTTGGTGAATTATACTCGTCCCCTCTTAACCACGCCCCCTGCCCAAACCACGGCCCCAACCACACACCCCCCACCTCCCGAAATCGGAGGTCTCAAGGTTGGCAAGTATGACCAGGACTGCAGTAATGTTAGCTAGACTCACGTTACCTAAGCATAATCAGTGGCTAATGTTAAAGATAGCCATTTTGTACGTGTCTGATAACGTTAACTGTATCTTGTAGCCTACACCACTCCAGAGTTTGCAGGACTGTCTAATAAACTAGTGCTTGCAAGATGTGTATTAACATAATGTCGACGTTATCCTATATCAGATGATGACATTCATGAAATGCAGGGCAGTGTTTGCGCTGTTTATTTTATTTTTTTCTTAAAAAATAAAACTGAGTGTTTGTTAAACCAAGTATTGTGTTTTTTTTTCCATATACAACAACCTACCTGGATTCGATAAGAGAATCAATAGGGAATCGGTTCGAAATTGATTCGGTGCGTTAGCGAATCAATTTTAAACTCTTTCTATTTGTTTTTAAATGTCTAAACAACCTCGCGCCAACATATCTCTCCGACCTCCTTCAGCCTTACTGCCCCACCCGATCCCTAAGATCAGCCGATCAGCTGCTACTGACGGTCCCTGACACAAGGCTGAAGCTTAGAGGTAACAGAGCTTTCGCCGCTGCTGCTCCGAAACTCTGGAACAACCTACCTCTGAGTGTTAGACAAGCTTCCTCTCTTCCTGTTTTTAAATCTCTCTTAAAAACATACTTTTATTCCTTTGCTTTTAACACTGAGTGATATCTATCCTGCAATGGTGCCCCATTATACACCTGCTGTGAACCTGTTATGTTTTATTTATTTTTTATCATGTTCTGTTTGTGTTTTGTTGTTTGCTCGGTTTTCGTATTATCTTTTAATTTGCTCATTGTACAGCAATTTGGCTACCCCTGTGGTAAATTTTAAATGTGCTTTATAAATAAAGTTGATTTGCTTTAATGTGATAAGAGGATTCCATAATGGGATCGAAATCGATAATTTCTTAACAAACATCATCCCTAATTAACATTGCTGTATGTATACTTTTGACCCAGCAGATTTGGTCACATTTTCAGTAAACCCATAATAAATTCATAAAAGAACCAAACTTCATGAATGATTTTTGTGACCAACAAGTATGTGCTCCAGCCATGACATTATGTTCTTTACAAGTGTATGTAAACTTTTAAACGTGGCTGTAGATTTCTTTCTCATAATTTTTCTTAACATCTTAAAAGTCTCCGTGGAATAATTTCTCCTGATTTTCAGAGAGTCGGGCAGCCTAAAGAAGCTGGTGGGCATCCTCAAGAGGCATGTGTTCTGCAACCGCAGAGAGCTGCTGACACTGAGCGTACCCTCGGTAGTGTACGCCATCCAGAATAACATGGCCTTCCTGGCGTTGAGTAATCTTGATGCTGCAGTTCATCAGGTGTGAAAGATTTGCATTTTGGTCTTTTGCTACATCCTGTATGTCGTGATGCTGTTGGCACATGTGATGGTCCACAACTGTATCTGGTAAAATGCAGTTCCACAGTGCTGTTGCTTCAATTTATCACTGACAATCCTGTAGATCAGTGGTCCCCAACCACCGGGCCGATTGGTACCGGGCCGCAGAATAATTTTTTATTAATTTTTATAAAAAAAACAAATTAAAATAAACTTTTTTTTTTCTTTTTTTTTTATTAAATCAACATAAAAAACACAATATACACTTAAAATTAGTGCACCAACCACAAAAACGTCCCTTTTTCATGACAAAAACGTCCCTTTTTCATGACAAAGAAAAAAAAAAAAAAAAGAACACAATATACACTTAAAATTAGTGCACCAACCACAAAAACGTCCCTTTTTCATGACAAGGGACAAATTATTAAGCGCTGACCGGTCCGCGGATACAAAAAGGTTGGGGACCACTGCTGTAGATTATAGATTTTTTTATTGCAGTGTACTGTGACACAGTGCACATCTCTTTAAGAACGTTTTAGTTCTGATATGTTTACATAACAGAAACACAGTTCCGTATAACAAAATAAAAAATGTTACATGTGGGTGTGATCTTAGGATTTGGCAGTATACCGGTATTACGAGTTAAACCCAATGTTTCCTCTAAGGTGCCCAATTACCTACTGCTCTCGCATCCTCTAGCAGTGTTTTTCAACCCTTTTTCAGCCAAGGCACATTTTTTGCATTGAAAAAAACACCAGCAGAAACCATAAAAAAATTAAACTCAGCAGCCGATATTGACAATAAAAAGTCATTGTTGCAATTGTTGGATATGAATTCAAACCATAACCAACCATGCATCACTATAGTTCTCGACTCAAAGTAGGTGTACTGTCACGACCTGTCACATCACGCCCTGACTTATTTTGAGTTTTTTGCTGTTTTCCCGTGTGTAGTGTTTTTAGTTCTCGTCTTGCGCTCCTATTTTCGTGTTAATTGTCATGTCATGTACGGATGTACAAACCCTGTTTCCATAAGAGTTGGGAAATTGTGTTAGATGTAAATATAAACGGAATACAATGATTTGCAAATCCCTTTCAACCCATATTCAATTGAATGCACCACCAAGACAACATATTTAATGTTCAAACTCATAAACTTTTTTTTTTTTTGGAAAATAATAAATAACTTAGAATTTCATGGCTGCAATACGTGCCAAAGTAGTTGGGAAAGGGCATGTTCACCACTTTGTTACATCATCTTTTCTTTTAACAACACTCAATAAACGTTTGGGAACTGAGGAAACTAATTGTTGAAGCTTTGAAAGTGGAATTCTTTACCATTCTTGCTTGATGTACAGCTTAAGTTGTTCAACAGTCCGGGGTCTTGTCGTCGTATTTTACGCTTCATAATGGGCCACACATTTTCGATGGGGGACATGTCTGGACTGCAGGCGGGCCAGGAAAGTACCCACACTCTTTTACTACGAGGCCACGCTGTTGTAACACTTGGCTTGGCATTGTCCTGCTGAAATAAGCAGGGACGTCCATGATAACGTTGCTTGGATGACAACATATGTTGCTCCAAAACCTGTATGGACCATTCAGCATTAATGGTGCCTTCACAGATGTGTAAGTTACCCATGCCTTGGGCACTAATACACCCCCATACCATCACAGATGCTGGCTTTTGAACTTTGCACCTATAACAATCCGAATGGTTATTTTCCTCTTTGTTCCGGAGGACACCACGTCCACAGTTTCCAAATATAATTTGAAATGTGGACTCGTCAGACCACAGAACACTTTTCCACTTTGCATCAGTCCATCTTAGATGAGCTCGGGCCCAGCGAAGCCAGCGGCGTTCCTTGGTGTTGTTGATAAATGGGTTTTGCATTGCATAGTATAGTTTTAACTTGCACTTAAAGATGTAGCGACCAACTGTAGTTGCTGACAGTGTCAGCAACTACTTTGTTGTCGTCCAGCATTCTGTTTTTGTTTACTTTGCACCCAGTTCAGTTTTAGCTTCCTTTAGCATAGCCATCCTTGAGCTTCAATGCCTTTTCTTAGCGACACTCGCCTCTTTTTTATTTGTGGTTTAAGCTTTAAACACCTTTTTACCTGCAAACCATCTTTGTTGTACCCGACAACTACAAAGCAATAAGCTACCTGCTGCCCCCTACTGATATGGAAGGGTATTACACGGTCACTCTGCCAAGCTCAAAACAGCACAGACACTCAACAACGGCACATTTGCGGATTATAATTACTGGTTAGCAAAAATATTTTCAACCCAATCAGGTGAAATTACATATTTTCCCACGGCACACCAAACAATATGTCGCAGAACACTAGTGTGCCGCGGCATTTTGGTTGAAAAACACTGCTCTCACACAGCAAATTTATGACGTGCACAAAATCAGTGATTTTATGAAGTGTTCCTGAGCCCATGTGGTGATATCCTTTACACACTGATGTCGTTTTTTGATGCAGTACCGCCTAAGGGAGCGGTTCTCAAATGGGGGTTTGCGTACCCCTGGGGGTACTTGAAGGTATGCCAAGGGGTATGTGAGATTTTTTTTTTAATATTCTAAAGATAGCAACAATTCAAAAATCCTTTATAAATGTATTTATTGAATAATACTTCAAGAAAATATGAATATAAATTCATAAACTGTGAAAATAAATGCAAGATTGCAATATTTAGTGTTGACTCTGAGGCCATTGGAAACTTTGCACAAACAATCGCTCAAAATTCTTGACCGAAAAGCACAACACCACCATCACTGTTTAGTTCTCCAAAAATATAGATTGTTAAATTTAGCTAATATTCAAAGATTAGCATCAATACGAATGGCCCATGGAATCCTAAATACTAGCGCCACTTAAGCACGTTGCACAGTTTACATCTGCTGTGTCAACCAGAAACATGCTAGCCTCCTCCAGGGGGCAGTGTAGCATACCCAGATGTAAAACATCTTTTGCACAATCAGCCTTTTCATATAAAGCCATAAAGGAAAGGAACAACCTCACAACAAACTTGAAAAGTTCAACAGATTAGTTTACATTTACAATTGAAGTTAAAAAGTGGCTTTGGAGCAATCAAAGCTGCACACACGGTCACTAAGGTGAGCACTGTGTTTGACGGATCAAATTAATGTGTATTATATTTATCTATGACAGCATTTTTGTTATAAATTGTGAGGTGTGTGTCTTGAAATCATGGTTGTTTTTGTTGTTTTACAAATGATGACAGATGTGAACAAGAGCATGTATTGTCTTTGTGTGATGATGTAAATGAGATGTGGTTGTATTGTATAATAATAAGTATGTGTCCATGAAAGGGCTTTTTATTACTTTTTAATTTGATTATGTGATATGGTATGATTTTATTGCAGGATTTTTGTATCCTTTTGATCTAGGTAGCCAGGGACTGCAGATGGAAATTAGCTATCTAGCTATAATCTGGTACAGAATTTATCTGTCTTTGAACTTAATGTTTCTGTGCATTGTCCCTTTAAATAAAGACTAAACTGACAGCTAGATTTTTTGTGGACATGTTCCATAAATATTGATGTTAAAGATTTATTTTTTTGTGAAGAAATGTTGTAGCTGAGATAGGCACCAGTATCCCCCGTGACCCCAAAGGGAATAAGCGGTAGAAATGGATGGATGGATGTTTAGAATTAAGTTCATGAATCCTAATGGATCTCTATTGCAATCCCCAAAGAGGGCACTTTAAGTTGATGATTACTTCTATGTGTAGAAATATTTATAATTGAATCACTTGTTTATTTTTCAACAAGTTTTTAGTTATTTTTGTATCTTTTTTTCCAAATAGTTCAAGAAAGACCACTACAAATGAGCAATATTTTGCAGTGTTAACAATTTAATAAATCAGAAACGGATGACATAGTGCTGTATTTTACTTCTTTATCTTTTTTTCAACCAAAAATGCTTTGCTCTGATTAGGGGGTACTTGAATTAATAAAATGTTCACAGGGGGTACATCACTGAGAAAAGGTTGAGAACCACTGGCCTAGGGATCAAAGGTCCGTAATATCATCGTTTACGTGCAGTGATTTCTCCAGATTCTCTGAACCTTTTGATGATTTTACGGACCGTAGATGGTAAAATCCCTAAATTCCTTGCAATAGCTAGTTGAGAAATGTTGTTATAAAAATGTTCGACAATTTGCTTACAAATTGGTGACCTTCGCCCCATCCTTGTTTGTGAATTACTTAGCATTTCATGGAAGCTGCTTTTATACCCAATCATGGCACCCAACTGTTACCAATTAGCCTGCACACCTATGGGATGTACCAAATAAGTGTTTGATGAGTATTTCTCAACTTTATCAGTATTTATTGCCAACTTTCCCAACTTCTTTGTCACGTGTTGCTGGCATCAAATTCTAAAGTTAATGATTATTTGCAAAAAAAAAGAACGTTTATCAGTTTGAACATCAAATATGTTGTCTTTGTAGCATATTCAACTGAATATAGGTTTAAAATGATTTGCAAATCATTGTATTCCGTTTATATTTACATCCAACACAATTTCACAACTCATATGTAAACGGGGTTTGTACTTCGTGGACGTCGTCTGCGCCACACGTGTAAGTCTTTGTTGTCGTCCAGCATTCTGTTTTTGTTTACTTTGCAGCCAGTTCAGTTTTAGCTTCCTTTAGCATAGCCATCCTTAAGCTTCAATGCCTTTTCTTAGCGGAACTCGCCTCTTGTTTATTTTTGGTTTAAGCGTTAAACACCTTTTTACCTGCAAACCATCTTCGTCGTTCCCGGCATCTACAAAGCAATTAGCTACCTGCTGCCCCCTACTGATATGGAAGAGTATTACACGGTCACTCTGCCGAGCTCAAGACAGCACAGACACTCAACAACGGCACATTTGCGGATTATAATTACTGGTTAGCAAAAATATTTTCAACCCAATTAGGTGAAATTACATATCCTCCCACGGCACACCAAACAATATGTCGCAGTACACTAGTGTGCCGCGGCACAGTGGTTGAAAAACACTGCTCCCTCACAGCAAATTTATGACCTGCACGAAATCAAATCCCATCTGAACTATAAAAAAAATAAACAATTTATTCTGTATGATTTTGCAATGCAAATGTAAGTGACAGTTAGGGTCTTCGTAAAGTGGGGGTGACCTCAGGATGCAGAGACGGGAGACAGAGTGGAATTACAAAAATGAAAAAATGTAGTTTGACAAAGAGGGAAAACTAAGGGCGATGGGGCAGAAACGCACACCATGAAATCTGGACAAAAAAAGGTTCCTCGGCGGTTGGCAGGAGAAAGGGCCAGGGCACACTGAGCAGGGCAAGAGTCCAACAAAAGTTATCCTTTTTACTTCAGGGGGACTAGGAGATAAACACACAGGTAGTTAGGGAATTCAGGACAAAGGAGCGAAAACATACCGGGTCTGGTGAAGCTGGTGCATGCACGACAGGAGTACTGGAGACAATAACGGGCGAGGCCAAGCTGACAGCGACGGGCTAGTTGCGAGCAGGTGTGCCTCAAGGTCCGCCCCTCGCCGAGGACGAATCACTAAAAGCACAGGTGCAGACAAAAGGAGAAGGCAGGAAAACACTAAAAACACAACACTTATTTGACAACTTACAATGCATAAAAAAAGAAAAATGTGTTCTTGTCTTACATAGGATTGTGAATGATAGGTAACATTCCAAAAAAGTGCAATTGCCCTTTAAATTCACAGAATGAATTCTCTTGCGCCCCGTTGGAAAGCGACAGAGAAGAAAAACACACACAGACATTGATATTTATCGAAGCTGGAAAAGTTTTTAAGTTCCTTTCATTTTTTTTAACGTTTGAATAACTGATCATCGTCCCATCCCTACATGTGGCACTTAAACTGACACAGACTCCATAAACCAGGGGTGTCAAACTCATTTTAGCTCAGGGGCCGCATGGAGGAAAATCTATTCCCAAGTGGGCCGGAATGGTAAAATCATAAAGACAACTTCAGGTTGTTTACTTTGTTTTACTTTGGCTAAAAATTGAACAAACACATTACGAAAACGTATGAATCACAAATAATCTTCTGGACAAAACAAATTCTGAGGAAATTGGTGCGGTTTTGGAAAACACAATGAAGAACACAACAAGCTTAGGCTTTGTCTTAGTGTATCTACAAAGCCAGGATTACACTTTTTAAGTCATAGTCTTTCTGGGATTGAACAAAAAACAAGACATGTAAAACTCTTCGAGGTATCAAATACCGCCTTTGTCATGTCCACGTATCAATCCAGTGCTAACTCAACAAACTGTAAGAAACGGAGGTAAAAACTACTCAAAAGGGTTTGAGTTTTCTTGTTTTTGACAGAGACATTTTGGGGGTGTAAGGGGTGCCAAATAACGATGTGTTCGAACCAGAAGACATAGGTTTTTAGGTTCATTTGGGTCGAGGGAGAGGAGCCACAGTCACGTTTTTCTGTGTACCTCTTGCTTGTCCTAACAGAATAGCTATTGTGACATCCAGTGGACACATTTAGAAAAGCAGTTTCTTTCATTTAAAAAAAGAAATGCAGCTCATTTTAACACTTGGCAAACTCATCACGTGGGCCGTATGTTTGAAACCCTTCCCATAAACCAGGGGTCACCAACGCGGTGGTAAGGACCAGATGAGTGGCCCGCTGGCCTGTTCTAAAAATAACTCAAATAGCAGCACTTACCAGTGAGCTGCCTCTATTTTTTAAATTGTATTTATTTACTTGCAAGCTGGTCTCGCTTTGCTCAACATTTTTAATTCTAAGAGAGACAAAACTCAAATATAATTTGAAAATCCAAGAAAATATTTTAAAGACTTGGTCTTCACTTGTTTAAATAATTTCAGTTATTTTTTTACTTTGCTTCTTATAACTTTCAGAAAGACAATTTTAGAGAAAAAAACCACCTTAAAAATGATTTTAGGATTTTTAAACACATATACCTTTTTACCTTTTAAATTCCTTCCTCTTCTTTCCTGACAATTTAAATCAATGTTCAAGTATTTTTTATTGTAAAGAATAATAAATACATTTAAATTTAATTCTTCATTTTAGCTTCTGTTTTTTCAATGAAGAATATTTGTGAAATATTTCTTCAAACTTATTATGATTAAAATTCAAAAACATTATTCTGGCAAATCTAGAAAATCTGTAGAATCAAATTTAAATTTTATTTCAAAGTCTTTTGAATTTCTTTTAAAATGTTTGTTCTGGAAAATCTAGAAGAAATAATGATTGTAAGCTTAGTCCAGTTTGTTATATGTTCTAACAAAGTGCAGATTGGATTTTAACCTATTTAAAACATGTCATCAAAATTGTAAAATTAATTTTAATCAGGAAAAATTACTAATGATGTTCAATAATTTTTTTTTTAATTTTTTCAAAATTTTTCTCCATTTTTTTCGGTTGAATTTTCAATTTTAAAGAGTCAAAATTGAAGATAAACAATGTTTCAAAATGTAATTTTCTTTTTTTTTTCGTGTTTTCTTCTCTTTTAAGCTGTTAAATTAAGTGTTTTTTCATCATTTATTCTCTACAAAAAACCTTCCGTAAAAGGAAAAAAAATGTACGACGGAATGACAGACGGATATACCCTTTTTTTTAAATATATATAGATTTATTTATTAAAGGTAAATTGAGCAAATTGGCTATTTCTGGCAATTTATTTAAGTGTGTATCAAACTGGTAGCCCTTCGCATTAATCAGTACCCAAGAAGTAGCTCTTGATTTCCAAAAGGTTGGTGACCCCTGCCATAAACTATAGCATACAAAAGAGCGCAATGCGCATAAAGTCTGTGTAGAGCGGAGGAAGTACAACAAAAATGAGCACTGAACAATTTCAATGGCTCAACTTTAAACTGTCCCTGCTTCTCGAAACCACGTAAGCATCCGATGTTCTTGGAGACGGCGTGGCGCGGTTGGGAGAGTCGCCTTGCCAGCAAGCTGAGGGATCCTGGTTTGACCCCCAGCTACTACCAACCTAGTCAAGTCCGTTGTGTCCTTGATGTGTCGTGGTTAGGGCCTTGCATGGCAGCTCCCGCCATCAGTGTGTGAATGTGGAGATAGTGTCAAAGCGCTTTGAGTACCTTGAAGGTAGAGAAGCACAATCCAAGTATAACCCATTTACTCTACCCTACTCAGTGGCCTAGTGGTTAGAGTGTCCGCCCTGAGATCGGTAGGTTGGGAGTTCAAATCCTGGCTGAGTCATACCAAAGACTATAAAAAAATGGGACCCATTGCCTCCCTGCTTGGCACTCAGCATCAAGGGTTGGAATTGGGGGTTAAATCACCAAAAATAATTCCCGGGCGCCGCACTGCTGCTGCCCACTGCTCCCTCACTCCCCAGGGGGTCATCAAGGGGATGGGTCAAATGCAGAGGACACATTTCACCACACCGAGTGTGTGTGTGACAATCATTGGTACTTTAACTTTAACATTTACCATTTGTGTCTGTAGGTGACATATCAGCTGAAGATCCCGTGCACGGCGCTCTGCATGGTCCTAATGCTGAGGCGCACTCTCAGCAGGTTGCAGTGGTTCGCCATCGCCATGCTCTGTGGAGGCGTCATGCTGGTGCAATGGAAGCCTATGCACGCCGCTAAAGTCCCGGTAAGGGTTCCGAATGTCACCATAGCAACCGGTTATAACAACCACCTGTGCGCTGCAAAAAGTCAAGTGTTCAAAAAAAAGAAAAAAAATACAAAATTGTGGAGTATTTTATTTGAACTATGCCAAATTATCTGCTGATAGAACAAGAACATTTGGCTTGTCAAACCTCAATAAACCCAAAAAGAGCTTAAAATATGTATATTCTCACTAATAACAAGTGCACTGTTCTTGGTAGAAAAAAAAAATAGACCTTTTTGCTCAATATATTGAAAAATATTCTTAAAGGCTTACTGAAACCCACTACTACCGACTACGCAGTCTGATAGTTTGTATATCAATGATGAAATGTTAACATTGCAACACATGCCAATACGGCCTGTTTAATTTACTAAATTGCAATTTTAAATTTCCCGAGAGTTACTTGTTGAAAACGTCGCGGAATGATGACGTGTACGTGTGACGTCACGGACTGTTAGGAAATATTAGCGCTGCGCACACACACAGCTAAAATTTGTCTGCTCTAACCGCATAATTACACAGTATTTTGGACATCTGTGTTGCTGAATCTTTTGCAATTTGTTCAATTAATAATGGAGAAATCAAAGTAGAAAGATGGAGTTGGGAAGTTTTAGCCTTTAGCCACACAAACACACGGTGATTCCTTGTTTTAAAATTCCCGGAGGTGAAGCTTTCCTATGGATCAGAGCGGTCAAGCGAACATGGATCCCGACCAAATGTCAACCAGCAGTTTTCGGTGAGAAAATTGTGGTAAAAAGTCGCCACTTACCGGAGATCAGCTGAGCTTGTGAGGTCCATACAGCTGCCATCGACTTGCATCAGACACTGGCCTCAAGACACCTGTGGACACACCCGTCCGACCATCAGGTACTATTAAACTCATTAAAACACTAGCAACACAATAGAAAGATAAGGGAATTCCCAGAATTATCCTAGTTAATGTGTCTGAAAACATCTGAATCCGATTTTTTATTATTTTTTTTTCTAGTCTGTCGCTTTCAATATCCTCAAACATGAATCTTTCATCCTTGCTCAAATTAATGGGGAAATTGTGGTTTTCTGGGTCCGAATAGCACTTTTTGTTGGAGGCTCCCATTAAAAACAATGTGAATATGTGAGAAGCCCTCACCCTTGTGACGTCATCGTCTGCGACTTCCGGAAAAGGCAGGGCTTTTCTGTTAGCGACCAAAAGTTGCGAACTTTATCGTCGATGTTCTCTACTAAATCCTTTCAGCAAAAAATGGCAATATCGAGAAATGATCAAGTAGGACACATACAATGGACCTGCTATCCCCGTTTTAAATAAGAAAATCTCATTTCAGTAGGCCTTTAAATTAAGTAAATGCTAGTGCTATTATCTTGATATAATGATATGCGCTAGGCATGATTTTTTTTTTTTTTTATGCTTGAAGTAAGAAATTATTACTCTAAAAAAATAGGCTGTGCCAGAAACCTGAGGCTTGCAGGTTCGCTCCCCGCCTCTTTACATCCAAATCCCTGCCGTTGTGTCCTTGGGCAGGACACTTCACCTTTGCCCCCGGTGCCGCTCACACTGGTGAATGAATGATGAATGAATGATAGGTGGTGGTCGGAGGGTCCGTAGGCGCAAACTGGCAGCCTCGCTTCAGTCAGTCTACCCCAGGGCAGCTGTGGCTACAAAAGTAGCTTACCACCACCAGGTGTGATTGAATGATGGGTTCTCACTTCTCCTATGAGCGCTTTGAGTGTCTAATAATAGAAAAGCGCTTTATAAAATCTCATCCATTATTATTATTATTATTATTATTATTAGCTTTGCAACGGTTGATATTCTAGTTTCAAGCATGTTTTTCTCAATATAGGTCATAAAATCTCAGCTACAAGCTGTGATATCTTACTGAGATCATTTAGGACCAAAACCCTTAAAACAAGTAAAACACTAACATAAAATTTGCTTATTTAGAAGAATTATCTTATCAGACAGATAATGAGCAAATATCACCCTTATTTGAGATATTTAAAGGCCTACTGAAATGAGATTTTCTTAATTAAACAGGGATAGCAGGTCCATTCTTTGTGTCATACTTGATCATTTCGCAATATTGCCATATTTTTGCTGGAATGCTTTAGTAGAGAACATCGACGATAAAGTTTGCAACTTTTGGTCGCTAATAAAAAAGCCTTTCCTTTACCGGAAGTGGCAGACGATGTGCGCGTGACGTCACCGGTGTGAGGGCTCCTCACATCCTCATAATGTGAGCCTCCGGCAGCGAGAGCTATTCGGACCGAGAAAGCGAGAATTCCCCCATGATTTGAGCGAGGATGAAAGATTCGTGGATGAGGAAATTTAGAGTGAAGGACTAGGGGAAAAAAAAAAAACGCAATTACAGTGAGAGCGATTCAGATGTTTTCAGACACATTTACTAGGATAATTCTGGGAATTCTATCCGCCTATTGTGTTGCTAGTGTTTTAGTGAGTTAAATAGTACCGGATAGTCAGAGGTGTGTGGCCGCGGGTGTCTTGAGGGAAGTCACGAAGCTGCAGCAGGACAGAAGCTCCGCTGATAAGAGGCGACTTATTACCACAATTTTCTCACCGAAAACTGCCGGTTGACATGTAGTCGGGATCCACGTTCCCCCAACCGCTCTGATCCATAGTATAGCTTTACCTCCGGGAATTTTAAACAAGGAAACATCGTGTGGCTAAAGGCTAAAAGCTTCCCACCTCCATCTTTCTACTTTGACTTCTCCATTATTAATTGAACAAATTGCAAAACAATAAGCAACACAGATGTCCAAAATACTGTGTAATTGCGCGATAAAAAGAGACAAGTTTTAGCCGTAAGTAGTGCTGGGCTAATATGTCCCCTCCAACCAATAACGTCACAAACACGTGTCATCATACGCGTCATCATTCCGAGACGTTTTCAACAGGAAACTCAACAGGAAACTCCGCGGGACCCTCGTCTAATCCTTGTTTGTGAATTACTTAGCATTTCATGGAAGCTGCTTTTATACCCAATCATGGCACCCACATGTTCCCAATTAGCCTGCACACCTGTGGGATGTTCCAAATAAGTGTTTGATGAGTATTTCTCAACTTTATCAGTATTTTTTGCCACCTTTCCCAACTTTTTTGTCACGTGTTGCTGGCATCAATTTCTGAAGTTAATTATTATTTGCAAAAAGAAAAATGTTTATCAGTTTGAACATCGGTAGTAGTGGTCAGTAGTAGTGGGTTTCAGTAGGCCTTTAATCTTACTCAGATTTCTGTTTTTGCAGTGTGTCATCCGGTCTTCTTTTTTCTGTGTCCAGGTTGAGCAAAACCCTTTTGTTGGCTTCATGGCCATCGCTATCGCGGTCCTTTGCTCTGGGTTTGCAGGTAGTTGTCACGTGCTGATTTCACCTTATTAGTATTGCTTCCAAATGTGCACCTGTGCTACAGGTGTGTACTTCGAGAAGGTCCTGAAGAGCTCTAACACATCCTTGTGGGTGAGAAACATCCAGATGTACATATCTGGCATCGTGATCACCATGCTGGCCGTGCTACTGAACGACGGCCAGAAGGTCATGGAGAAAGGCTTCTTCTTCGGTTACACGCCCTATGTGTGTTTTGTCGTATGTGAGTACAAGGCCAGCAGTTTGTTTTGTCGTTCACGCTTGACGTCTCTCTAACACTCCGCCGCTTCTGTGTGCTGCCAGTCCTGGCCAGCGTAGGAGGTCTGTACACGTCTGTCGTGATGAAATACACCGACAACATCATGAAGGGCTTCTCCGCCGCCGCCGCCATCGTTCTGTCCACCGTGGCGTCCCGCATCTTTTTCGGACTGCACATAAGTAAGATCTTCTCGTGTTGTGCTGTGATGAGTGAGTGAGAGGTTGGATTGGCTTGTTTCAGGCGACAGCGCCTCCCCTCAATAAAACAACCTTTATATGAGTAGGAATGTAGCAGTATGAAAATGTTTATTGTGACCAAAATGATCATGGTTATTATTATCGTGGTACTGTTGAATGTGCTCAAAAAGTACACACACCGAAATCTTTAGTTATTGTTTTAGATAGCTAAAATAAATATTCACTGTTAGAAAAGCCACTGTTTAGCATGTTTTGTGTTTCTTTTGCTTCACTGATATTGTTTTAGTCTTCGTATTTTATGTTTTAATGAGAACATTTTTATTGTGTTTAAAAAAAACGGGTTTGCACATTAGTATTTTAAAATTTACAGTAGGGGAAAAAAGTATTTAGTCAGCCACCGATTGTGCAAGTTCTCCCACTTAAAATGATGACAGAGGTCTGTAATTTTCATCATAGGTACACTTCAACTGTGAGAGACAGAATGTGAAAAAAAAATCCAGGAATTCACCTTGAAGGAATTTTAAAGAATGTATTTGTAAATTATGGTGGAAAATAAGTATTTGGTCAACCATTCAAAGCTCTCACTGATGGAAGGAGGTTTTGGAGGAAAATCTCACGATACATGGCCCCATTCATTCTTTCCTTAACACGGATCAATCGTCCTGTCCCCTTAGCAGAAAAACAGCCCCAAAGCATGATGTTTCCACCCCCATGCTTCACAGTAGGTGTGGTGTTCTTGGGATGCAACTCAGTATTCTTCTTCCTCCAAACACGACAAGTTGAGTTTATACCAAAATGGATACATGGATGATACAGCAGAGGATTGGGAGAATGTCATGTGGTCAGATGTAACCAAAATAGAACTTTTTGGTATAAACTCGTCGTGTTTGGAGGAAGAAGAATACTGAGTTACATCCCAAGAACACCATACCTACTGTGAAGGATGGGGGTGGAAACATCATGTTTTGGGGCTGTTTTTCTGCTAAGGGGACAGGACGATTGATCCGTGTTAAGGAAAGAATGAATGGGGCCATGTATCGTGAGATTTTGAGCCAAAACCTCCTTCCATCAGTGAGAGCTTTGAATGGTTGACCAAAAATTTATTTTCCACAATAATTTACAAATAAATTATTTGAAATTCCTACAATGTGAATTCCTGGATTTTTTTTTCACATTCTGTCTCTCACAGTTGAAGTGTACCTATGATGAAAATTACAGACCTCTGTCATCATTTTAAGTGGGAGAACTTGCACAATCGGTGGCTGACTAAATACTGTGATTATATGCATCAAGTGTTCATTCAAGGTCAAGGCAAAATATCGAGATATATATTGTATGTCGTGCTATGGCTTAAAAATATCGAGATATTAATAAAAGGCCATATCACCCAGCCCTAACTGGAAGTAGGCAATATTTGGAAAGAGGTGTTTTTTTTTCCAAACGTATTGGAATCATTGCTGAGAACAAGCCGACAAAATCAAATGTCCACTGCAGGATAGAACAGCATTTTAAAAATAAAGATTTGAAGTGCAAGTGCATGAAAAAAATGGAAAGGAATGCTCGCTTTAAAATAACATGAACATGTGTATTGAAGGGCTTCACGGTGGCAGAGGGGTTAGTGCGTCTGCCTCACAATACGAAGGTCCTGCAGTCCTGGGTTCAAATCCAGGCTCGGGATCTTTCTGTGTGGAGTTTGCATGTTCTCCCCGTGAATGCGTGGGTTCCCTCCGGGTACTCCGGCTTCCTCCCACTTCCAAAGACATGCACCTGGGGATAGGTTGATTGGCAACACTAAATGGTCCCTAGTGTGTGAATGTGAGTGTGAATGTTGTCTGTGTTGGCCCTGTGATGAGGTGGCGACTTGTCCAGGGTGTACCCCGCCTTCCGCCCGTTGTAGCTGAGATAGGCGCCAGCGCCCCCCGCGACCCCGAAAGGGAATAAGCGGTAGAAAATGGATGGATGGATGGATGTGTATTGAACAATACAGTAACAACAGAACCAATAGCGATCAGGACAAAATTACTCAGTTAGCATTAATACTGCTACTGAGTTCATTGTAAACAACCCGAGTACGTACTTTTGTCCCGGTTTAACTGACACAAGAAACTTGATGAATTGGGGTAGTGGTGTTGGTCCGCACTATCTACTTTAGCCGCCAGATAACAGTAGAGGGTTGAATTTCTTAAAACGTGTTTTGTGGCAATTCCAACGTTGACCACTGCATCATTTGCTATGTAGAGAGGAGCTTTCCATCAGTTTTTAGCAGACTGCATTGCAAAATGATTAGCCCACCAACCCCCTCTTTCTGTCAAGTGAAATCCACCCTGGAATGGGCCCAAATGAATTCCTTCCCTACTATATTGAAGTACTAGTAGAGTGGAAAAACAAGTTGCCTCTATATTGAAGCTATTATCATTTCTTTCTGATGTATGACACCGAAAGACTTACAAAGTTTGCAAATAAATAGATATGATCAAAATAGTATTAACCTTACGGAGATTCCCGAGCAATTTTGAGAGATAATGAGCTAGCCAGTCGCGTGAACTCGTTACGTAGTGGTAGGAACCACAGATCCCTTTCACACCAAAAGAGTGTTCCCCACCTTCTGCCCATGTGGAGCTGAGATAGGCTCCAGCAACCCCCGCAACCCCGAACCGGACAAGCGGGAGAAAATAAATGGATGGACGGATATTTATTCACGACCTAGAATGCATTAAAAAAAAAACATATGTGTTCATGTCTTATTCAGAGATTGTGAATGATAGACAGCACATCTCAGTCTAAAGTTCAGTTTATACCAAAAAGTTCTATTTTGGTTTCATCTGACCACATGACCTGCGATGAGGTGGCGACTTGTCCACAGTGTACCCCGCCTTCCGCCCGATTGTAGCTGAGATAGGCGCAAAAAAGGCAATAAGCGGTAGAAAATGGATAGATGGATGACCACATGACATTCTTCCAATTCTCTGCTGTATCATCCATGTATCCATTTTGGTATAAACTCCACTCGTCGTGTTTGGAGGAAGAAGAATACTGAGTTGCACCTACTGCATGTGGGTGGAAACATCATGCTTTGGGGCTGTTTTTCTGCTAAGGGGACAGGACGATTGATCCGTGTTAAGGAAAGAATGAATGGGGCCATGTATCGTGAGATTTTGAGCCAAAACCTCCTCACATCAGTGAGACCTTTGAATGGTTGACCAAATACTTATTTTCCACCATAATTTACAAATAAATTCTTTAAAATTCCTACAATGTGAATTCCTGGATTTTTTTCACTTTCTGTCTCTCACAATTGAAGTGTACCTATGATGAAAATTACAGACCTCTGTCATCATTTTAAGTGGGAGAACTTGCACAATCGATGGCTGACTAAATACTTTTTTGCCCCACTATAGATAGGTAAATATATAGACAACCTGGCCCCTGACCAAATCCCTTTGACCCAATGTGGCCTCCGAGTCAAAAAGTTTGGGGACCAATGATTTAGGCTATGTCAATCATTTGTATGAAATACAAAAGGTTCGAAACGTGTTTGTTTCCACAGCGGCCACATTTGCATCGGGAGCCATCTTGGTGTGTGTGTCCATCTATCTGTACGGCCTTCCAAAGCAGGACACGTCCAAGCTGAGTGTGGAGGACAGCAAGCGGGAGTCCAAACAGAAACCAAATAGTGTGTGAGACCCTGATCCAGCGAGGAGGATGAAGGATCCAAGTAGGGACAACCTGTTTCTGTTTTTCCCAACAAACACTGAGTTTATCAACTTGACACTTTATTCCTCTCCAAATAATGGAAGTTCTTTTAAATCAGATTTAAAGGCCTGGGCATCCTGACAGCTGATAATGAATACAATGACTTTCTGGTATTTTCACGCCTTCTTGTGATCTTATATAGATATGTGGGATGTAGTGCACAACGAAACTGGAGGAGTTAGCTTAACCAAGGAATTTAGCTGGAAATAGGGCTGGGCGATATATCGATTTAAACGATATATATCGCAGGTTTGTCTCTGTGCAATATAGAAAATGACTATATCGTAATATTCGATTATATGTTCTCACACTGTTGCTTTTAGCTGCGTGCATTACATTACTGCCGTTTCTCACAGCATACTTGCCAACCTTGAGACCTCCGATTTCGGGAGGTGGGAGGTGGGGGGCGTGGTCAGGGGTGGGGCGGGGACGTGGTTGGGGGCGTGGTTTAGAGGTGAGGAGTATATTTACTGCTAGATTCATAGATTCACCTAGTCAAGTATTTCATACATGTATATGTGTATATATATATATATATATATATATATATATATATATATATATATATATATATATAATATATATATATATATATATATATATATGTATATATATATATAATAAATACTTTAATTTCATTGTTCATTTATTTACAAATTTACACACACATAACACTCATCGTACTCATTGTTGAGTTGAGGTTTGAATATTCCATCGTTGTTTTTCTAACCATATGCATGTACACTATATGGCAGTATTGTCCTGTTTAAGAGTGTCACAACACATTGCTGTTTGGCAGACGAACTGCTTTAGGTATACGAATTCGGACTGCTGTTGTGTGTTGTTTTACCGGGCTGGGCGACGATAATGAAACTGCCTAACAATAAACCCACATAAGAAACCAAGAACTTGCCCTCGATCATTCTACAGTTATGACGTCATTGGGCAGACACGCTCTATTTACACGTCACTCAGGTCAGCATTTAGCTGGAGGAGGCATGGCCTCCAGCTTCGCTTGAATTTCAGGAGATTTTCGGGGAGAAAATTTGTCCCGGGAGTTTTTCGGGAGAGGCGTTGAATTTCAGGAGTCTCCCGGAAAATCCGGGAGGGTTGGCAAGTATGTCTCACAGAGACATAAAACAAGTCTGCGCGTCTAGCGTCATATGCTTTCGCCGAGCAGAGAGGTAGCAGCATGGCTAACGTTAACTGAGTCGAGGTCGAACGAGCGGAGCTTGTGACAATGCAAGAGAGAGATGGTGCGAAACTTATCACAAATGGAGGAAGAACAATAAATGCCCAAAATAAAGAGCAGGGGATCCATCATCTGGCGGTGGTTTGGCTTCAAGTGGAAAGATATTCAGCAGACAACAGCAATATGCAAAGTATGCAGCAGAAGTGTTATTACAAAATGGTAGCAGCTCTATTAATTTGATCTTTCATTTAAAAAGTCACCCGTGAGAGAATGAAGAGTATTTAATAAATACAGTTTTGGTCAATTGACTTAGTTGTGATTTCCCTCTCTGCATGAAAGTTTAAATGTAGCCTATAGTAATGCAGTATGAAGAAGAATGTTTTAATGTAGACACATAGAATCATCATACTGCTGTGATTATATGCATCAAGTGTTCATTCAAGGCCAAGGCAAAATATCGTAATCTATATCGCAATATGGCATAAAAATATTGCGATATTAATAAAAGCCAATATCGCCCAGCCCTAGCTGGAAACACAACACAGGTCAAAGATGAGTAAATAGTAAAGACAGCAAACTGAAGCTATTAAAAGGCCTACTGAAATTATATTTTTTCTTATTCAAACGGGGATATCAGGTCCATTCTATGTGTCATTCTTGATCATTTCACGATATTGCCATATTTTTGCTGAAAGGATTTAGTAGAGAACATCCACGATAAAGTTCGCAACTGGAGAAAAGCCCTGCCTCTACCGGAAGTCGCAGACGATGACGTCACATGTTGATGGCTCCTCACATATTCACATTGATTTTAATGGGAGCCTCCAACAAAAACAGCTATTCAGACCGAGAAAACGACAATTTCCCCATTAATTTGAGCGAGGATGAAAGATTCGTGTTTGAGGATATTGATAGCGACGGATTGAGATGGATTCATATGTTTTTAGAGACATTTACTAGGATAATTCTGGGAAATACCTTATCTTTCTATTGTGTTGCTAGTGTTTTAGTGAGTTTAACAGTACCTGATAGTCGGAAATGTACGTCCACGGCCGGGTGTTGACGCACAGTGTCTCGGGGAAGTCGACGGCAGCTGTATGGACGGCACAATCCAGTAAGAGGCGACTTTTTAACCACAATTTTCTCACCGAAACCTGCTGGTTGACATGTAGTCGGGATCTATGTCCGCTGTGATCCATACTAAAGTTTCACCTCCGTGAATTTTAAACAAGTAATCACCGTCTGTTTGTGTGGCTAAAGGCTAAAGCTTCCCAACTTCGTCTTTCTACTTTTACTTCTCCAATATTAATTTAACAAATTGCAAAAGATTCAACAACACAGATGTCCAAAATACTGTGTAATTATGCCGTTAAAGTAGACGACTTTTAGCTGTGTGTGTACGCAGCGCTCATATTCATAACAGCCGGTGACGTCACGCGTACACGTCATCATTACGCAACGTTTTCAAGAAAAAAGTCCCGGGAAATTTAAAATTGCAATTTAGTAAACTAAAAAGGCCGTATTGGCATGTGTTGCAATGTTAATATTTCATCATTGATATATAAACTATCAGACTGCGTGGTGGGTAGTAGTGGGTTTCAGTAGGCCTTTAATATATGTTGTCCTGTTACACACAGCCACCTTATTGATGCATTTATTTACATTGCAAATTTAAAAAAACATGGCAAAAATTGAATAGCAATAACAGTAGCCCTGTTATGAAAAGGTTGGATAAAAAGAGGTTCTGCCTAGACATAGTTCAATCATGTCCAGAGTCAATAATAATAATAATGGTTTGGACTTATATAGTACTCAAACTGCTAAAACCCATCATTTATCTAGTCATTGTTGATTTAGGTCTGCTTATTAGAGTTATAGGGGGAAAAAAAGGGAGTTATTCGCTTTCATAAAAACGTTATTATAATGATATTATGATATGATAAATGGGTCCAAAAACTATTTGATAAAGTTGTTATTAAATACTTTTTGGTCCCATTGCTTTTAACAAAATAAATCAAGTATTGTGAGTGTATATTTCCTTTCTGTATTTGTATCTGAAGCAGCAATAGCTATCCTCAATGAAAACATACTTTGTATAATCGCATTCATTTTGTCTTAAAGTCCAGTTTAGAGAAGTATTTAATCTTGGATACAGTATATAATATATATAATACATAAATAATACACCATAGTAAGCAAACAAGTATTAAGTACATAAATAAACTTTGTCTCGAATGGAATGGAATAGAAATGGAAAAGATGTATTGTCAATTCTTAACATGCACAAGACACATAAGAACTGAAAAGTACAATTTCGGCACAGTCCCACTAAGAGCTGACATACGTTACAGGATCCGCCAACGGATCAGCCATTTTTACGGCGCTCCTTAAAAAGGTGGGAAAAAGGTGATATTGGGAAAGGGGGGAAGAGTAAAAAAATATCAGTCCCGGAAGGGGGTCCAGGCTGAGTCCAAGGGAAAAAACCTAATTTGCAATGCACGCATAAACATTACATTTAATCGCGACAACTCGCACAGAGGATGGAAGGCTCTGAAGGGAAAAACAAGCGGTGGTGAAGGCGTGGGGTGTGGGAGTGGAGCTGTGTGCGTGTGTGCCCAATTGTCTTGGGTGTGATGGTGTAATGTTTTTGTAGACTGAGGCCGATCTGAAAAAGTTCGACTCCAGGTGTCGTTGAGAAGGAAGGGAGGTCACAATTGTCCATCATTGAGGTGTCCTCGGGGGTGTTTTTCAGAACAGCCTGGTCCGCGTCAAGACCATTCGAGGAAGTCAAATCGTAGATTAGGATGTTTGTTTTTCCCGAACAGACAAAACAATGGCTTGTCTGTTCTTAGTCCATGCTGGCTGTCTCAAATTCAATTCAATCTTCCTTTTCAGCAAACTTCTCCATGATGTGATCCATCTTGCGATCTAGTTCAGAAATCATCACAGTCTGTGTTCCCATAGCCCTGCCCAAACCTTCCATTACGACGGACAGCCTTTGGGCTCCATAAGTGGCTGCCATCGTCTTAAGAATTTTACGATACACCAGAACAATGCCCAGCCCAATAAAAAGAAAGAAAAAAAAAAAGGGGTTCAAGATGTTCATCATAATTCTTGTTCTGTGTACTTTGTGAAGATTGTGAGCACTCTTAGTTCGAACAGTCTCTTAAACTGAATCATATTGGTGCTTCGTTTGATTTCTTTGGTTAATCCATTCCGTAGGTCGAGCAGGCCTTGGGAGGGGCGAGGCTCCCTTGTTCTGGTCAAAGGCTTCCAAAGAAGACCGGAGAGCCATGGTGGTGGTAGAAGTGGCAAGAACTGAGCAGGAACACCTAAACACCAAAGCGGTGTCCGAGGGCCATTAAGGTCATTGCTACAGCGAGACTCCTCTCAACAGGAAATGAGTGGAGCATGAGGGTCGACCTGGGGAAGCAGCTCCAGTTCCCCAGGGAGATCGTCGAAAAATCGCTACGGTCTTCTGGTCAGAGGCTTGCAAGACTTCTGGCTGTGGCTAAGGAGCAGGCATGTGATTTTTCCGTCTAAAGTCGGAATTCCGTCTTTTTTAATCTCGGGGGGGAAAAAAAAAGGTGTCTTTTGTAATCGAGACGTAGCTTATATTACGCCGTAGTTGATTGGTCGATATGTTCCTTGTGACCAATCAGGACATCTGTTATGAATGATGACGTCATTACCGCAATTTTCCAAATGTAAACGATGTCTGTTCTCGAGAGAAAGAACGCTTCACGGGTAAAAGAAATTGATAAACATGTCAAAAATAAGTTTCGATGGGACTGGAAGGAAAGGGAAATCACTGATACTGTTGGAAAGAAGGAAGTTACGACTTTGTTCGGCGATTTTAGTCGGAGAATCGATCGTCCCCGAAAAGTTTTGTGCACGTGGTGTCATGATAATATTGACTATGGATCACAAGGTTTCAAGGCTTTGGAAGTACATGCGAAACCAAAAACATATGAAAGAACTTGAAGCAAGGAAAACTAACTTTTCACTAGCTGGTACTTTTGGATTTCAACCGAAAGTGAGCAAACCTTACGGACTTCATCCTTTGTTTACATCAACAACTACCATTGACATCGAGAGGAAAGATCCACCCAAACAACCCACTTCACTTGCAGACAAGGTAGTTAATAATGAGGTCAGCTAAAAAATATTTGCTTGCGAAATACGCATGTTTGTTTTAAATATTAACCAATTATGGCTTTGCGAAATATAAATGGGTTATTTCTAAAAATAAAAAGCCACGTGAAAATATATTATGAAATTACAGAAGTTGAAAGAGTCGCATAATTGATTCAAATTAACAATTTATTTGAAATAAATTTGCATATAATACTATTTTGTAATATTAAGTTCTTATGAAATATCTTGAAACAATATTGTAAGTGGTGTAACAATCTTGAAGGTAAATATTTTCACACTTGTTTCATGCAATATGTCAGTGTCCTCACATTATTATTATTTCCTATTTTCAAATATGAGTAAACAATACTAAACATGTTTAATTATTTTCATAAATTTATATCCTATTTTGGCGAAAAGAAAGAAATGTTTACATTTGGTATTTTGTTATATTTATAACTGAACTTGTAGGCAATTAGGCATATACTTTAAAACTGTGAATTGTTATTAGTGGTTATTTATTTTACAATTAATGCTACTTTCTGATAGCATATATCATGTAATAGTCTTAATTTTAAAATATATTTTGTATAATAATAAATCTTGGCAAACCTGTTACACCACTGATATTTATTTTTACCCCATACATACAATATCTGACTAATAGTGATGATAGAATGATTTCAAATATGTTCAAAAATGATGTTTTCATGTCTTTAAACAAAAAAATATTTTTCTTCAAATGGTGCTGTCTTTGTTAATTTTAGCATGTTAAATTTGTGAAAAACCAGGAGCTTCACCTGCCTGGACCTGGCTGGGGGGGCTTTCGTCTCCCAGACCCCCGGAAATTTTTTCAGTCTTTTTCATTGTGGTCAAATCACATGCCTGAAGGAGGAAGCATAAGAGTTGGGGGGCAAACACCCCCATTAGCAGGGGTTGGCAGGGAGATATCCCTGCCATCACTCCGCCATCATGAGACGTACTGGGGTTAAAGGAGCGAAATGTTGGTGAATGGTGGTCCCCAGCTGATGACCCTTTTATGCCCGCAGAGGTGTTCAGTGAAGTGTCACAGCACACCTGTTCAAAAGGCACTGGAGGAGGTGCGTCAGGCAGCAATTCCCAGCAGGAATTCCATCACCGGTATCTTGATACGTTGTGCATAATTGTAGCTGTTTGCAAATGCACCAAATCGTTGAATTTCAATAATTTTAGTTGAATAAATAAAGGGTTTGTGTGTTCTCTATATCTAACATTATGTATTTTTCTAATTGATCTTTTTTGTAACACAGTTAATGAATGAAGCGCACATTTGTAGTTGTTTCCCCATATTTCTACACAGTGACTCAGATATGGTAACACTAGTGAGCAGTAGAGAATATGAAGGGATTTTTGGTCAAGTATACATAAAAGGTTGTAGTTAGCATTTTTACTCTAAATATTCAGATTCCTTAATATTCCATACAATCGCTCAGGCATTTTACAATAGTTTCTAACACACCAGTAAAAGTTGTAAATGTTCTAATAATTTTGACATTTTCTGTCTCTCCATCCAGGTTGTCAATCTCCAGGTTGATGTCTTCTGCAAGCTGCGGTGGATGTACAAGTTTGCTACTGAGGAAAGCCGGCGTTACAAGGAGGGCCGAGTCATCCTGGAGAAGGTGCTGGTGAAGGAGTCCGAGGGTTTCGAGCACGTACCCACGGACAGCTCTTGAAAAATAACGCGGGTTGTTAGCGTTGCAGTAGTGCAAAGTCTGCGCGTACCACAGCTCTGCCTCTGACGGCAGAAAGGTGTGTAACAGCATTGCTTTTTTCTCTTTAAACTGCCTTGAATGTCATTGTGTTCACTGGCTGTGATGTTCAATATGGTGCCGTAGAATCAGGATGGAGGGTGCATTCATGCTGCTGGGTTGCATACTCGCTTTGGCCAGTTTTGACTCTTCAGTCTAATGAGGTGAGGGGGAAGATTGTCATTTACACATTCCTTCAGTGCGTTGCCAGGCTTGCAACTATTTAATTTTCATACATAAAATATGTTTTCAACTATCGTTGATTGGTTTTATACATACAGTGGGGCAAAAAAGTATTTAGTCAGCCACCGATTGTGCAAGTTCTCCCACTTAAAATGATGACAGAGGTCTGTAATTTTCATCATAGGTACACTTCAACTGTGAGAGACAGAATGTGAAAAAAAATCTAGGAATTTTAAAGAATTTATTTGTAAATTATGGTGGAAAATAAGTATTTGGTCAACCATTCAAAGCTTTCACTGATGGAAGGAGGTTTTGGCTCAAAATTTCACGATACATGCCCCCATTTATTCTTTCCTTAACACGGATCAATCGTCCTGTCCCCTTAGCAGAAAAACAGCCCCAAAGCATGATGTTTCCACCCCCATGCTTCACAGTAGTTATGGTGTTCTTGGGATGCAAGTCAGTATTCTCTTCCTCCAAACACGATGAGTTGAGTTTATACCAAAAAGTTCTATTTTGGTTTCATCTGCTGTATCATCCATGTATCCATATTGGATACATGGATGGTGAGATTTTGAGCCAAAATGATACATGATACATGTATCATCCATGTATCCATTTTGGATACATGTATAGTGAGATTTTGAGCCAAATTCTCCTTCCATCAATGAGAGCTTTGACCAAATACTTATTTTCCACCATAATTTACAAATATATTCTTTAAAATTCCTACAATGTGAATTCCTGGATTTTTGTTTCACATTCTGTCTGTCACAGTTGAAGTGTACCTATGATGAAAATTACAGACCTCTGTCATCATTTTAAGTGGGAGAACTTGCACAATCGGTGGCTGACTACTTTTTTGCCCCACCGTACATACATACATACACAGGATGATTAGTGCACTTTGGTTGCAAGAGTTAAAGCTTGTCAACTGATATTTAAAATGTTACCTCTTTTGCTTCAGCTTTAAGGCTGCTCAAATGTAAATGCTGTTGTTTTAATGTATCATTTGGAAAATAAATACATACCACATTTTTCATGGAGATGTTCTTTTTGGCACAAGTTGTACCTCAATCATTGGGGGAAAAAAAGCGAATACATTTTCTTCGTACATTACTATTTGTACATTTGTCATTATCAACAAAAAAGAACATAACAATTAAACAAGTACTCTATGATTCCTGAGCTATTTTTGAATATAGGCATGTTACAAGTACTGTACATTCAATCACATTTTAATAATTGAAAAATGCAACTTTTCTTCCTTTTAAAATGAGGTGTTTATCATGTGTTCACCCTGCGGCCTTTGTGGGGTCCAGCTGGAGGAGCTTGTGTTGGCACTTTAGTCTCCAACCAAATTCTCACGTTGGCTATACGATTTCAAGATTTTAATAAAATCTTGGACGATGGTAAAATGTATAAAAGCTTCATAAATCATTAATATAATCCCAATTTTTTGTATGTATTATTTCTTCTTCAGGAAGCCATGCAGACTTGCTATGACAAATTTAAGGAAAGAAGAATGCATTCTTAATTTTCAAAAAAAGTATATATATATATATATATATATATATATATATATATATATATATATATATACACACACACACACAGCACAGGCAAAAGTTTTGACACACCTCTTTTCAATGTGTTTTCTTTATTTTCATTACTATTTACATTGTAGATTGTCACTGAAGGCATTAAAATTAAGACACCTGTGAAGTGAAAACCATTTCAGGCAACTACTTCTTGAAGCTCATTGAGAGAATGCCAAGAGTATGCAAAGCAGTAATCAGAGCAAAGGGTGGCTATTTTGAAGAAAATAGAATATAAAACATGTTTTCAGTTATCAACCAATCAATCAATCAATGTTTACTTATATAGCCCTAAATCACTAGTGTCTCAAAGGGCTGCACAAACCACTACGACATCCTCGGTAGGCCCACATAAGGGCAAGGAAAACTCACACCCAGTGGGACATCGGTGACAATAATGACCTAGTGGGACGTCGGTGACGATGACTATGAGAACCTTGGAGAGGAGGAAAGCAATGGATGTCGAGCGGGTCTAACATGATACTGTGAAAGTTCAATCCATAATGGATCCAACACAGTCGCGAGAGTCCAGTCCAAAGCAGATCCAACACAGCAGCGAGAGTCCCGTTCACAGCGGAGCCAGCAGGAAACCATCCCAAGCGGAGGCGGATCAGCAGCGCAGAGATGTCCCCAGCCGATACACAGGCAAGCAGTACATGGCCACCGGATCGGACCGGACCCCCTCCACAAAGGAGAGTGGGACATAGAAGAAAAAGAAAAGAAACGGCAGATCAACTGGTCTAAAAAGGGAGTCTATTTAAAGGCTAGAGTATACAAATGAGTTTTAAGGTGAGACTTAAATGCTTTTACTGAGGTGGCATCTCGAACTGTTACCGGGAGGGCATTCCAGAGTACTGGAGCCCGAAATGAAAAAGCTCTATAGCCCGCAGACTTTTTTTGGGCTTTGGGAATCACTAATAAGCCGGAGTCCTTTGAACGCAGATTTCTTGCCGGGACATATGGTACAATACAATCGGCAAGATAGGATGGAGCTAGACCGTGTAGTATTTTATACGTAAGTAGTAAAACCTTAAAGTCACATCTTAAGTGCACAGGAAGCCAGTGCAGGTGAGCCAGTACAGGCGTAATGTGATCAAACTTTCTTGTTCTTGTCAAAAGTCTAGCAGCCGCATTTTGTACCAACTGTAATCTTTTAATGTTAGACATGGGCAGACCCGAAAATAATACGTTACAGTAATCGAGGCGAGACGTAACAAACACATGGATAATGATCTCAGCGTCTTTAGTGGACAGAATGGAGCGAATTTTAGCGATATTACGGAGATGAAAGAAGGCCGTTTTAGTAACGCTTTTAATGTGTGCCTCAAAGGAGAGAGTTGGGTCGCAGATAATACCCAGATTCTTTACCGTGTCGCCTTGTTTAATTGTTTGGTTGTCAAATGTTAGAGTTGTATTATTAAATAGAGTTCGGTGTCTAGCAGGACCGATAATCAGCATTTCCGTTTTTTTGGCGTTGAGTTGCAAAAAGTTAGCGGACATCCATTGTTTATTTCATTAAGACACGCCTCCAGCTGACTACAATCCGGCATGTTGGTCAGCTTTAGTGGCATGTACAGTTGGGTGTCATCAGCATAACAGTGAAAACTAACACCGTATTTGCGTATGATGTCACTTAGCGGCAGCATGTAGATGCTGAAGAGTGCAGAGCCAAGGACCGAACCCTGGGGAACTCCACACGTTACCTTAACGTAGTCCGAGGTCACATTGTTATGGGAGACACACTGCATCCTATCAGTAAGATAAGAGTTAAACCAAGACAGGGCTAAGTCTGACATACCAATTCGTGTTTTGATACGTTCTAATAAAATATTATGATCGACAGTATCGAAAGCAGCGCTAAGATCGAGGAGCAGCAACATAGATGACGCATCAGAATCCATCGTTAGCAAAAGATCATTAGTCATTTTTGCGAGGGCTGTCTCCGTGGAGTGATTTGCCCTGAAACCGGATTGAAAGGTTTCACATAGATTGTTAGACGCTTCACGGTGGCAGAGGGGTTAGTGCGTCTGCCTCACAATACGAAGTTCCTGCAGTCCTGGCTTCAAATCCAGGCTCGGGATCTTTCTGTGTGGAGTTTGCATGTTCTCCCCGTGAATGCGTGGGTTCCCTCCGGGTACTCCGGCTTCCTCCCACTTCCAAAGACATGCACCTGGGAATAGGTTGATTGGCAACACTAAATGGTCCCTAGTGTGTGAATGTGAGTGTGAATGTTGTCTGTCTATTTGTGTTGGCCCTGCGATGAGGTGGCGACTTGTCCAGGGTGTACCCCGCCTTCCGCCCGATTGTAGCCGAGATAGGCGCCAGCGCCCCCCGCGACCCCTAAAAGGGAATAAGCGGTAGAAAATGGATGGATGGATGTTAGACGCTAAGTGTTCATTTAACTGCTCCGCAACAATTTTTTCGAGGATTTTTGAAATAAAGGGAAGGTGAGACACCGGTCGGTAGTTTACCATGAGGTCAGGATCGAGATTAGGTCTTTTAAGAAGAGGATGAATAACCGCTTTTTGGAATGTGCCCGAGGAAAGTGATAAGTATATAATATTTAGCACTGATGGACCTAATAATACAAAGAGCTCCTTGATCAGTTTCCCAGGAAGGGGGTCAAGTAAACATGTTGTTTGTTTTATTCCATTTACACGTTGTAACAATTCCTCTAATGTTATTTCCTCAAAACGAGAGAAACTATTTTGGAGGGCAGTATCCGCCGTATATACAATCGTGTCAGTGTTAATAGAACCCCGTTGTAGCTGGGACTTATTGTCTTTAATCTCCTTTCTAATGACTTCAATTTTCTTACTAAAGAATTGCATAAAGTCATCAGCTGAGTGGGTGGAGCTACTGGAAGGAGTCCCTTGTTGGGTTAGCGATGCTACCGTACTAAACAAAAATTTAGGAACGTTTTTATTACGGTGGATGAGATTTGAGTAATATTTTGCTTTAGCTAAGGTAAGCATGCGTTTATAAGTTATTAAACCATCACTCCATGCTTGATGGTGCACCTCAAGTTTAGTCGTGCGCCATTTGCGTTCCAGCTTTCTGCATAATAATTTCTGTGCTCTAGTTTCTTCTGTAAACCACGGGGTACGCTTTTTTGGAGCCTTTTTTACTTTAGCGGTGCTATGTTATCAATGGTTTCGCGCAGGGCGTCGTTAAAGTTGTTAGTGAGGTTATCAATAGAGCCCACATATTTTGGGAACGGTGCCATTACCGAGGGCAGTAGGTGAGCAAGAGTTGTCGTTGTGGCCGTATTAATGTTGCGGCTGCTATAGCAGTTATTATTATTATTAGTTTGACGAACATGCGTCTGAACCTCGAATTTTATAAGGTAATGATCGGACAATACTTTAGTATACGGGAGTATCGTAACTTTGGAAACGGTGATACCCCTGACAAGCACTAGGTCTATCGTATTACCGTTGCGATGCGTGGGTTCATTTATTATTTGTGTGAGACCACAGCTATCAATTATAGTCTGGAGCGCTACGCACGGTGGGTCCGATGGGGTATTCATATGGATATTAAAGTCCCCCATTATGATTATATTATCGGCGTGTGTCACTAGATCAGCAACGAATTCTGAGAATTCATTGATAAAGCCGGATTTAAATAAAAGATGCGAGACTACTGGTCTGGGTAAGGAGTCAGTTAAATTAGAAGAATTTTTTTCTGCTTTGAGTGTTTCAGAGTTGGACATGTGTTTTACCGAGGTGGCTAACTATGATGCGTGCAGTTTATCAAAGCAACAAACAAACAATCGGAAAATCCCCGTTACTGAGGTGGCTAACCATGATGCGTGCAGTTTATCAAAGCAACAATCAAACAATCGGAAAATTCCCGTCGTATCAATTCCTAGATATGGTTGTAATTATACTAAATGCACTGGGCATAATAAACACAACATTATTAATATTGTTACTACGGATAATTTGATCAAAAATTCCCTAAAACAGCCCACTACCTATAATATAGGTTTTTTAAACATAAGATCATTGTCTCCCAAAACGTTGTTAGTTAATGATATTATCAGGGACAACAATCTTAACGTCATCGGTCTCAGCGAAACCTGGCTTAAACCAAACGACTTTTTTGCGCTAAATAAGGCATGTCCTCCTAACTTTACACATGCGCATATTGCCCGTCCGCTTAAAAGGGGTGGGGGGGTCGCACTAATATACAACGAAAACTTTAACCTTAGTCCTAACATAAATAATAAATATAAATCGTTTGAGGTGCTTACTATGAGGTCTGTCACACCGCTGCCTCTACACCTTTTTTGTTCAGTATATAACCCCACATGTTCATTCATAGTTTCAATGCCTTCAGTGACAATCTACATTGTAAATAGTCATGAAAATAAAGAAAAACATTGAATGAGAAGGTGTGTCCAAACTTTTGGTTTGTACTCTATATGTTTGTGTATGTACACACACACACATATACACACACACACACACACACACACACACACACGTGTGTGTGTGTGTGTGTGTGTGTGTGGGCAAAAAAGTATTTACTCAGCCACGGATTGCAAGTTCTCCCACGTAAAATGATGACAGAGGTCTGTAATTTTCATCATAGGTACACTTCCACTGTAAGAGACAGAATGTGAAAAAAAAAATCCAGGAATTCACATTGTAGGAATTTTAATAATTTATTTGTAAATTATGGTGGAAAATAAATATTTGGTCACTTCAAACAAGGAAGATCTCTGGCTCTCACAGACCTGTAACTTCTTCTTTAAGAAGCTCTTCTCTCCTCCACTCGTTACCTGTATTAATGGCACTTGTTTGAACTCGTTATCTGTATAAAAGACACCTGTCCACAGCCTCAAAAAGTCAGACTCCAAACTCCACTATGGCCAAGACCAAAGAGCTGTCGAAGGACATCAGGAAAATATTTGTAGACCTGCACCAGACTGGGAAGAGTAAATCTACAATAGACAAGCAGCTTGGTGTGAAAAAATCAACTGTGGGAGCAATTATCAGAAAATGGAAGACATACAAGACCACTGATAATCTCCCTCGATCTGGGGCTCCACGCAAGATCTCATCCTGTGGGGTCAAAATGACCATGAGAAAGGTGAGCAAAAATCCCAGAACCACACGGGGGGACCTGGTGAATGACCTGCAGAGAGCTGGGACCAAAGTAACAAAGGTTACCATCGGTAACACACTACGCCGAGAGGGAATCAAATTCTGCAGTGCCAGATGTGTCCCCCTGCTTAAGCCAGTGCATGTCCAGGCCCGTCTGAAGTTTGCCAGAGAGCACATAGGAGAATGTCATGTTGTCAGATGAAACCAAAATATAACTTTTTGGTACAAACTCAACTCATCGTGTTTGGAAGAAGAAAAATACTGAGTTGCATCCCAAGAACACCATACCTACTGTGAAGCATGGGGGTGGAAACATCATGCTTTGGGGCTGCTTTTCTGCTAAGGGGACAGGACAATTGATCCGTGTTAAAGGCCTACTGAAATGAGATTTTCTTATTTAAACGGGGATAGCAGGTCCATTCTATGTGTCATACTTGATCATTTTGCGATATTGCCATATTTTTGCTGAAAGTACTTAGTAGAGAACATAGACAATAAAGTTTGCAACTTTTGGTTGCTAACAGAAAAGCCCGGCCTTTACCGGAAGTCGCAGACGATGACGTCACATGTTGATGGCTCCTCACATATTCACATTGTTTTTAATGGGAGCCTCCTACAAAATCAGCGATTCGGACCGAGAAAACGACAATTTCCCCATTAATTTGAGCGAGGATGAAAGATTCGTGTTTGAGTATATTGATAGCGACGGACTAGAAAAAAAAGTTTAAAAAAAAAAGGTAAAAAAAAAAAAGCAATTGCATTAGGACGGATTCAGATGTTTTTAGACACATTTACTAGGATAATTCTGGGAAATCCCTTATCCTTCTATTGTGTTGCTAGTGTTTTAGTGAGTTTAACAGTACCTGATAGTCGGAGGGGTGTGTCCACAGGTGTCTTGATGCCAATGTCTCGGCGAAGTCGATGGCAGCTCTATGGACGGCACAAGCTCAGCTGATCTCCGGTAAGAAGCGACTTTTTAACCACAATTTTCTCACCGAAACCTGCTGTTTGACATGTAGTCGGGATCCATGTTAGCTTGACCACGCTCTGATCCATAGTAAAGTTTCACCTCCGGGAATTTTAAACAAGGAATCATCATATGTTTGTGTGGCTAAAGGCTAAGGCTTCCCAACTCAATCTTTCTACTTTGACTACTCCAATATTAATTGAACAAATTGCAAAACATTCAGCAACACAGATGTCCAAAATACTGTGTAATTATGCCGTTAAAGCAGACGACTTTTAGCTGTGTCCGTGCGCAGCGCTCATATTTCCTAACAGTTTGTGACATCACGCGTACACGTCATCATTACGCGACGTTTTCATGAAAAAACTCCCAGGAAATTTAAAATTGCAATTTAGTAAACTAAAAAGGCTGTATTGGCATGTGTTGCAATGTTAACATTTCATCATTGATATATAAACTATCAGACTGCGTGGTCGGTAGTAGTGGGTTTCAGTAGGCTTTTAAGGAAAGAATGAATGGGGCCATGTATCGTGAGATTTTGAGCCAAAACCTCCTTCCTTCAGTGAGAGCTTTGAATGGTTGACCAAATACTTATTTTACACCATAATTTACAAATGCATTCTTTAAAATTCCTACAATGTGAATTCCTGTATTTTTTTTCCACATTCTGTCTCTCACAGTTAAAGTGTACCTATGATGAAAATTACAGACCTCTGTCATCATTTTAAGTGGGAGAACTTGCACCATCGGTGGCTGACTAAATACTTTTTTGCCCCACTGTATATATCTGTATGTATATATATATATATATATATATATATATATATATATATATATATATATATATATACTGTGTATGTATATATATATATATCCATCCATTTTCTACCGCTTATTCCCTTTCGGGGTCGCGGGGGGCGCTGGCGCCTGTCTCAGCTACAATCGGGCGGAAGGCGGGTACACCCTGGACAAGTCGCCACCTCATCGCAGGGCCAACACAGATAGACAGACAACATTCACACTCACATTCACACACTAGGGCCAATTTAGTGTTGCCCATCAACCTATACCCAGGTGCATGTCTTTGGAGGTGGGAGGAAACCGGAGTACCCGGAGGGAACCCACGCATTCACGGGGAGAACATGCAAACTCCACACAGAAAGATCCCGAGCCTGGATTTGAACCCAGGATTGCAGGAACTTCGTATTGTGAGGCAGACGCACTAACCCCTCTGCCACCGTGAAGCCATATATATATATATATATATATATATATATATATATATATATATATATATATATATATATATATATATATATATATATATATATATATATATATATATATATATATATATATATATCAATCAATCAATCACTGTTTATTTATATAGCCCCAAATCACAAATGTCTCAAAGGACTGCACAAATCATTACGACTACAACATCCTCGGAAGAACCCACAAAAGGGCAAGGAAAACTCACACCCAGTGGGCAGGGAGAATTCACATCCAGTGGGACGCCAGTGACAATGCTGACTATGAGAAACCTTGGAGAGGACCTCAGATGTATTTTGGAGATCTGTGTTGCTGAATCTTTTGCAATTTGTTCAATTAATATTGGAGAAGTCAAAGTAGAAAGATGTAGGTGGGAAGCTTTAGCCTTTAGCCACACAAACACACAGTGATTCCTTGTTTAAAATTCCTGGAGGTGAAACTTTACTATGGATCAGAGCGTGGTCAAGCTAACATGGATCCCGACTACATGTCGAACCAGCAGGTTTCAGTGAGAAAATGGTGGTTAAAAAGTTGCTTCTTACCGGAGAAAAGCTGAGCTTGTGCCGTCCATAGCTGCTGTCGACTTCGCTGAGACATTGGCGTCAAGACACCCGTGGACACACCCCTTCGCCTATCAGGTACTGTTAAACTCACTAAAACACTACCAACACAATAGAAAGATAAGGGATTTCCCAGAATGATCCTAGTAAATGTGTCTAAAAACATCTGAATCCGTCCCAATGCAATTGCGTTTTTTTTTTAATTGTTTTTTTGTTTTTTTTCCCTAGTCCGTCGCTATCAATATACTCAAACACGAATCTTTCATCCTCGCTCAAATTAATGGGGAAATTGTCGTTTTCTCGGTCCCAATAGCACTTTTTGTTGGAGGCTCTTATTAAAATCAATGTGTGTGAATATGTGAAGAGCCCCCACACTTGTGACGTCATCGTCTGCGACTTCCTGTAGAGGCAGGGCTTTTCTCTTAACATCGAAAGTTGCGAACTTTTATCGTGGATGTTCTCTACTAAATCCTTACAGCAAAAATATGGCAATATCGCAAAATGATCAAGTATGACATAGAATGGACTTGCTATCCCTGTTTAAATAAGAACATCTCATTTCAGTAGACCTTTAAATAACACATCGGTTGTTTGATTTTGTGCCTTCATGTAGAAATGGCACCTCGTCAAAGTCCGCTTCTAACAGTTGTCTCTTTCAACAGCAAGTGGCAGCTCCAGGTGAGTAAAACAAACACATACCTTGGCTACTACGGAAGCCGGGCTGCTGTTGTGACGAGTCAGAAGCAGGAAGTACATTTACGAGGCGGCACAACAGTAGGCGGAACGCTTTTCCCCTCCTTTCAACCCTGCTTTTCTCCGCTAGCGTGTTGACATTAATGGCATGTAAAAGCTGGCAGAACAAACTACTTCTCTGGGACTCGGACGCACACACAGCTGAGGAACAATGGGCGTCGGTGAGTCCTTTTTCAGTGTTTAATCAGGTAGCCGCGGCAACATGCTACTCGAAAGCTAGCGAAGTACGTATAAGTAAATATATTGAATTATTAGCCTACTATTTTACAACTCTGCCTCCTGTTTCTGTATTTTAGAGAAGGTAAGCGTGGCGTTTAAACTGTACTGCCTGACTGTGATGACGGTGGTGGCCGCCGCATACACGGTGGCTATGCGGTACACGCGGACTGCCTCATCAGGTGACCTGTACTTCTCCACTACGGCCGTGTGCATCACCGAGGTCTTTAAGTTACTACTCAGCACTGGGATGCTGGCAAAGTAAGTGTCCATATATATACTAACAGCCCCCCCCATCATCACACAATCAATCAATCAATGTTTACTTCCATCAATCATCCATCTTATTCCGCTCATCCGAGGTCGGGTCGCGGGGGCAGCAGCCTAAGCAGGGAAGCCCAAACTGTCCTCTCCCAAACCACTGCCCAAACTGTCCTCTCCCAAACCACTATGTCTTCTCCCAGGCCAGCCGGGAGAAGACATAGAATTCCCAACGTGTCCTGGGTCTTCCCCGTGGCCTCCTACCGGTTGGACGTGCCCTAAACATCTCCCTAGGGAGGGGTTCGGGTGGCATCCTGACCAAATGCCAGAACCACCTCATCTGGCTCCTCTTGTTGTGGAGGAGCAACGGCTTTACTTTGAGTTCCACCCGAATGGCAGAGCTTTGTGGTGGAAAGTCCGAAGTTTACACTGCAAACAAAGTTTTATTTACCCATTAATCAAAAGTACAGGTTGGATTAAATTGCCCATGCTGGCAGGCATCGTCCTCCAGAGGATGCAGAATCAAACGAAAACATGCAAATCATATCAAATGTTGGTCCACTGGCTTTTTTTATATGATTCCCTCATGTGTCAAGGTCTTTTTGTTTTGGAACTGCTGGCTCCCACACAATCGCAGTCTCTTTAGTCATACCAAACAGTCATCACATTTTGTAGACTAGTTGGCGCGACCCCAAATTCAACTTTTCCCTATATTTGTTTTCCCAGTGATTTCAAAATAGGCTTTTAGATAGACTTTCTTTTTCGGACTTCAACGGACAATAAATATGGTATAAAGTCAGAAATTCCACTACGGCTTCTCACCCTATATCTAAGGGACAGTCCTGCCACCCGGTGGAGGAAACTCATTTCGGCCGCTTGTATCCGTGATCTTGTCCTTTCAGTCATAACCGAGAGCTCATGACCATAAGTGAGGATGGGAACGCAGATCGACCGGTAAATTGGGAGCTTCGCCTTTCGGCTCAGCTCTTTCTTCACCACAACGGATCGATACAGTGTCCGCATTACTGTTTACTTATATAGCCTTAAAGGCCTACTAAAATGATATTTTCTTATTTAAACGGGGATAGCAGGTCCATTCTATGTGTCATACTTGATCATTTCGCGATATTGCCATATTTTTGCTGAAAGGATACATCGACGATAAAGTTGGCAACTTTTGGTCGCTAATATAAAAGCTTTGCCTGCACTGGAAGTAACAAACGATGTGCGTGTGACGTCACTGGTTGTAGAGCTCCTCACATCCTCACATTGTTTACAATCATGGCCACCAGCAGCGAGAGCGATTCGGACCGAGAAAACGACGATTTCCCCATTAATTTGAGCGAGGAAGAAAGATTCGTGGATGAGGATAGTGAGAGTGGAGGGAAGAAAAAAAAGGCAAGGGCAGTGGGAGCGATTCAGATGTTATTAGACACATTTACTATGATAATTCTGGAAAATCCCTAATCTGCTTATTGTGTTACTAGTGTTTTAGTAAAATTATGTGGTACCTGAAAGTCGGAGGGGTGTGGCCACGAGTGTGGTGACCGCCAGTGTCTCTGAGGAAAGCCACGCAGCTGCAGGAGGATGCGAGTTCCGCTCATGTCTCCGGTAAGAGCCAACTTATTACCACAATTTTCTAACTGAAACCTGCGGGTTGACGTGGACGGGAACCATGTTCGCTTGCCCGCTCTGTTCCATAGTAAAGCTTCATCTTCGGGAATGTAAACAAGGAAACACCGGCTGTTTTTGTATTGCTAAAGGCAGCTGCAATAGAGCGCTTTCCACCAACAGCATTCTTCTTTGTAGTCTCCATTATTAATTGAACAAATTTCTAAAGATTCAGCAACATGGATGTCCAGAATACTGTGTAATTATGCGATGGAAAGAGACTACTTTTAGCCGTGAGCGGTGCTGGAAGAACATGTCTGCTACCACCGGTGACTTCACGTGCACGTGTCATCATACGCGTCATCATCCCGCGACCTTTTCAACAGGGTACTTCGCGGGAAATTTAAAATTGCAATTTAGTAAACTAAACCGGCCGTAATGGCATGTGTTGTAATGTTAATATTTCATCATTGATATATAAACTATCAGACTGCGTGGTCGGTAGTAGTGGGTTTCAGTAGGCCTCTAAATCACCAGTGTCTCAAAGGGCTGAACAAGCCACAACGACATCCTCGGCTCACATCCCACATCAGGGCAAGAAAAAACTCAACCCAATGGGATGACAATGAGAAACCTTGGAGGGGACCGCAGATGTGGGGGGCCCCTCCCACCCGGGTGACCGGTGCAATGGACGTCGAGTGGATCTAGCATAATATTGTGAGAGTCCAGTCCATAGTGGATCTAACATAATAGTGTGAGAGTCCAGTACAAAGTGGGGCCAGCATTAGATTATCTTGAGTGGAGACAGGTCAGCAGCGAAGAGTTGTCCCCAACCGATGCACAGATGAGTGGTCCACCCTGGGTCCCGACTTTGAACAGCTAGCGCTTCATCAGTGCTCCCCCGCACCCCACCCCCTCACGAAGGAGAGGGTGGCAGAGCAGAAAAGAAACGGCAGATCAGCGGGTCTAAAAGGGGGGTCTATGTAAAGGATAGAGTATACATATGAGTTTTAAGATGCGATTTAAATGCTTCTACCGAGGTAGCATCTTTAACTGTTACCGGGCGGGCATTCCAGAGTATTGCAGCCTGAATAGAAAACGTTCTATAGCCCACATTTTTGGGGGGGGCTCTGGGAATCAGTAATAAGCTAGAGTTCTTTGAACGCAGATTTCTTGCCGGGACATATGGTGCAATACAATAGGCAAGATAGGATGGAGCTAGACTGTGTAGTATTTTATACGTAAGTACTAAAACCTTAAAGTCACATCTTAAGTGCACAGGAAGCCAGTGCAGATGAGCCAGTATAGGCGTAATATGATCAAACTTTCTTGTTCTAGCAGCTGCATTTTGTACCAACTCTAATCTTTTAATGCTGGCCATAGGGAGACTCGAAAATAATACGTTACAGTAATCGAGGCGAGACGTAACGAACGCATGAAAAATGATCTCAGCGTCTCTAGTGGACAAAATGGAACGAATTTTAGCGATGTTACGTAGATGAAAGAAGGCCATTTTAGTAGCACTCTTGATGTGTGACTCAACGAGAGAGTTGGGTCGAAGATAATACCCAGATTCTTTACTGAGCCGCCTTGTTTTATTATTTGGTTGTCAAATGTTAAGGTGGTATTACTAAATAGGTGTCGGTGTCTAGCAGGACCGATAATCATCATTTTTGTTTTCTTAGTGTTGAGTTGCAAAAGGTTAGCGGACATCCATTGTTTAATTTCATTGCGACACGCCTCCAGTTGACTACAATCCGGCGTGTTGGTCAGCTTTAGGGGCATGTAAAGTTGGGTGTCATCAACATAACAGTGAAAGCTAACACCGTATTTGTGTATGATGTCACCTAGCGGCAGCATGTAGATGCTGAAGAGTGCAGGGCCAAGAACCGAACCCTGGGGAACGCCACACCTTACCTTAACATACTCCGAGGTCACATTGTTTTGGGAGACGCACTGCATCCTGTCAGTAAGATAAGAGTTAAATCAAGACAAGGCTAAGTCTGACATACTAATACGTGTTTTGATACGCTGTAATAAAATATTATGATCGATGGTATCGAAAGCAGCGCTAAGACCAAGAAGCAGCAACATGGATGACGCATCAGCATCCATTGTTAGCAATTGATCATCAGGATCAAGGTTAGGTCTTTTGAGCAGAGGATGAATAACTGCTTTTTTGAATGCTAGGGGAACAGTGCCAAAGGAAAGTTATACGTTTATAATGTTTCGCGCTGATGGTCCTAATATTACGAACAGTTCCTTGATAAGTTTCCCAGGAAGTGGGTCAAATAAACATGTTTGTTTTATCCCATTTACACGCCATAGGAGTTCCTCTGTTGTTATTTCATCAAAAAGAGAGAGACTATTTTGGAGGGCAATATCTGCGGCATAGCTCGGTTGGTAGAGTGGCCGTGCCAGCAACTTGAGGGTTGCAGGTTCGATTCCCGCTTCCGCCATCCTAGTCATTTCCGTTGTGTCCTTGGGCAAGACACTTTACCCACCTGCTCCCAGTGCCACCCACACTGGTTTAAATGTAACTTAGATATTGGGTGTCACTATGTAAAGTGCTTTGAGTCACTTGAGAAAAGCGCTATATAAATATAATTCACTTCACTTCACATCTGTCATATACACATTTGTATCTGTGTTGTTAAAACCCAGTTGTAGCTGGAATGCGTTGTCTTTAATCTCCGTTTTAATGAGTTAAATTTTCTTCTTAAAGAAATTCATACTGGGAGGAGTCCCTTGTCGGGTTAGCGATGCTACTGTACTGAACAAATATTTAGGAACGTTTTTGTTGAGGCTGATGAGATTTGAGTAGTTATTAGCTTTAGCTAAAGTAAGCATGCCTTTATAAGTTATTAAAATCACTCCATGCTTGATGGAAAACCTCAAGTTTAGTCGCGCGCCATTTGCGTTCCAGCTTTCTACGTGATAGTTTAAGAGCTCTAGTTTCTTCTGTAAACCATGGGGTACGCCTTTTAGGGGTCCTTTTTAGCTTTAGCGGTGCTATACAATCAATGGTTTCGCGCAGGGCGTCGTTAAAGTTGTTTCTGAGGTTATCAATGGAGCCCACATAATTTGGGAATGGCGCCATTACCGATGGCGGTAGGCCAGCAAGAGTTATTGTTGTGGCGGCTGCTAAAGCAGTTATTATTATTAACTCCTTGACAATGAGTCAAAACTTCAAATAAAGTAATGATCGGACATTACTTTAGTTATACAGGAGAATCATAACTTTGCAGGTGGTGACACCCCTGACAAGCACTAGATCTATCATATTACCGTTGCGATGTGTGGTTTCATTTATTATTTGTGTAAGACCACAGCTATCAATTATAATTATATTGTCGGCGTGTGTCACTAGATCAGCGACAAACTCTGACAGTTCACTGATAAAGTCAGAATAAGGCCCTGGGGGCGGTAGATAACAGCCAGGTAGAGAGGCAGCGGTGTGACACACCTTTATAGTAAGCACCTCAAATGATTTATATTTATTACTTAGGTTCGGGGTAAGGTTAAGGTTATCATTGTATATTAATGCGACCCCCCCGCCCCTTTTAAGGGTACGGGCAATATGCACATTCGTATAGTTAGGAGATTAGATTAGATTAGATAGTACTTTATTTATTCCGTTAGGAGAGTTCCTTCAGGTAAATTAAAATTTTCAGCACAATCCCATTCAAGTTTAGACAAACATTACAGGGAGACAGAACAGGATCGCTGACGGGTCTGCCGGCTTCCAGCGCCCCTTACAAAAAAGATGAGATACAGGTAAACAAGGAGGGGGGGGAGAAAAAAAAATAGAAGATTAAAACAAAATAAAAAAAATCGGTCTTAGCCTGCGCCCTGGAGAGGAGGTGCAGACTGAGGCCAAGGGAAAAAACAACAACTCATAGCCATGGTACATATCCCTCTTCCATGTGTGTAAGAGGGAAACATCAAACATCAAAGAACACAGAGGATATTAAAGACATTAAAGCAGCAGATACAACCAGACACTTCTACATACTAGCTATGAATAAAAAGTAAAAGAAACATATCCACTGTGGTGGCCTCTGGGGTGTTCCACGCCATCGTCCGCTGGGATGGGGGGAGCATGGCCAGAGACAGGAGCAGACCCAACAAAGCAACCAAGACAGCCGACTCCATTTTCGGCCTGTGTCCAGTCCGCATGGATGAGCGAGTATACGTCCAAGGTGACTGAGGTGTCCGACACCTGCTCACCCAGCCAAGACACCACGAAGCCTCTCCGTCCCAGCGCTCAGTGCTAGCTCCGCAGCCCTGTCCCCTCATCCGCACCTCCTCCAGTCCCTCCCAACTCTGCAGTCCTGTCCCCTCATCCGCATCTCCTCCAGTCCCTCCAAACTCTGCAGTCCTGTCCCCTCATCCGCATCTCCGCCAGTCCCTCCAAACCGACTCCGGTGTGGCAGACACCCAGCAGCTGGTCTCCATGGCCAAAAGGCTCCCGGGAGGCAGATCCAGAAGTCCACAAAAAAAGCACCACAGAGGTCACGAAAGTGGCACCCCTTGTCACACAGTCCCAAAGGGTCCCGGACCAAAAGGCAAAAAAATATAAAAGACATGAAAACAAGAGGGAAACACAAAAGGATGACACAAGAGCACAGAGCTCCTGCCTACAGCAGCCACTACAGCAGCGCCATCTTGATGCCTTGTTCAGCGCAAAAAAATTGTCTGGTTTGAGCCAGGTTTCGCTGAGACCAAAGATGTTAAGATTGTTGTGTCTAATGACCTCATTAACTAATAATGTTTTGGGAGACAACGATCTTATGTTTAAAAAGCCCATATTATAGGTAGTGGGCTGTTTTGAGATTGTTTTGTTAAAGTTATCCGTAGTAGTAATATTATTAATGATGCGTTTAATTTGCGTAGTGCGCTTTAAATAATTTCGACCATATCTAGGAATTGATATGACGGGAATCTTCAGATTGTTTGCTTGGTGCTGCAATACACTGATCGTGCCATAATTTGCCACCTCAGTAGAATGCATGTCTACTTCTGGCACAGTCACTGCAGGAAAAAAAACATTATGTCAATCAATCAATGTTTACTTATATAGCCCTAAATCACTAGTGTCTCAAAGGGCTGCACAAATCAATACGACATCCTCGGTAGGCCCACATAAGGGCAAGGAAAACTCACACCCAGTGGGACGTCGGTGACAATGATGACTATGAGAACCTTGGAGAGGAGGAAAGCAATGGATGTCGAGCGGGTCTAACATGATACTGTGAAAATATGTGAGTTTTTTATTGTACAAGACTCCTGTGTCTAATGACATACTGCATCTGTATACTGTATCTGTATGTAATATTGGCTGCATTTCAGATAGTTTTTTGTGTGCCAAGTTGTTCCAGACCACAGCAAACATTAGACAGCTGCAAAGATTTTAATATATCCATTAGAAGAAGACGGCCTGCCGTTTCCTCTAAGTTGGATGCACACATCTATACCTTTGGCCATTTCCAGTAGTTATCGCACCCACTGAGAAGTTTTACTAATGTTTTCCAATGTAGTAAAAATTTTAGATTTCCGTCAACGAAGATTTGCATCAGCCTGCGACACATAATCATTTTGATAGCAGGCTAATATAGCTAATTAGCCACTTACATCATGTGTTGCCATCATTTAAGTTAAAGTTAGTGACATAATGTAAATCCAGGCAATTTAGACTGTTCGCAGGCTGATCACCTCACAATTTACTTTATTACAAAACGGAAAAAGTTATTAGGACAATATAAAGCAGAAAACATAATGTTCAGCTCATCAAAAGCGATATTTTGGTAGAAGCACAGGTTACATTATCAACAACTTTCTTTGGTGTTCTTTTTATGCTTCTATTTCTGACCCTCTTTGTGTGTCCCTGCAATTAAACTAGACTGAGTTTAGTTTGAGTTATTTAGTCTCTCTCAATTACACCAACATGCTTCTACTCTATCGAACTGTTGCGATATCGATGATTTTAGCAGCATTGTTTGAAGTGATTCTCAGACACGTCGAGTTATGTTCATTCAGGTTTTTACAGAATTCTGTTCGTAGAAACCGGTAGTTGTGACATGTAAAGGACTGGGATTTTTGTTACAATTTCATGAGTTTTCTGAATGTACTTTGCTTCAACACATTTGTACACTTTCTCCGTCGTGGGTTTAAAAAGCCTGCCTAAGACTTTGGCTTCTGATTAGATCTTGCCTCTTACTGGTGTGCAGTTTGCGTAACTAAATAGATGGAGCCGTGGGCGGGACTAGATCTGAGGCAAACTGACCAGTTTTAAATGTGTCTGTTGGATTATATAAAATATTGTTGCTTGTTTGATGATTGTTGCATTTGAAATGATAGCAATGGTGATAAAAGAGGTTAAATTTTAAAACATTTAGAAAAAAAACCCAGATGGCAATATGTCAAAATGTCAAATATCATCAATGTCAATGCCTAATTGCAACATGCAAAAACAAGTTTAAACCAGGTTTTTAAAATATGTAAATACCTTAACTTGTTTTGTGAGATTTAAAATGGGATTAAGATATCTTGAACATATCTACATAAATACCCCTAAATAATATTTTTTTTTTTCTGTAAAAGTATTTTGTTTTTCTCAACATTTTTTAACAATCTCAAAAGTCTAACTGGAATAATTTCTCTCACTGTTCAGAGAATCAGGAAGCCTGAAGAAACTGGTGAGCACCATCAAGGAGCATGTGTTCTGCAACCCCAGAGAGCTGCTGAAACTCAGCGTACCCTCGATAGTGTACGCCATCCAGAACAACATGGCCTTCCTGGCGTTGAGTAACCTGGATGCTGCCATTTATCAGGTGTGAAGCTCAGCTTTTTGCGCTTTTGCTACTTCCGGTCAAGTGATGTTGGCACAAAAAACAAGTGGTAGCATGGTCATTAGAACAACACATATTTTGTTGGTATTAACAAAGTCAGGGTTCCCACATTCCCTGAAAAACCTGGAAGGGTATTTACCATATTGGAAAACATAGTAAATGAGAAAAAAGGTCTAATGTCTCAAAAATAAATAAGTATTTATCTTCTTCCTACCTTGTAAAACATTGCAAACGGGTTAAAATGTGGTCGCTAAAGGTGGTAATAGGTTGGTTTTAGGTTTGACTTATGTGCCTATTCCTGATTAAAGAATCCAGAGTGCAGTTGGGGTGATTTTAATAAAACGTGTTCTTAAAGTAAGCAGATGTGTTAATTGTAATGGGATCATAGCAACAATCAGCTGATGAAGTGCCGAGTCCAGCAGATCCCACTGGGACTACCGGGCGCTTTGAACTCTCACGTGAAAGGTTCGTTCAAGAAGGATGCACGCTAAGAAAGACACAAATACATTTCCATTTTTCCTGTTACACACACGCAGGACTTGCAGGAATTTCAGGAAGGGTGCGTGTCTTTCTAGAATTCAAGAGCAAGCTGAAACAAATATGTTGTCTAGAAGATAGCAAACCTCATCAGTGCCACTAAAATAAAGTACATTTCCTGCAAGTAGCATTATCACTGAAGGAATAGATACAAATGAATTGCTAAGCATGCTAAACACACACACACCGAGCAGAACGACACAAGAAACTAAATCCTAAAGAAGGTTGAAGAAAAATCGTGTCTACACATGTCAGATCAATAGTCATTGGGTGAAAGCGATGTAATATACAGTATGTGAGCGCCATATACAAGGGCACAAGCGCCAAGCTGGTAAACCTAGATGGCATCAGTAAGGAGTTTGAAATCCTGGCAGGGGTGCACAGGGAGACACTCTCGCCCCCTTCATCTTTATCAGAACTCTGGGTCATGCGCTCAGGAAAGCCATCAACAGGCGGGAGCAGGAGCTTGGCTTCACAATTACACCAAGAAGGTCTAGAAGAACCCCTGCTGTAGCCTGGCAGACCTAGACTACGCAGATGACATCTGCCTGTTGGCTGATCGCGTGGAGGAGCCACAGGAACTCCTGAACAGAGTGAAGGTGGAATGTGCCAGGGTTGGCCTCAGACTGAACACAAAGAAGACTGAGGTAATTATTACCTACATATGGACCACACGCAAATTACAACATCAGATGGCAACGCACTGCAAGAGGTCAATGACTTCAAGTATTTGGGTTCCTGGATGAACTCCACAAAACAAGACCTTCAAGGAAGGCACTAGCGTGGAGGGCCCTGAACCGTATGTCAAAATTGTGGTGCTTGAATCTCCCCCGACACATAAATATGAGTCTATTATACGCCACTGTGGAGTTTGTCCTCCTGTATGGCTGTGAAAGCTGGAGGCTAACACCCACCCTGCAGAAATCCCTAGATGGGTGCTACACAGGAATGAAAGCAGCTGTTCTGAATGTGGACCAGATCATCCAAATCACCAACAAGGACCTATACGGGCAACTGCCGAGGCTCAGCAAGAAAGTAACCAACCGCTAGGAGGATGAGGCTGGCCGGCCACTGCCACAGGCATCGGGAACTCCCGGCCAGCAAACTAGTCCTATGGGAACCAATGCACTGGCATCGGTCGCGAGGACGTCCCGTGCTAACGTACGTGGACATCCTGAAGAAAGATGCGGGAGCTGAAAGCTCTACGGAGCTGGCCAGGTGTATCGAGAACCGGAATGATTGCAGACTCCGATGGAAGCTGAGGACGACTGAGAGAGATATACTCTTTCTGTCCGTCAAGTTCATGACGTCACTAAGGGGTTGGCTCAATGCCAAATGCAAGTTTACTTGGGGAGGGGGCTTTGATCTTGCTCAGGTATTGTAGAGTAGAGGCGCAAAAGTTTTTGACTTTGCTGTGCTATTATTTGTTTGCTCCCATTTATTTTCCGTTTTATTACAAAGTGAGTTTTATTTTCGTGACTGTATGTTGAAAAACATTTTTGTTAAACATGGACATAAATCTGGCTCTACGTCACAATATTGAAAGTTTGCTAGAGGAAAGAAAATCAGAGTTGCAAATACTCTCAATGCGCGTCATTGCCGTGTTAAATGACGAAACACGTGAGTTAAAAGAGGAATTTGACAGGTTTATGGATTTATATTACGAAACCAGAAAACTGCACATGAATTGGTTGGGTCTGTTGCCAGATGATGAGTGTACTAAACATGAGACATGGTACAAAGCAAACATGTTGAATTTTGATGGTTTTATTGACAAAGTTGACAGGTTGATGTATTATCAAAATGATGATGATGATGATGATGATGAGGTTGAAAATGAGGGTTGTGCTGTTGATGGTTTTGACAATGAGGTGATTGAAATTGAGGATGTTCCCACTAATGAACAAGGTGGTGACGACGATTAAAATGAAAGAGTGCAACCCCACGACAGCATTTCAAATGTTCAGTCTTATGTCTTACTGAAGCGCAATAAATCCACAGTCTCAAACAAAAGCAAAAAGTTTTCCATTTCTTTTGCTCGCATAAAAGCAGTGGCGGATTAGGCAGCACTTATTGTCCGTGCTATTGCTTTAAAAGAGATGCATGCATTGGAGGAGCATGCAGCATTTCTAAAGAGGAAACAAGATGAGCAGGCAGCAGCCCTAAAGCAGGAACAGGAGGAACAAGCAAAGGCTATAAGGAGGAAAAAGGAGCAGATGGAATCGAATGCTCAAATAGCAGCCCACAATGCTAAATTGTCTGGAGTCCATGAAGCCAGTGTTTCTGGCAGGAGCAAAAGGTCTGATGGAATGGAGTCTTATTATAAGCAAGGGACAAATTCGAAAAAAGTGCCTTCTCAGCCTGCACAACAACTTCAGCCGTCTGTTAAAGCTTCTTCTTCGGAGCTTCACAAAGCCAAAAATGCACCAAACAAGTTTAATTCACACCCTTAACAATTCAAACAACCATTTTGCTCATCAAGTTTGGATCCTGTGGAAAACCAATCAAGGCAAAAAATACCTCAAGCAGCTCAATCATTTCAATCAATAAAACAATACCTGGTGAAGTCCACACTATATCACAAAGGCAACATGAAATGATGGCACTCCTGGTTCAGGCACAAACCTACCAATTGCTTCCACACAGACAAATTACGTTTTTTGAAAGTGACTCATTGCAGTTTCAGTCTTTTATAAAAGCATTTGAGCATTATTTAGAGGCAAAAAACAATGATTGTAGTGACTGATTATATTATCTGGAGCAGTTTACCAAAAGACAGCCAAGAGATTTGGTGCGCAGTTGCCTCCATATGCCTAAAGAGAGAGGCTATGCTACAGCAAAACGCCTACTAAGGGAACACTTTGAAAATCCTTCAAAAATAACTGCAGCCTACCTTGACAAAATCATGGTTTGGCCAAACATCAAATCTGAGGATGTGAAAACTCTCAAAGCTCTACTTGCGACAATGCTCCAATGTGATGGACGAGCTGCAGTACTTGGATGAGCTCAATATGCCAGTTAGCATGAACATGCTCATACAAAAGCTTCCTTACAAACTAATGGACCAGAGGAGAGGAAAAGCAGCTGACATTGTTGACAAACAAAAGCGACATGCTCATTTCACAGACATTGTGACATTTATTGAACAGCTGGTCAGAATTGCTTCAGATCTTGTCTCTGGCGACATTCAGGACATTCCTTTGAATAATGCAATAACCAAACCCAAGACTATACCTCAAAGAAAATCACAGTTCAGAAGAAACAGTTTCACATCTCATCCGGCAGTTGCCACTGAACCTAAATCGGATTATTCACACCTGAATAAGTTTGTGAACAGAGGCATCCTCACCTCCAAGACAAACTCTATTTCTTGTGTTTACTGTCAAAGTGGACATGCATTGGAGCACTGTCCTATACTGGGAAAGAGGGTACACAAGAAAAAGCTTGACTTTTGGAAAGAAAAAGGCTTGTGTTTTGGTTGCCTGAAGTTGTCTCTTGATGGTCTCTCAGAAGCAGAGATATCAATACTTTATTTTTGTCAGCAACAAAGATTCCACAGCAAAATCACTGTGTTGGCCTCTGGGAAATTAGTACAAAAGCGCAGCTCCATCTACAAGGTAGATACAATTCTAGATAGAGGTCTTCTGAGAGTTGGGGGTTGACTGAACAAAGCAGGTAGGCACGAAGATGTAAAGCATCCCCTCATCTTATCTAGATGACCAACACATCTTCAGACATATTCTCTGGCATTTCCACCAATTACTTGGTCATAAAGGAAGGAATCATTAACTTTCAACTGTAAGGAAAAAGTTTTGGATCACAAACACCAGTTCTTCGGTGAGGAAGGTCACCACAAAGTGCTGATTCTGCAGACCATACAGAGGAAAGACTGGTGGCCGTGGACTATTTTGACCCCATCAACGTGAAAAGAGGGCATAGCATCCTAAATCGTTATGGAGTAATATTCACTTGCATCTAGAAGTGGCTTACTCCCTCGAGACAAGCTCATACATTAACGCTATCAGAAGATTCGTCTGTAGAAGAGGACACGTTATCCACATGAGCTCCAACAACGGTACCATTTTTGTGGGAACAGAAAGGGAGCCAAGATAAGCCTTGGCTTCCTTTGATCAAGCCCTTATCGAAGGATCTCATAGCACAAAAAGGAAGCAAACAGAGTTTCAACCCACCAGCTGCATCTCATTATGGTGGCATATTCCCATATGCGCATCACCAGAATGATTGGAAAGAATTCCAAGATGGCGGCGCCCGGAAGTGCTGCGACATCGCGGAGCTCCTGCTAAAGATGGAACATTTGGCAGAAATACCGGACAATTCTACAAACTTTATGGCTGGCTCACATCGTGGTCACTCCGTGATCACGTACGACCGCCAGACACTTCTGGATGTGGACATATCGGGCCGTTTTGGACTGATAGACGCGTGCTTGCTAGACGTGCTAACTAGCATGGGAATACTTCGCCGGCTACATCCAGCGGCCTGTGAAGCAAGGGAGTCTAGTAGCAGCGGGGGCCGTCTACGGAGCAGACGCCAGCGGTGTGATCGGAAACGCGGATGTCGAGCGGGGCTAAAAACAAAGCAGAAGGCTAATCCCCACAGAACACCACTTCCCTCCATCCTGAAGCCGGATTTAAAAGGAAGATGCAAGACCACTGGTCAGGGTAAGGAGTCAGTTAATTTAGAACAAGTTTTTTCTGCTTTGATTGTTTCAGAGTTGGACATGCGTTCTGCTGAGGTGGCAAACTATGATGCGTGCAGTTTATCAAAGCAACAAACAAACAATCGGAAAATTCCCGTCGTATCAATTCCTAGATATGGTCGTAATTATACTAAATGCACTGGGCATAATAAACACAACATTATTAATATTGCTACTACGGATAATTTGATCAAAAATTCCCTAAAACAGCCCACTACCTATAATTTAGGTTTTTTAAACATAAGATCATTGTCTCCCAAAACGTTGTTAGTTAATGAGTTCGTTGATCTAGTGACACACGCCGATAATATAATCATAATGGGAGACTTTAATATCCATATGAATACCCCATCGGACCCACCGTGCGTAGCGCTCCAGACTATAATTGATAGCTGTGGTCTCACACAAATAATAAATGAACCCACGCATCGCAACGGTAATACGATAGACCTAGTACTTGTCAGGGGTATCACCGTTTCCAAAGTTACGATACTCCCGTATACTAAAGTATTGTCCGATCATTACCTTATAAAATTCGAGGTTCAGACGCATGTTCGGCAAGCTAATAATAATAATAACTGCTATAGCAGCTGCAATATTAATATGGCCACAACGACAACTCTTGCTGACCTACTGCCCTCGGTAATGGCACCATTCCCAAAGTATGTGGGCTCTATTGATAACCTCATTAACAACTTTAACGATGCCCTGCGCGAAACCATTGATAACATAGCACCGCTAAAGTTAAAAAAGGCTCCAAAAAAGCGTACCCCGTGGTTTACAGAAGAAACTAGAGCTCAGAAATTATTATGTAGAAAGCTGGAACGCAAATGGCGCACGACTAAACTTGAGGTGCACCATCAAGAATGGAGTGATAGTTTAATAACTGATAAACGCATGCTTACCTTAGCTAAAGCTAAATATTACTCAAATCTCATCCACCGTAATAAAAACAATCCTAAATTTTTGTTTAGTACGGTAGCATCGCTAACCCAACAAGGGACTCCTTCCAGTAGCTCCACCCACTCAGCTGATGACTTTATGCAATTCTTTAGTAAGAAAATTAAAGTAATTAGAAAGGAGATTAAAGACAATGCGTCCCAGCTACAACTGGGTTCTATTAACACTGACACGATTGTATATACGGCGGATACAGCCCTCCAAAATAGTTTCTCTCGTTTTGAGGAAATAACATTAGAGGAATTGTTACAACGTGTAAATGGAATAAAACAAACAACATATTTACTTGACCCACTTCCTGGGAAACTGATCAAGGAGCTCTTTGTATTATTAGGTCCATCAATGCTAAATATTATAAACTTATCACTTTCCTCGGGCACTGTTCCCCTAGCATTCAAAAAAGCGGTTATTCATCCTCTTCTTAAAAGACCTAACCTCGATCCTGACCTCATGGTAAACTACCGACCGGTGTCTCACCTTCCCTTTATTTCAAAAATCCTGGAAAAAATTGTTGCGGAGCAGTTAAATGAACACTTAGCGTCCAACAATCTATGTGTAATCTTTCAATCCGGCTTCAGGGCAAATCATTCCACGGAGACAGCCCTCGCAAAAATGACTAATGATCTATTGCTAACGATAGATTCTGATTCGTCATCTATGTTGCTGCTCCTCGATCTTAGCGCTGCTTTCGATACCGTCGATCATAATACTTTATTAGAACGTATCAAAACACGAATTGGTATGTCAGACTTAGCCCTGTCTTGGTTTAACTCTTATCTTACTGATAGGATGCAGTGCGTCTCCCATAACAATGTGACCTTGGACTACGTTAAGGTAATGTGTGGAGTTCCCCAGGGTTCGGTCCTTGGCCCTGTACTCTTCAGCATCTACATGCTGCCGCTAGGTGACATCATACGCAAATACGGTGTTAGCTTTCACTGCTATGCTGATGACACCCAACTCTACATGCCACTAAAGTTGACCAACACGCCGGCCTGTAGTCAGCTGGAGGCGTGTCTTAATGAAATTAAACAATGGATGTCCGCTAACTTTTTGCAACTCAACGCCAAAAAAACGGAAATGCTGATTATCGGTCCTGCTAGACATCAACCTCTATTTAATAATACAACTCTAACATTTGACAACCAAACAATTAAACAAGGCGACTTGGTAAAGAATCTGGGTGTTATCTTTGACCCAACTCTCGCCTTTGAGTCACACATTAAAAGCGTTACTAAAACGGCCTTCTTTCATCTCCGTAATATCGCAAAAATTCGCTCCATTCTGTCCACTAAAGACGCTGAGATCATTATCCATGCATTTGTTACGTCTCGCCTCGATTACTGTAACGTATTATTTTCGGGTCTGCCCATGTCTAACATTAAAAGATTACAGTTGGTACAAAATGCGGCTGCTAGACTTTTGACAAGAACAAGAAAGTTTGATCACATTACGCCTGTACTGGCTCACCTGCACTGGCTTCCTGTGCACTTAAGATGTGACTTTAAGGTTTTACTACTTACGTATAAAATACTACACGGTCTAGCTCCATCCTATCTTGCCGATTGTATTGTACCATATGTCCCGGCAAGAAATCTGCGTTCAAAGGACTCCGGCTTATTAGTGATTCCCAAAGCCCAAAAAAAGTCTGTGGGCTATAGAGCGTTTTCATTTCGGGCTCCAGTACTCTGGAATGCCCTCCCGGTAAAAGTTCGAGATGCCACCTCAGTAGAAGCATTTAAGTCTCACCTTAAAACTCATTTGTATACTCTAGCCTTTAAATAGACTCCCTTTTTAGACCAGTTGATCTGCCGTTTCTTTTCTTTTTCTCCTATGTCCCACTCTCCCTTGTGGAGGGGGTCCGGTCCGATCCGGTGTCCATGTACTGCTCGCCTGTGTATCGGCTGGGGACATCTCTGCGCTGCTGATCAGCCTCCGCTTGGGATGTTTTCCTGCTGGCTCCGCTGTGAACGGGACTCTCGCTGCTGTGCTGGATCCGCTTTGGACTGGACTCTTGCGACTGTGTTGCATCCATTATGGATTGAACTTTCACAGTATCATGTTAGACCCGCTCGACATCCATTGCTTTCCTCCTCTCCAAGGTTCTCATAGTCATCATTGTCACCGACGTCCCACTGGGTGTGAGTTTTCCTTGCCCTTATGTGGGACTACCGAGGATGTCGTAGTGGTTTGTGCAGTCCTTTGAGACACTAGTGATTTAGGGCTATATAAGTAAACATTGATTGATTGATTGATCTCAAGTGCCGTGCTTTGCCAACAAACAATGGACGATGAAGGCTTTCAAACTGTGTTGTGCGAAGTTGAAGCTATGCTGAATGATCGCCCAATCACAAGACAATCGGATGACCCAAATGACCTAAAGGGTCTGACGCCAAATGACTTACTCCTTTTGAAAGAATAAAAACAGTTCTTCCACCGGGTCTTTTGACAAAGAAGGATCTGTATGCAAAGAGAAGATGGAGGCAGAGTCATCATATCGCTGACCTTTTTTGGAAAGGGTGGATTCATGAGTACTTACTGTTGCTACAAGAGCAACAAAAGTGGACAAAGGAAAAAAGATGTTTCACACCTCGAGATATTGTTGCAGTAATGGATGTTTCAGCACCAAGAATACTGGAAGAATACTGGAAACCTTTCGTGATAGGAAAGGCCTCGTACGCTCCGTTCGTCTGCAAACCAAAACGAGCATAATCGAAAGACCGGTAACGAAAGTATGCCTTCTATGTGAAGGTATGGAGTAAAACAACTGTATTATTGCAAAAAAGGAACATGCAAACCTAATAAAGGTTTTGTTTTGGTATTATGGCTCTATTTTTATTTGTAATTCAATTGCTCTGTTCTTCATGCCAGTAGCAATTAGAGGCTGGTGTGTGAGAGCCATATACTCTTTCTGTATGTTAAGTTCATGACGTCACGAAGGAGTTGGCTCAAGTGCATTCACACATACACACATACAAATTTGTTAACATATAAAATGTGTGTGTATTTGCTAAGAGAAACACAGGGTGTATTCATTGTGTTATGTCCTTGAACAGAACAAAGACTTTGTGCATTCCCCTCTTCTTCAAGTTCAAACATTTTTTCTGAACACATACTGGTATTGGTAGCCGGACAGATCCACAAAAAGTTTGCGCAGAAATTGTCGAAGTTACTGTATTTTTCGGAGTATAAATCGCTTCGGAGTATAAGTCGCACCGGCCGAAAATGCACCATAAAGAAGGAAAAAAACATATATATGTCGCACTGGAGTATAAATCGCATTTTTGGGGGAAATTTATTTGATAAAATCCAACACCAAGAATAGACATTTGAAGGGCAATTTAAAATAAATAAAGAATAGTGAACAACAGCCTGAATAAGTGTACTTTATATGACACATAAATAACAGTGAACGTGCCTGGTATGTTAACGTAACATATTATGGTAAGAGTCATTCAAATAACTATAACATATAGAACATGCTATACATTTACCAAAACAATCAGTCACTCCTAATCGATAAATCCGATGAAATCTTCTTCCTCGATGTCGCTTCTAAACAACTCCGCCAACTCAAAGGTATGCGCCGCTTCTTCTTGTCGTTTTCTGCTGCATATTTCACTACATCCAGCTTGTAATCTGCAGTACATGATTTCCTTTTCGGTGCAATTTTTGTTCAGACCTTCTCAGTTTTTATAAATTACCGCCAACGATGAAATTATCCATTTTAATAGCTACGGCAGTAGCATATAGCATATAACCCACATGACCCACAATGCATTTCTCCCATGACCAGCCCCCGCCGAATTCTTATTGGTTGACGTGTGTGTGGCGATTGCTGACATTTTTTTCGTCGCTTCCGCGAATGAGATAAATAATATTATTTGATATTTTACGGTAATGTGTTAATAATTTCTCACATAAATCGCTCCGGAGTATATGTCGCACCCCCGGCCAAACTACGAAAAAAACTGTGACTTATAGTCCGAAAAATACGGTATAACTACAGTATACACAGCAAAACATTCACACAACTCTATGCCACCTAAACTGTTTGAAATTAGTAACTTTTTGACATTAAAAAAACCTGAAAATGTGACAAAAACATGTTTACTTTTTAATATCAAATTAAAACAAAGCAGTTTGGTCAATGAAGATTAAGTCTAATAAACAAGCTTTGTTCTTCTTCAACAACACCATGTAGTTCAGCGCAACAGTTTGGCCAACAAAAATAAATAGAAGTGATTTCTCACACATCTAATACACAAGCTCAGTGCATCACTGAGAACTCAGTGTTCTGCCACTTAACAGTCTGCATTCAATTCAGTGAAAGGACAAAACATTTTAGTTAGTGTTGATGTTATTGGGAACACTGACAAAGTTAGCAATTGGACGTGTGACCGTCCCACAAAACAAATGGCAAGGTGTTGTGGCAACATTCCTTCCACCTGGTTTTACAGATCACTCGCAAAATGTTTCCTCCTGTCCTGCGCTTCACAGGATTGTTCTCTGCCACCACTTTCTTGTGAAAGAAAGTGGTTAATTTGATATGCAGCGGAGCCTGATTTTTTTATGTTATTTAACGCCCAATATCACCCTCATTTAATCATTGCAGCCAAAATCATGATTAAAAATGTATTACCGGTAAATGTGCAGCCCTAACTGCGCCAGAGCTAACAACACATTTGCTGAATGACATATTGTCCCACAAATTATTGTTGATAAACAATATACTAGTCATAATTACTGTGATCAAATAAAGCACAAATGTAATAATAATCATTAAGCCATGCAAGTAAGTGCAAGTGCAAGCGAGTTTGACGGTGCAAGTCTTTAACTGTCAAACTCGTTTGCACTTGCACTTGCTTGGCTTAGTCTTTGAGACAATCATATAGACCCGCTAGCGTGTTTACTGGCTTCTGTAATTCCCTGGGCCGGGATAATATTAATAATGGTGCAAGAGACCGTGGATAACTGACAAGAGCGTTCACGCCGTTCATTTATCTCTGTTATTGAACAAATGCATTTAAATTGACAGAATGAACACACGCAGACATGGCAATTTATGGATGCCGGCAAATGTATCAAGTTCCTTTCATTTAATGTTTGATTAATTGATTATATTCCCGGGTGTTGCTGTACACAGACACCAAAAACTATAGCAGATAAAAAAGCGCAATGTGCATAAAGTCTGCAGTAGCGCTGCACGATTTTGAGAAAAAACTAATTGTGATTTTTCTATCCAAAATTGCGATTCGATTTGCGATTTCTATATTTTATACATGAAAATGCTTAAAACTGTGAAAATAACAATTGAAGGACATGTTTTTTTAGACTGTCAATCAACATTCTAATCTCAAAGTGCCACACCATAAAACAACATGCAACTATTTACTTAAAAAAATATTTGGCTTAATGCAGACAGATTCAGGGCTTTTGTCTTCATCCTGCCCTTTAACTGAAGAAATTGTATAATATATATTATTAATGCAAGTATTTATTTAAAAGGATATCAACTTTTGTCATAACTGTAGAAATGTTTACCGTTGTGCTGTAATTGGAAGGTTAATAACTTTACCTGAAATAAACAAACACAAACAATAAAATTGACAAATTTCTGTTAGCAAAAATTAAACTTAAATAAAGATTTAATATCTTTAAAGGCCTGCTGAAATGAGATTTTCTTATTTAAACGGGGATAGCAGGTCCATTCTATGTGTCATACTTGATCCTTTCGCTATTCCGCCCGATTGTAGCTGAGATAGGCGCCAGCGCCCCCCGCGACCCCAAAAGGGAATAAGCGGTAGGAAATGGATGGATGGATATTTATACTGAAAGGATTTAGTAGAGAACATCGACGATAAAGTTCGCAACTTTTGGTCGCTAATAAAAAAGCCTTGCCTTTACCGGAAGTAGCAGACAGATTTGCGCGTGAGTCACAGCTTGTAGGGCTCCTCATATCCTCCCATTGTTTACAATCATAGCCAGCAGCAGCTAGAGTTATTCGGACCGAGAAAGCGACAATTTCCCCATTAATTTGAGCGAGGATGAACGATTCGTGGATGAGGAAATTTAGAGTGAAGGACTAAGAAGGGGAAAAAAAGGCAATTGCAGTGGGAGCTATTCAGATGTTATTAGGCACATTTACTAGGATAATTCTGGAAAATCCCTTATCTGCCTATTGTGTTGCTCGTGTTTTAGTGTGATTAAATAGTACCTGAAAGTTGGAGTGGTGTGGCCACGGGTGTGTTGACGCCAGAGTCTCTGAGGGAAGTCACAGCAGCTGCAGCAGGACGGAAGCTCCGCTGATGTCTCCGGCAAGAGGCGACTTAATACCACAATTTTCTCACCGAAAACTGCCGGTTGACATGTAGTCGGGATCCATGTTTGCTTGACCGCTCTGATCCATATTAAAGCTTCATCTTCGGGAATTTTAAACAAGGAAACACCGGCTGTGTTTTTGTGGCTAAAGGCCTAAAGCTTCCCATCTCCATCTTTCTACTTTGATTTCTCCATTTTTAATTGAACAAATTGCAAAAGATTCAGCAACACAGATGACCAGAATACTGTGTAATTATGTGATCAAAGCAGACTACTTATAGCTTGGATCGGGCTGGAAAATAATGTCCGCTACAACCGGTGACGTCAAACGCACGCGTCATCATCCCGCAACGTTTTCAACAGGTGCGACTCGTTAGTGAAATTAAAAATTGCAATTTAGTAAACTAAAAAGGCCGTATTGGTATGTGTTGCAATGTTAATATTTCATCATTGATATGTAAACTATCAGACTGCGTGGTCGGTAGTAGTGGGTTTCAGTAGGCCTTTAAGCTGAAATATTCCCACAATGAGACATTTGGCTTTACAATCTTAAATTTTTCCTCCTAATTTGAACTACTTTGCGGCACTTTTCACTAACGAGTCGCAAAGCTCTCTGTACTTTGAGTGTGTTGGCGTCCGTGCCCCGCTCTAGTCTCCGCGAAGACAAAAATTGTGTGAGAGTGAAAAGAGGTGATGCACAAAGTGAGTGGCCTTCCTTCCTGTTTGATGCGAGAGATGAACAAACGCATGGCTCAACAATTCTGATTGGTGAACATTTCACTCAAATGCCGGTGACGGCGGAGGAAAAAAAAACAATAAACCTCAGCCTCTTGCAGTTATTTTCTGTACTAATTAAAACATTGATGTTGATTTGATTTTGATTAATCGTGCAGCCCAACTGTGCAGAGAGTTCCACTTTAAACTGTCCCTGCTTCTCTATACCACGTAAGCATCCGATGTACTTGTGTCTGTAGGTGACGTATCAGCTGAAGATCCCGTGCACGGCGCTCTGCATGGTCCTAATGCTGAGGCGCACTCTCAGCAGGTTGCAGTGGTTCGCCATCGCCATGCTCTGTGGAGGCGTCATGCTGGTGCAATGGAAGCCTGTAGACGCCACTAAAGTCCCGGTAAGGGTTCCGAATGTCTCCATAGCAACCTGTTACAACAACCACCTGTGTCATCCGGTCTTTTTTCTGTGTCCAGGTTGAGCAAAACCCTTTTGTTGGCTTCATGGCCATCGGTATTGCAGTCCTTTGCTCTGGGTTTGCAGGTAGTTGTCACGCGCTGATTTCACCTTATTAGTATTGCTTCCAAATGTGCACCTGTGCTACAGGTGTGTACTTCGAGAAGGTCCTGAAGAGCTCTGACACATCCTTGTGGGTGAGAAACATCCAGATGTACATATCTGGCATCGTGATCACCATGCTGGCCGTGCTACTGAACGACGGCCAGAAGGTCGTGGAGAAAGGCTTCTTCTTCGGTTACACGCCCTATGTGTGCTTTGTCGTATGTGAGTACAAGGCCAGCAGTTTGTTTTGTTGTTCACGCTTGACGTCTCTCTAACACTCCGCCGCTTCTGTGTGCTGCCAGTCCTGGCCAGCGTAGGAGGTCTGTACACGTCTGTCGTGGTGAAATACACCGACAACATCATGAAGGGCTTCTCCGCCGCCGCCGCCATTGTTCTGTCCACCGTGGCGTCAGTCGTCTTGTTTGGACTGCACATAAGTAAGATCATCTTGTGTTGTGTTGTGACGAGTGAGTGAGAGGTTGGATTTGCTTATTTCAGTCGAGATCGTCTACCTTCAATAAAACAACCTTTATCATAAGAAGGGATGTAATGATATGAAAATGTCCTATTTTGGTTATCGTGACACAAAAAATCCCGGTTATGATTATTATCGCTAGGGATAAAAGTAGGGCTGGGTGATACTGGCTTTTATTAATATTGCGATATTTTTATGCCATATTGCGATATACGATTATAAATTACGATATTTTGCCTTGGCCTTGAATGAACACTTGATGCATATAATCACAGCAGTATGATGATTCTATGTGTCTACATTAAATATAATAATAATAAATGGGTTGTACTTGTATAGCGCTTTTCTACCTTCAAGGTACTCAAAGCGCTTTGACACTACTTCCACATTCACACACACATTTACACACTGATGGAGGGAGCTGCCATGCAAGGCGCCAACCAGCACCCATCAGGAGCAAGGGTGAAGTGTCTTGCTCAGGACACAACGGACGTGACGAGGATGGTACTAGGTGGGATTTGAACCAGTGACCCTCGGGTTGCGCACGGCCACGCCGTCCCTTCATTCTTCATTCTTCTTCCTACTGCATTAATATATGCTACTTTTAAACTTTCATGCAGAGAGGGAAATCACAACTAAGTCAATTGATCAAAACTGTATTCATTAAATACTCTTCATTCTCTCACGGGTGACTTTTTAAATGAAAGAACAAGTTAATAGTGTTGCTACCTTTTTGTAGTAACAATTCTGATGCATACTTTGCATTGATTGATTGATACTTTTATTAGTAGATTGCACAGTTCAGTACATATTCCCTACAATTGACCACAAAATGGTAACACCCCAATAAGTTTTTCAACTTGTTTAAGTCGGGGTCCACGTTAATCAATTCATGGTACAAATATATACTATCAGTATAATACAGTCATCACACAGGTTAATCATCAGAGTATATACTGTACATTGAACAGCATATTGCTGTTGTTTGCTGAATATATTCCCACTTGAAGCCAAACCACCGCCAGATGATGGACCCCCTGCTCTTTACGTTGGGCATTTATTGTTCTTCCTCCATTTGTGATCAGTTTTGCACCATCTCTCTCTTGTATTGTCACAATCTCCGCTACGCTCGACCTGCCTCAGCTAAAGTTTGCCATGCTGTTACCTCTCTGATCGACGAGAGCTATGACGCTAGACTCGCGTATGTGACGTATGTAAGAAGGCGGGCTTATTTTACGTCTCTGTAAGAATGAGAGACGAGGAGGAGTGAGAAATGCCTGTTGTGTGATGCCCGCAACTAAATGCAACTCGACCTGCCTCAGCTAACGTTAGCTCTCGGCGAGAGCATATGATGCTAGACGCGCGACAGTATGTGACGTATGTAAGAAGGCGGGCTTGTTTTACGTCTCTGTGAGAAGGACAGATGAGAAGGAGTGAGACATGCCAGTAATGTAATGCACGCAGCTTAAAGCAACGGTGTGAGAACATATAATCGAATATTACGATATAGTCATTTTCTATTCGCACAGAGACAAACCTGCGATATATCGTATATATCGATATATATTGCCCAGCCCTAGATGAAATGCGAAAACCAGTTGAGAACCGGCTCCTAGGTTTTTAATTCCCTGGACACATTTGACAGTTTTGTCACCTACTCAGTGGCCTAGTGGTTAGTCCCGCCCTGAGATCAATAGGTCGTGAGTTTTCAATAGTCATTCCAAAGACTATTAAAAAATGGGACCCATTACCTCCCTGCTTGGCACTCAGCATCAAGGGTTGGAATTGGGGGTCAGATCACCATAAATGATTCCCGGGTGCGGCACCGCTGCTGCCCACTGCTCCCCTCACTTCCCAGGGGTGAACAAGAGGATGGGTTCAAATGCAGAGGACACATCTCACCACACCTAGTGTGTGTGTGTGTGTGACAATCATTGGTACTTTAACTTTAAGTCTGACTATATTTTCATGTTTGAGTTACTTTAATATCCTTCTTTTCTAAATAGATTTTCGATACCCGTGGCCACGAATGACTTCACCACAAACGGCGCTGCTCAGCAGCACAGACGTTAGAATTATTCACGAGAAAGACAACAGGACAACTTCCATTACTTGCTAAGTGAATATTACATTAAATTGAGAACATTTTAGCAGATACCGTATTTTTCGGACTATATGTCGCAGTTTTTTAATAGTTTGGCCGGGGTTACAACTTATACACAGGAGCGACTTATGTGTGAAATTATTAACACATTACCGTAAAATATCAAATAATATTATTTAGCTCATTCACGTAAGAGACTAGACGTATAAGATTTAATGGGATTTAGTGATTAGGAGTGACAGATTGTTTGGTAAACGTATAGCATGTTCTATATGTTATAGTTATTTGAATGACTCTTACCATAAAATGTTACGTTAACATACCAGGCACCTTCTCAGTTGGTTATTTATGCGTCATATAACGTGCACTTATTCAGCCTGCTGTTCACTATTCTTTATTTATTTCAAACTGCCTTTCAATTGTCTATTTTTGGTGTTGGGTTTTATCAAATATATTTCCCCAAAAAATGCGACTTATACTCCAGTGCGACTTATAAATGTTTTTTTCCTTCTTTATTATGCATTTTCGGCAGATGCGACTTATACTCCTGAGCGACTTATACTCCGAAAAATACTGTACATTAGCAGAAACAGCATGTGTTATTGATAATATGAAAAGCTCGTTTGCGATCCCCTCTGAGACAAAAGTAAATCACCAGCAACGTCAGCAAAGTCAGCAAGTTGTCTGCTATCAATACCGCAGGTGGCTAACACTGCCTATCATGTAAAAACATGCAATTATTAACCGTAAACGTGAAAGAAATGTTTCTCATGCATCACATGACGAGATGGCGTCTGACCATTTTCCTAAGAGGTGTTATTGGTCAGTCATATATTGTATGCTTTTTAGAAAAGCAGATATGCTTAATTTTCTGCAAAATAGTTAATTTTCATGGTTTATGGTTGAAAAATTGCAAAGTGTGTACAGTTCTACTTGGAAAAGATGGATAGACCTTTTATTTATCACACAGTGAGAAAATTATGTTGTTTCAGTACAGGTTTTTGCATAGAAAACAATGAAAAACAAACAATTAGTATGTATAGTATTTTATAATATATAAAAGATAAATAAATAAAACAAAAAACACTAACATCCGTATTGCACACTAAGAAAAAGATCAAAGTATTCACAAAAGTGTGTTGTGAAGTCTTATGGCTGAAAGGATCTGCGGTATATAAGAGTAAGAGTTTAATTATCAAGGAGCTACTCCGGGCCTCCAGAGTGCCTTGCATTAAGTGAGAGGGTTTACACATAATGAATTTTGTCTTGACTTGATTTGTCTCAGCATACAGTATATACTGTTAAGGTTGTATTCCTTGCAAAAAAAAACGGAGTGCAAACGGAGTACACAAGGGGCCTAGGTCTTACCACTAAAAGCAGATACAAGCAAACAATCAAACTATGCAATAAAATCTATCCCTAAACTTTTATCAAAAAAAGAATTGTCCAGTATACAATAATTATCTGTCGGTCGCATTCCCAGACATGTCAAACTATCTGGTGCGCCAGACTTTATTCTACGTGACAAAACCGAGTTGGAAAAGCATGGAGGTCTACAACTTTTTTGTGTATGGCTGGGTCAAGGCAATTGGTATAAATCATGCATAGTTTTTGCTCAGGTAAGGTTGCATTGCACGATTTAACTTTGCATCTACTGATGTTTGCCTCTGCATGCGCCGTTTACAAATGTTTTTCCCCGTCTTAAAGTTAAAAGTTAAAGTGTGGCGAAATTATTCTCTGCATTTGACCCATCACCCTTGATCACCCCCTGGGAGGTGAGGGGAGCAGTGAGCAGCAGCGGTGCCGCGCCCAGAAATCCTTTTTGGTGATTTATCCCCCAATTCCAACCCTTGATGCTGAGTGCCAAGCAGGGAGGTAATTGCTCCCATTTTTATAGTCTTTGGTATGACTCGGCCGGGGTTTGAACTCACAACCTACCGATCTCAGGGCAGACACTCTTAACCACTAAGCCACTGAGTAGGTATCAAAATACTTTATCAAAATACAACTGTAGATGTCAACAGTGTATGAGCTGAAGACTTAATTTATGATTGTTGCCTTTGGTAAAAGCTTAACTCTTAGGTTTTATTCAAATGTGCTTTCTTTTATTTATATTGTCGACTTGGTGCATTACGAAACACTGGTGGCAGAAAGGCCTTTTAAGAACTCCGAAACAAGATAAATAACAAATAATATGCAGCTGAGCACCCCCCGCGGCCTCAAAAAGGACAAGCGGTAGAAAATAGATGGATGGATCAAGCAAATACCTAAATGGGAAATACTAAACGTTAAAAGTGTTAAAAGTACAGTAGGTACCTAACATACTGTCATACAGTTGTGGTCTAAAGTTTATATACACTTGTAAAGAACATAATGTCCTGAGTTTCCAATCATTTCTACAACTCTTATTTTTTTTTGTAATAGAGTGATTGGAGCACATACTTGTTGGTCACAAAAAACATTCATGAAGTTTGGTACTTTTATGAATTTATTATGGATCTACTGAAAGTGTGACCAAATCTGCTGGGTCAAAAGTATACATACAGCAATGTTAATATTTGGTCACATGTCCCTTGGCAAGTTTCACTGCAATAAGGCGCTTTTGGTAGCCATCCACAAGATTCTGGTGGAATTTTTGACCACTCCTCTTGACAACATTGGTGCGGTTCAGCTAAATTTGTTGGTTTTCTGACGTGGACTTGTTTCTTCAGCATTGTCCACCCGTTTATGTCAGGACTTTGGGAAGGCCATTTTAAAACCTTAATTCTAGCCTGATTTAGCCATTCCTTTACCAGTTTTGACGTGTGTTTGGGGTCATTGTCCTGTTGGAACACCCAACTGCGCCCAAGACCCAACCTCCGGGCTGAGGATTTAAGGTTGTCCTGAAGAATTTGGAGGTAATCCTCCTTTTTCATTGTCCCATTTAAAGCACCAATTCCATTGGCAGCAAAACAGGCCCAGAGCATAATACTACCACCACCATGCTTGACGGTAGGGATGGTGTTCCTGGGATTAAATACCTAACTTTTCCTCCTCCAAGCATATTGCTGGGTATTGTGGCTAAACAGCTCAATTTTTGTTTCATCACATGGACAAAGATAAGACCTTCTGGAGGAAAGTTCTGTGGTCAGATGAAACAAAAATTGAGCTGTTTGTATATATACATATGTACAAACGCCGTTTCCATAAGAGTTCGGAAATTGTGTTTGATATAAACGGAATACAATGATTTGCAAAATAATTTTCAACCCATATTCAGTTGAATATGCTACAAAGACAACATATTTGATGTTCAAACTGATAAACATTTTTTTTTTGCAAATAATTATTAACTTTAGAATTTGATGCCAGCAACTTCCCAAAGAAGTTGGGAAAAGTGGCAATAAATACTGGTAAAGTTGAGAAATGCTCATCAAACTCTTATTTGGAACCTCCCACAAGTGTGCAGGCTAATTGGAAACAGGTGGGTGCCATGATTGGGTATAAAAGTAGCTTCCATGAAATGCTCAGTCTTTCACAAGAAAGGATAGGGCGAGGTACATACTTTTGTCCAAAACCGCGTGAGCAAATAGTCAAACTGAGGAGGTCAATGACTCACAATTCCTTAATAAGCGGAGATATTTCTGGATCAAGATGGTTTGTTTTGTAATATTGTGTTTAAATGTGTCGCAGGCTCTTAGAAAAATCAGCTGTTTCTCGTTAAGATGGTAACATCTCGTGTGCGGACATATTTGTTTCTATCCGTGATTTAGGCTGTCAATCATTTGTATGAAATACAAAAGGTTCAAAATGTGTTTTTCCACAGCGACCACATTTGCATCGGGAGCCATCTTGGTGTGTGTGTCCATCTATCTGTACGGCCTTCCAAAGCAGGACACGTCCAAGCTGAGTGTGGAGGACAGCGACAAGGAGTCCAAACAGAAACTTATCAGTGTGTGAGACCCTGATCCAGCAAGGAGGATGAAGAATCCAAGTAGGGAACAACTTTTTCTGTTTTTCCCAACAAACACTGAGTTTATCAATTGACACTTTTTTCTTCTCCAAATAATGGAAGTTGTGTTAAATCAAGATTTAAAGGCACTTTTTTTTATTTTCTTTTTTTTTTTTACTGTGAATCCTGACAGCTGATAATGAATACAGTGGTATTCTCACGCCTTCTTCTGATCTTGTATAGATCTGTGTTCTGTCTAAACTGGAGGGCGGAGTTCGCTTAACCAAGGAATCTAGCTGGAAACACAACATAGGTCAAAGATGAGTAAATAGTAAAGACTCAACTTATTCATTTACATACAGTGCATTCACTTTTTCGTGTTACACTTATTCCAAAATGGAATAAATTAATTTGTCTTCAAAATTCTACATGCAATACTCTATTATGACAATGATTTTTTTTTTATTAGCATATTTATTAAAACAAAAAAGTCGCATGTGCATAAATATTCACAGCCTTTGCTCAATACTTTGTTGATGAACCATCTTTAGCAGCAATTACAGCCTCAAGTCTGTTTGAATACAATGTCACTAGCTTGGCATATCAATATTTGGCCAGTTTCACTCTTTGCTGTGCCATTCTCAGCCAACTTGGTGGAATTTTAGCCAAAGGTGCATCAACAAAGTATTGAGCAAAAGCTTATGTAAATTAGTAATGATTTAATAAATGTTTACGTTGTCTTTTTGGGGTATTGTGTGTAGAATAGTTTTTTCTATTTTGGAATAAGGCTGTTGTAACATAACAAAAATGTGGAAAACAGGAAGCGCTGTGAATACTTTCCGGATGCACTTTATGTTGCAAAGTTACTACAACACACAATATGGAACAACTGCATTGATGGTGTCTTTTACGTCTAAAATATGATTAATGGGTCAAATATTTTATCAACATTTTATAGAAATCAAATGTGGGTGTTTTTTCAAGCAAATAGTGGTGTAAATATTACAATATATAATTCTGAATGTACAAAAAAAGCTTTGTACTTTAAATGCATTACATGTATGTAAATATGTTCTATTTTGTGTCACTTCAGTTTAAAAAAAAAAACAAGACAATTGAATGGGAAGCCTTCAGAAAAAGCTGCCACTGATTTGACTTGCAATTGCATGCAAGTGGAGGAAGATATTGTTAGGTTTTTACTGGTGTAAAAGTGACGGCTATGTAAAAGGAGTGACAGCTTTGCATTATTAATTCAATACCAGCCAAGTTACACTTTTGTAGTGTTTTATTCAAGAAGTCCTATTTACATTTTGTCAACTGGTGTAATGCCAAGGATTCTCATCCCGTCAGCCAGAACAGAGCCGGACCCGCTGAAAAGTCGTAGTCTTGCCTGTTTGCGTTGAGAAAATGAGAGAAGTTCACTTAAATTATTAGAATTTTGGTGCTGAAGATGAAGTAAAAAAAGAATCACCGTGCTATCAATCTTATTAAAAGTGAAGTTTGTTTCCTTTCAACTGTTGTAAAGCACTTTGTGTTTGAAACATCTGTACAAAATGTTCATTGATTGACCTAATACAACAACACATGGGTCATCTTCATTTCATGCATTTATTGTTATAAGTGATGGGAACTGCACTTTCTTGAAATTTGCCTATCGTTCATAATATGAAAAACATGACGGAGGATGTTTAAATAAGTTTAATATTTATTAAATAAAGTTCTCTTACAGCAGATCAGAGCCAATAGGAGCTCCACTATTCCGCCCATAAAATCCGATAACCATTCAGAAATATTACGTGTATGTATGTATGTATATATATGTATGTATAGCAGTATGAGTAATAATTATTACAAACACTAACGTCGATAAACTATTTATAGCAGCATGGTCATCACTTCTGTGTGCCTATGTTTGTCGGCTGCATATAACTTTATTGCAGATCATAAATCATGCATCTCACCTGGACAGAATACATTTGACAGCCATTTAGTACCTGGAAATGGCGAGAAAGATGTTTTGTCCCATCTCCCCCAAACCCTGCTTCTTTGTGAGTATTGTAAGTTATTCTTCATCTTAGTCAACATCCTAATGACAGCAGACATTGTACATTAAGTGAGGTTTTGTTTGAGTAATAATGAGTGAAGAAAAAAAAAAAAAGAGCAAATGTGATGCGTTTGTGAAATTAATGCGCTGTGTATGCTTAAAATGATCAGAATATGTGAGTTAATATTATAAATGTGCTTGTGACTACATCACATAAATATTTATCAATGGAGAAGCTTGGATATTATTGACAGAATTAAACAGCTCCATTGTTAGTAGACTTTTGATCCAATGTATTTAATATTTAGACGTTGGTAATATCTTTCATGATCTTTGAATGATTGGCAAAATTCCCAAAAAAGTGCAGTTCCCGTTTAAGTCAAAGATCATTAGGTATATATACTTTTTTTTTTAAGTTCTTTATTTACATTACATTTTCATTCTGCCAGGCACACTTTTGAGAAAACCACTTATCCAATCCATTTGGTTACGAAATAATAAACATTTATGGTTGATTTTCAGATACCTGACTTGTTATCTTACCTGAGCAACTTCCTGTGGGCTCCCTTTGACGGGCAGCTCTCTGTGTGCGGAGGCGATCAGGTGGCTGCAACAAAGCCTCTTTAGAGCATGCAAGTCTATTTTGTGTACGGTCAGTCAACTCCTCCTTACCACAGCTTCAATAGGAAGTTGAGCAGGTGTTTGGGTTGCAGATCCTGGGCCGACTGGTACAAGGCCTCGTCGTAGCTGCAAGGCCAAAAAGACATGTCTTTAGTTTAGCAGTTGTTAAAATGACTGATCTTGAAAATAACCTTTATTTTTTAGTTTGAATGTTGCACAAACCAAAATATGTCTGTGGGTCTACATAGTAAAATAGTTGGCAGGTAATGAGATTAAAGGCCAATTGAAATGAGATTTTCTTATTTAAACGGGGATAGCAGGTCCATTTTATGTGTCATATTTGATTATTTCGCGATATTGCCATATTTTTGCTGAAAGGGTTTAGTATAGAACATTGACGAAAACGTTCGCAACTTTTGGTCGCTAATAAAAAAGCCTTGCCTTTACCGGAAGTAGCAGACGATGTGCGCGTGACGTCACGGGTTGTAGGGCTCCTCACATCCTCACATTGTTTATAACGTGAGCCTCCAGCAGCAAGAGCTATTCGGACCGAGAAAGCGACAAATTAATTTGAGCGAGGATGAAAGATTCGTTGATGAAGAAATTTAGAGTGAAGGCCTAAAAAAAAAAAAAAAAAAAAAAAAAAAAAAAAGACGAGGGCAAGTAAGAACGATTCAGATGTTAGACACATTTACTAGGATGATTCTGGGAAATCCCTTATCTGCCTATTGTGTTGCTACTGTTTTAGTGAGTTAAATAGTACCTTAAAGTCGGAGGGGTGTGGCCACGGGTGTGTTGACGCCAGAGTCTCAGAGAAGTCACGGCGGCTGCAGGAGGAAGCTGGCTCCGCTGATCTCCGGTAAGAGGTGACTTATTTACACAATTTTCTCACCGAAAACTGGCGGTTGACATGTAGTCATGATCCATGTTTGCTTGACCGCTCTGATCCATAGTAAAGCTTCACCTCCGGGAATTTTAAAACAAGGAAACAGTGGCTGTGTTTGTGTGGCTAAAGGCTAAAGCGCCCCACCTCCATCTTTCTACTTTGACTTCTCCATTATTAATTGAACAAACTGCAAAAGATTCAGCAACACAGATGTCCAGAATACTGTTTAATTACGCGATGAAAAGACGACTTTAGGCCGCAAGTGGTGTTGCGCTAATATGTCCTCTCCAACTCGAGACGTCATGCACACGGTTCATCATTTCGCGACGTATTAAACAGGAAAATCCACGGAAAATTTATAATTGTAAGTAAGTAAACTAAACCGGCCGTATTGGCATGTGTTGCAATGTTAATATTTCATCATTGATATATAAACTATCAGACTGCGTGGCCGGTTTTTCTGCTAAGAGGACAGGACGATTGATCCATGTTGAGGAAAGAATGAATGGGGCCATGTATCGTGAGATTTTCAGCCAAAACCTCCTTCCATCAGTGAGAGCGTTGAATGGTTGACCAAATACTTATTTTCCACCATAATTTACAAATAATTTAAAATTCCTACAATGTGAATTCCTTGATTTTGTGTTCACGTTCTGTCTCTCACAGTTGAAGTGTACCTATGATGAAAATTACAGACCTCTGTCATCATTTTAAGTGGGAGAACTTGCACAATCGGTGGCTGACTAAATACTTTTTTGCCCCACTATATGTGAAACAGTGTTGGGGGCTTTTGCAGCATTTTACAGATGGTATTGCACGAGCAGTTTGTTTACCATTTAGAATGCAGGGAAAAGAAAGAAGAACTCACCGCAGGAGGTGTTGGAGGATGGCGATGCTTGATGGCTCAGTGAGAAGCGAAGGATCAAAAGTAGCAGCGTCGATGTTGTCATTTCTCTGTATTAAACTGTACAAAACAAGAATGATGCTCATGTTATCAATATGATAGTAATATTGAGCCCAAAAAGACATCTGTGTGCTGAGGCTTTGGACTGTGCTCATTTTATACATTGCTCAATAATTGGACATATGAGAGTGATTTCTAAAGAAATGTAACATTGCTGGGAATGGTAACTTTGTTTCCATTTCCTCATTTTTTCCATGGCAACAGAAGTAAAGCAGGTTTAAAATACCGTATTTTTCGGACTATAAGTTGCAGGTTTTTTTTCATAGTTTGGCCGGGGGTGCGACTTATACTCAGGAGTGACTTATGTGTGAAATTATTAACACATTACCGTAAAATATCAGATATTATTTAGCTTATTCACGTAAGAGACTAGACGTATAAGATTTCATGGGATTTATCAATTAGAAGTGACAGATTGTTTGGTAAACGTATAGCATGTTCTATATGTTATAGTTATTTGAATGACTCTTAGCATAATATGTTACGTTAACATACCAGGCACCTTCTCAGTTGGTTATTTATGCGTCATATAACGTACACTTATTCAGCCTGCTGTTCACTATTCTTTATTTATTTTAAATTGCCTTTCAAATGTCTATTCTTGGTGTTGGGTTTTATCAAATACATTTCCCCCAAAAATGCGACTTATACTCCAGTGCGACTTATATGTTTTTTTTCCTTCTTTATTATGCATTTTTGGGCAGGTTTTATACTCCAGAGCGACTTATACTCCGAAAAATACGGTAATTGGAAATATCTTTAACATTTGCTCTGAATGTCATTTTCTTTCAAAAGTAAGGGGAAAAATTGTAAATTAAAAAAAAACACAATTGTATAATTTGCATCCACAGTAGATCTTAGTAGTGTATTTTTACTTTTGCCCATAATTCAAATTCAAGGTAAATTTACATATTCTGATCCAGAAACTATTAACTTTCCACCTCACCTCCATGCCAATAATAATAATAATAATAATAAAAAAACTAACATACCTGCAGACTCGAGCGTGTGTGTACTGGAGGAAAACACCCGTGTCTCCTTGAGCCTGGAGCATGGTGTCCCAGTCGAACTTGTAACCAGACTGCAACGGACCTTTAAAATCCTTCAAAAAGAACAAACATTGTGTCATATTTAATAAAAGAAAATGGCTCCACTATCTTTCCATTTTGACTTTTACTTTTTAATATAGTTTAGACTAATAGTTTTCATCATACTTGAAGTAATCTAAATTGATGTAGTTTTAGTCAACTAAACTGCAAAAAATAAAGTGATAAGACATGTTTTAAAGTTCCTTCATTTATATGTAGGCTGCATGCAAAGAAGGAATGGCCTAAAATCTATATGTCCATATATTGCTTGGCATATAGAACCATGTCCTACTATTGGCTGTGATCATTTGGTTTTTTGCCCTTAAAGCCCTCCTGTGTCCAAGGACTTATTTACAGATTTTGTAAACAATTACAAAAAGGACAAAATATTTTGTGATCATAAAAAACATGGATCTATCCGTATACTAATACTATATTGGTAACTTTGCCAATATTTGCCCACCTGGGTGAAGTGAAGTGAATTATATTTATATAGCGCTTTTTTCTAGTGACTCAAAACGCTTTACTTAGTGGAACCCATTATCTAAGTTACATTTTTAAACCAGTGTGTGGGTGGCATCAGGAGCAGGTGGGTAAAATGTCTTGCCCATGGACACAACAGGTCTGACTAGGATGGCAGAAGCGGGAGATTGAATCTGGAACCCTCAGGTTGCTGGCACGGCCGCTCTATGCTGCCCCTGTGTTTACATTTAAGAGCTTTAGCTTAGCGGTTAGCATAGCTTATTGTATTCTCCTATGGTGTGCAGTGTTTAGCTATCCCTCATCCTCCAGAGATTATGGTACTTGTAAGAAGCTTACTTTATTTGCTGCCATGAAGGCGAGGATTGGTGACTGGCAGCGAATGATTTCATTCACATTTTGTCTCGTCTTTACTTGTTGCCAAATGTCAGTTCATTTCATCCATGTTTAGTCAACATTTATTTATTTTGATGAGTTATCTCATTTTTGCTAAGGGGAATAAAAGGTTGTTGATGCTAACTATGACAAAAATGATGAGTCAAAAAAATCAGCACGCTTCACCTGGACTATAAGTGCGCTGATTCCCACTTTCTGGGCCGTGTCCTCGGCGTCGTCCATTTCTTTTGTTGCTGCAAGATGTAAACAAGAGAGCGCTTAAAGGAGAGAATATTTACAACAAATGAGTTTTTTCCCTCTTCAAAGGAGGTTACGATTCATCCAGATTAGAGTGGATTTAACAAAATGGAAATAGAAGAGTTTCCCATACTTTAATTTATTCAATGCTGCCATGGTAACACACTTGGGCAACAGTGTGTAATAAGAGCCCACAGAATACTCCCATTAAAAATGCGAAAGGCGGAATTTCTGGTGTAGACTTTTGGCAACTGTGGAAGTAAAAGGTGTTGCTCTTCTCGAAGAGCGCTGGGTGCAGCTGTAGACTCCTTTTGCAGTGTTCGTTTTCACAGCGCTTTCTAATTTGGTTTTAACCTTAGTCTCTTGATGAAAATGTATAGCAGTTTTAGTCCAAATTTAAGCAGACTACATAAAAGTCTAAGTATAAAAGATAAGGCCTCTTTAAAGTTATTTGAAAGCACCTTTATTTAGACCACACTCACAAAGTACCACCATGATGATCAGTGTAAAATACAGTAGAGTAGTAGGCTTAAATATTCATTAGAAACAAATGTTTAATATTTTTGGCCACACAGTCTGAATATAGGAAAAATAAAACACTGTACTTTAGTCCAAGTGATCCTTTGGCATACCACTAGATGGTATGTACCACAGTTTGACAATCACTCATTTAAACTGCCTGCGTAGCATTTATTTAACACAAAAGTCAGTAATTAGTCAGTTTTTGCCAATCACGCTGCTAAAGAGCTGTGATCTGATAGTTTGCCAACATATGCGAGACCAAATTAAATATACCGTATTTTTCGGACTAAAAGTCGCAGTTTTTTTTCATAGTTTGGTTGGGGGTGTGACTTATACTCAGGAGCGACTTATGTGTGAAATTATTAACACATTACCGTAAAATATCAAATAATATTATTTAGCTCATTCACGTAAGAGACTAGACGTATAAGATTTAATGGGATTTAGTGATTAGGAGTGACAGATTGTTTGGTAAACGTATAGCATGTTCTATATGTTATAGTTATTTGAATGACTCTTACCGTAATATGTTACGTTAACATACCAGGCACCTTCTCAGTTGGTTATTTATGCGTCATATAACGTACACTTATTCAGCCTGTTGTTCACTATTCTTTATTTATTTTAAATTGCCTTTCAAATGTCTATTCTTGGTGTTGGGTTTTATCAAATATATTTCCCCAAAAAATGCGATTTATATTCCAGTGCGACTTATATGTGTTTTTTTTTTCTTCTTTATTACGCATTTTCGGCAGGTGCGACTTATACTCCGGAGCGACTTATACTCCATAAATAATTTCTTTGGTCAACATTTTGGCCTCCTTTTAATTCTGAAAATGATGACAAAATAACTGACATTTGAGTCAACAAGCTTTTAGTTTTTAATTAGTCTTATTTTGGTCAGGAGAAAATGGGTTGACAATAACAGACAAAAATGATTAGTCAAGGAAATGAACACTGGCCTTTGTGACACAAACCACATGAAGCGTCAGCAGAAAAGTTTGTAATAAAACAAATTTGCTTTTAATATAATTTTTGGTAATGTTCAAAGATTTTAATCAGATTAATCACGTTTGAATTTAGATTTATCGCAATCAATAACAGGAAATTACCGGAGTATATGTCGCACCTGCCAAAAATGCATAATAAAGAATTTTTACGGTAATGTGTTAATAATTTAACACATAAGTCGCTCCTGAGTATAAGTCGCACCCTCGGCCAAACTATGAAAAAAACTGCGACTTATAGTCCGAAAAATACGGTACTTGCTTTATTACTACAAGCTTTAAATCTGCATTTATAGCTGATTAATGCGATATTTTTAGTCACATAGCACAATAAAAGAGTTGTTGGTGCGTCTGCCTCACAAGTCCTAGGTTTGATCCTGCGCTCGGGATCTTTCTGTGTGAAGTTTGCATGTTCTCTTCGTGACTGCGTGGGTTCCCTCCGGGTACTCCGGCTTCCTCTCACCTCCAAAGACATGATAGGTTGATTGGCAACACTAAATGGTCCCTAGTATGTGAATGTGAGTGTTGTCTGTCTATCTGTGTTGACCCTGTGATTAGGTGGCAATTTGTCCAGGGTGTACCCCACCTTCTGCCCGAATGCAGCTGAGATAGCGACCCCAAAAGGGACAAGCCGTAAAAGATGGATGGATGGATGTTAATGCATTACTACATTTGACAGACCAGGTTTTTTAGTCCTAGTCGCTTTTTGCAAATGCGTCATGGCCTATTATGCAAAAATGCTGATTATGTCGTTAGTTTGCGGTGCTTTGAGAAACACTGATTTAATATAATTGGAGAGCGATATTGCACAAGACTAAATTAGATTTTTATGCAGAAAGAGATACTGGATGACTTGTTGAGGCTCGAAGCTTTCAAAGCAGCACGATTTTTGAATTTTAAAGTATCTTTTAAACATTGACAGTATCACTCTGCAAACATCAGCCAGGCAACTTTTGATAAATATTGCAGCTTTTACGACAGACTTGACATTATTTTTGCATGGAAAACCTTTGTGGGAAGCCATCATGGCATTGAAAAGAGGCGGGTTTTTACTTTTCGACTGCTTCATGTTGTGCAGCATCCTGGCGCGGGCCTCGTCCAGCACGTCCTCCAAGAAGACCACCTCCCCACCTCGGGTCTTCATGCCCTGCACCAGGCCAAAGGTCACGTGATGACACCTGCGGCAAGAGGCACCTTTAGTTTCAGGCCTGGTGTGAGTGCGCCCTGAGTCACATGACATGTGAGCTACCTGTCAGCCCAGGAATGTCCCATGGCTTGCAAGATCTGGAACAATTGCTGGAAGTGATTTGTTTGGCTTTTATCAGTCTTAAAAAGGAGGAGAGAAAACATTTGTAATAGTAGAAAAGTCAACATAAGTGTTGCAACTGGAGGAGCGGCATTCACGTGTGAGCCTTACAACAACAAACTGCTCGCTTGACAGCACAAAAGTAATAGTTCTTCTTCAACGGTGTTTTTAGACTGTGGGTGGAATACGTTTGTTTAAACAAACAAGTGGACACACCCACAAAAATGACCTTTGCAAAGATCCACAAGACCAGAGATGTTAAACTCGTTTTCATGGAGTGCCACATCCAGTTAGTTATTCACGTGTACATTCATGAATATCAAAGGACGATATTATGCCACTTTGCAATTTAATTTTAGAAATATGTTTACTGAAAAAAAAAAATCTGTAGATTTTGTGGTAAAAGCTGGCAGCTTACTCAAAATAATTTTTTTTTTTAGAGGAATTTACTGTAATCTTTTTTTACAGCGTATTGCTGTAAATGGAAAAAACTGTCTCACACTATTCAGCTGCCTTTTTTTTTTTACCGTAATATCTACAGTTGTGTCTTTTCTATTAAGCAATTGGCCCTAGTGTGTGAATGTGAGTGCGAATGTTGTCTGTCTATCTGTGTTGGCCCTGCGATGAGGTGGCGACTTGTCCAGGGTGTACCCCGCCTTCCGCCCGATTGTAGCTGAGATAGGCGCCAGCGCCCCCCGCGACCCCAAAAGGGAATAAGCGGTAGAAAATGGATGGATGGAACTTTGCAACTTGAGGGTTCCAGGTTCGATCCCTACTTCTGCCTTCCTAGTCGCTGCTGTTGTGTCTTTGGGCAAGACACTTCACCTCCCTGTTCCCAGTGCCACCCACTCTGGTTAAAAATGTGTCTTAAAGATGTAGACCATGGGTTTCACTATGTAAAACACTTTGAGTATCTAGAGAAAAGTGCTATATAAATATAATTCACTTCACCTAACACACTAAACACTGGTACCACTGTTTTTTTTAACGGCAAAATCCAGGCAACTAAGTTGCTAGTTTTTAATGTAAAATCTATTGTCATTTTTACACTCTACAATTTGATGGATAACTTGCATTGAAATCATAAGTCAAGCAGATATTTAAGTATTCATGTTTTTATTTGAGCAAAAAATGTTTGTATGATTTTTTTCATATGATATTTGATACATTATTATTTAAGTTTTAAAGATATGCAACTGCATTCATTTTTTTTCTGACAAGCTACAAATAATGAATGCGTCTGGTCAGAAAAGATAAAGTACCTTACAAAATGCCTTTTATTTGCAGGTTTTTATGGGCCATGTCAAATGATGGCCAGGTAGGGCTTATTGTCAGCTGTTAATAAATTACCCTTTTTTTTCAAATAACATGGTAGTTTGAAAAAATGTTCAAACAACTGGGTTACAACATACATTAGCCAGCAGGTCGCGACAAAGGCTTGTACCATATTATGGATGACAGGAGCATAGTTTTGTTAATAGCCATTCATCCTTCCATTTTCTCCCGCTGTCCCTTTCAAAAAACAAAAATGTCCAACATGATAATGTGGTCATGACTCTCATCTTCAGCCTGTCATTAAATGCTTGTTAAAAGCAGTGTGTGTGTGTGTATATATATATATATATACATATACATATATATGTATATACATGTCATCTGTTAACAGTTAAATCAATTACTGTATTGACTTTGACGCACTTTAGTTACTTCTACTTCTTACTAAACTTCTTCCTAAGCGAGTGAGAGGTTTTCTTACTGTCACACACACACAAAATTTCTGTGTAACAAATGTACAGTTTCTTCATATAGCGCATCACTAACATATCACTGCTAGTCTGCACAATACTGTAGCAGAATGAGTCCAACGCTAGCCAAGAATGTTAAAACAATATCTAAACGGAGGACATTTACCAATGAAAATATGGAGAAGGTGCAACAAGGCGATACAATAGAAGTCCACTCTCCAAGGTAAACGTGGTACATTATTATTACATTACTTCATAAAACTACTGTAGTTGTTAGTACATTGTATTCCATTGTTTATCATACAATATTTCTCATGTACAAGTTTCTTCTTAAAAAGGCATGTAACATGTTAAAATGTTGTTGATTTCAATTCATTTCAATGGGATACGTTGATTTAAGATACAAGGGTCATAGGTTCTGTGTCACAGAACCAATTATGCTGTGAGTTACAGTATATGAAGTTGGATGTTGTTAT